>NW_006434829.1:4113004-4114895 GCF_000325575.1 Pteropus alecto
GGAATGTACTGAGGCAGCCCTGGGTCGGACAGCGGCCTCACTTCTTGGTTTTTCCCTGCTTGTTTTATGCGTGAACTCCGGATGTGCCCTATGCCAGGCTATTAACTATGCCTAAAATAACCCCACACAGTTTTAAGGTCAAATCCAGCAAATTCTCAAACAAATCAGGGTTCTGGAATCTCATCTCTTATAAATCTACTTGTAAATCTGCTTACAGGGAACGATACGCGTATTTCCACATCAGAGAGGTTACGCGGCCACATAGTCTAATCAGCTAACAGGGAAATGAAGAAATAACTTACAAACTTGCAACGTTTTTACGTAAGTTTTCTTCTCTTAACCTGATGTGAAGCTAATTGACATCTAAGTATCACTGAACAATGACCTCCCAGTGCATGACAAGGTGGCACTAACTGCTATTCGTGTTTGTTTCAATTCCACAGTTCTCCATAAAAATGGACCGTATAATACTTAAAAGAAAAAAAAAAAGTTTATTTCTAACCTTTGATAATAAAGTAAGATACAATCACATAAATGTACAGCTTCAAGAATTAAGGTGACTTCCTTCTAACTACTGCCCAGGTCAAGAAACAACTGTCAGCCACCCGAGAACCCCTCCAAGTACCAGTTCACAGTGACAACCCGTTCCCCCCCCAGCGTGGCCACTCTCACAGTGCCTTCGCTGTTTCTTTCGCTTTTACTCTAGAAGTGTGCAACTCTGTTCACTACGGTTTCATCCACTGCCGAAAAAATGTCACGTCTCTTAAGCCTGTCAGACATGCGCTGACCGCTGTCAGTCACTCCCGGGAGGGGCCTGGGGGACTCCTCCAGTCAGAGTCTGCGCTGCTTTCTCTGTGGACGTTTTTGCTCGATTCCCAGAGTTCTTTCAGTATTTTCTTTTTCTCTAGGGTTTCCTTTGCTCTTTTTTTCCTTTCTTGCTTTTTCTTCTCTGCTTCTCGTTTTTCTTTGTAAATAAGACTGTTCTCGCCGTTGTAGAAAACGTCCACTTTCTCCTGTAGGATTTTCCGGGCTAGCTTTCTGTTCTGGTCGACGGACCTCGTCTGATGGCACTGTGAGAGAGAATATTCTACAGTGTGAAATCGGGACAGGACCTCGGGGACCGTATAACAACTTAGTCACTCTACAGGTGGGGACGGGCCCGAGAGGCAAAGCCACTTGTCCAGAACCCGTGAGTCAGTGACAGAATGAAGGCCAGACCCTTTCCTGCCTCTGCCCGGCGCCATCCCACACTCCAGCTGTATTACGTGGCTTTCACTGACTGTTTCACAGGGATGTTGTTTTGTTTACAAGCAACGGTAGCCTTCGAATAAGTTAAAGTCTCAAAAAGTATTTTGAAAACAACCGGTATGTCTAGCGAGGCACTTCGCACCATTTATAAACGTGAAAGTGCCAGAGAGGGAAGCAGCATGTCCTTCTGTCAGCCGCAGACAGCAGTTGCTGTGGAGTACCTCGGCATGACAGGCCAGTGCCCTGCAAAGCTCGTCGATGAAAAATTCTGTGGCGTTAGTGAGGGGGAAAGAGCAGCACTAAAAGCGAACCTGGGGAAAGTTATATCAGGCTCAACGAGTTAGGTCAGGTCTCGCGATTTTACTTGTTGCTCATGAATGACACTTTTCCAAGGAGGAAAAGAGAAGAGATTGCGGTTTTCACTGACAGGCTCTTGGCTGAAACCCGGCGGTGAAGACGAGCTGCCAGGCGTGCGGGCTTGGGGTTGGTCTCGGCTGACCCCCGCGGCTACAGGGCGCTGGCAGGTTACTTAACCTCTCTGGGCCTCCGGTCCCTTCTCTGTACCCTGACGAGGAGAACGCGCACGGGCTCGCTGAAACTGAGTCGGCGCGTGCGGAGCTGCCGAGGCCGGTGCGGGCCGCGT
>NW_006434829.1:4114933-4132404 GCF_000325575.1 Pteropus alecto
GGTACGCGAGGGACCCCTTCGCCTGCTCTCCGCTGCGCCGCAGGCTCGTGCTCCTCCGGCCGCTCAGGGTACAGCCTGGACGGACGGTCCGGCCGCAGAGGCGCTGGGGCCACTGCCAGCACAGCAGGCGGCAGGGGAAGGCGCTCTGCCCTGTCCCAGAGGCTCGGATGTGCTGAAAGCTGGTGGCGCTCTGTTCAGACACTGGATTTTTACACGAAGCAGGAACTTCCGCAGGCAGCGGTGCACAGCTTCCGAGGGCTGAAAACGGTCTCAGGCTCAGAAGGTAGGTGTCATTGACATTTACCAAAGGGACATGGAGGATGTGGCCATCCCAGTTAATCAGCCGGTCACTGACGGCTGAGGCTGCCAGCGGACAGTCCTGCCTGCTTGCTGCTCGCTCGGGCTGGGCACCCACGGCTGGGCACCCACGGCAGTGCCCTGGCAGGCTGCCCAACTCCAGGGCGGCCAGACCTGGCTCCAGAGGACCCTGGAAGGAGGCTCGTGGGCACGGAAGGCTCTGCCTCACCAACGGTGTGGGCAGGGACGG
This sequence comes from Pteropus alecto, assembly GCF_000325575.1. Taxonomy (NCBI): domain Eukaryota; kingdom Metazoa; phylum Chordata; class Mammalia; order Chiroptera; family Pteropodidae; genus Pteropus; species Pteropus alecto. Next base: position 4,115,481 of record NW_006434829.1, read on the forward strand.
GGCGTGCAGCGCCCTCTAGTGCCCGGGCCGAAGTGAACGTTTCAGCCAACCATCACTTTCACTCAGGAGCCATCTAAGCCATTTAAAACCTGTGACTCAGGGGACCACGCTCCCCCCACCCCAAGCTTCTCTACCTTGACGACGAGGCCGGAGGGGATGTGCTTCAGCACCACGCAGTTGCTGGTTTTGTTGGTGGCCTGGCCCCCAGGACCATGTCCTTTCACAAACTGCTCTTCAAGTTCGCTCTCGTCCAGGGCAAGCAGAGCAGGGCGGTCCTTCTTGCCCGCCGCCTGGATGGGAATGACTGCTGTTCCCGGGGATGACAGTGTCGGCCTCCCCACGCGCCAGAGGCCCCGCGGCACTGGGCACATCCTGGCCAGTGGGGCAGGAAAGCGAAACCAGCCCGAGGCGCTCATGGGGCGAGAGCTTCTGCTTGCTCTGGACCTGAGTCAGACAAAAAGACGGGCTTTCGGGAACGTGTGCTTGCTCTCGGGGACACTTCCGGCTCTGAGGCAACCTTTAGAGGCCATTTCGGACGATGTCCGCTCGTGCTGGGGAGTGGAGACACCGCATCTGGCCACGCACACGTCTCCGGCCTGCCATCGGTTGGGGGGTTCCAGCAGTACAGGCCCTGCCGGCTGACAAATATTTTCTTAGAGCAAAAATATCTTCAACGCACCCCCGAGGTGCTGTTTTCTCAGGAAGGAGAGGTTTCGAGTGTGAAATTCAGAAGAACAGGGCTGTAATTTGATAAAGAAATATTAAATAGTACATCGAGCAGAAATTAGGGTCAAGTGACATTATTTAAACGTGGGAGAATCTTTGAAACCAAGACACAGAGACGACAGTATGCGATCGTCTGTTTTATAGCTGGGCTTAAACAGTCTGACATAGTAAATATCACTATCAATCAATGTCATGATTGTTGTATTTTAATGTTTCCAGTTTCATGGGTTTGAACAGGAACATCTGTTCCCTCAGACGCACTGCCAACAACATGCTCCAACTGGAACTTGTCGTTAGAACTGCCGAACCGACCGATTTTTATTATTAAGGTGCCTGTGAGGTTCAAAGTACCACGTGAGGTCTAGAGAGAGACACGAGGCGAAAAAGAGCTAGACTCTGTCTTCGGGGACCCCGCAGTCTGGTCGGAGAAGAGACAGGCAGAGGAAAGCGGTATTTAACAGTAAGACTTAAGTAACTGCTGGAGAGGTAGCGCGAGGCTGAAACGTCTTGGCTGACAAATGAGCGGTATAAAGATGAACAGCTGTGAGGCCATGGTGACCCCTGCTCCACAGGCCTTTACGTCTTTCAGGGGTGGGAGGGACAAAGAAGGGTCCGAAAGGTGTTCCTTCTTTTCGAAGACGCTCCCCGTGTGAACAGGGGCGAGTCACGACCAAGGGTGGTCTCCCCACCTGGAAAATGGGTGAAGCAGCCCTTCTCCACCCACCTGACCCAGGCTTGAGGATCTGAGAAAAGTGTTCTGGAAAGGGCTTTGCTGATAACTTCGAAGGCACAAGACTGGTTTTCAGTCTTGTCACCCAGTGGATTATGGCAACTACGAATGTGCCACTTTTTTATGCTTCTTGATCAAGGATTACATAGGCACTAAAAGCATGCGGCTCTTTTTACTGTCTTCCTATGGAGGCTTAAGTAGCTTCTTTCACTATGGGAAACATGGTAAATTCCAGCTCTAACACAGAACTGGCGTCTAAGCCAAATATGAACGTCCACCCTGCGATGTCCCAGGATTGCTCTCAGCCCGTGAACCTTTCGCCTACTGTCCATGTTGACCGCTAACATCGACGGAGCCCACACCTGCCTCCAGGTAAGCCTGGAGGAGCCCGAACGCACACTCGGGCCAAGGCGTTGCTTCTTGGTAAATATGTGCATTTTCTGTTACTTTAAATCTAGGTATCTGTCTTAGTAATCGATACAGCTGCTGCTGAGATGACGCTGGTCATTTTTAGAATGACGATACATCCCTATCCCTACTGTTTCTATGGAAAACAAATATACTTTCCAAGCCTTATGCTGATGCTAGTTTTCAATTCTGTGAGTGACACTCTGGTCCACACGCGTGTCTTCTTTGTGAAAAGTCTGACGTTCAGAATGTTCTGTCGGTCTCAGAGGGTGATAATTGAGGTGGTGTCGCAAGGTGCTCCATGGCTGTGAAGGGGTATATTTTGAAATGGAGCGTGCCCATGAAAATGGTACTTTACAAATTGGTTTTGTTTATCATGTGTGAAATATTTCAGGGGTCGTCTCGGGAAAAAGAGATAAACGATAAACCCAGGCATTTTCCCTGAAATCGCCATAACAAAAGACCCCTCCCCTATAAATGGTTCCGTGGACGAGACACGAGACGACATGGTGCCCGGAACTTCCCTTCCCTTGTTTCTGCTTTCGACCCACAGAACAGAATTCCTTTGTGTATCAGACAGCGTCTAGTCCCTGGATTAGATCCGTAATGGAGCCCAGGGCCTCTCCTGGGGCTTCTCTTCCACTGGTTAGTAAATCTGACCGGGGGACAGCCCTGTGATAAGGTGACAAAGAGAGGAAGCGAGTCTGAGAGCAGGCGAGCCCCGGACAAAGGGCGGGGAGGAAGGTGCTTTTATCTGCTGCTTTGCCATCAGTCCGCTGTTCCAGATCTACCTTTCTGTCCTAATTCAGAGCTGGAAGGTCTCCCACCCGACTGGAGTTCAAGGCTGCTTTGTGTGACAGCTAATTCCAACGGCCAACCAGACGATTCTAAATACCGTTAGTATCTCCTGGAGCTCTGGCGCTACTCCAAGGACGGCTGAAAAACGACACACACACCCATGGCTCCACTTCCCCAAAGCCCAGAGAAGAATACAGATTGGATTTCGTTTTTTGTGATTCCCACAGAGCCACCCAAAGTCTCTGGGGAAACAATAAAAGTGGCTCAAATTAGAGCTCGTCCGTGACATTGAGAGAGGAAAAAACATGGTAATGAGGGCTGCGGGTAAGGGGAGACCAGCGGTCATGGCGGCTTTGCGCCCATTCCTTCTGGGAGTGTGAGCTTCAGTTCAGGGCTGGCTCTGCACCCTGACTTCCCGTCAGCTCTGTCTTTCCTCGATGACGGCTCCCGCACTAACGAGCCGACAGCACTTCGGGGGTAAAGCCTCTCATTGTCGGAGTCCCTTCCCACTTGGTCAAGTCGGAGGTGACAGCTGTCAGGCCTCTACAAAAGGGAACTTCATCTGTTCAGTGATACTCTCAACATCTACTGTGAGCCAGGCAGGGGCCTCCGGGAGCCCCAGGGGCCCGCAGCATAAAGGAGAAATTAAGACGTCCATAGACATGATACAGGCCACAGCCCGGAATGGGTGACCCGCTGCACAACAGTGGTTCTCCGACGTCCCTATGCCCCCTGGTCACCCTTTGGGCGCCTGTCTTCTTGACCTGGGCCCAGCTGGCACACAGCCCCTCCCCGGCTTCCACAATTGGCCCAAACCGGGACGGGCACCTGGCCGCACGGAGGGCATGTGGAGCTCCGGGCTGTGGCCGTGACCAGAGCAGAGTCACCGACCGAAACCAGACGCGTGAGGTGCGGCCTGTCCCACCAACAGCTCTAACGCTCTGGGTGGAAGTGGCTTGGTTACTGCCGTCCTTTCATGTTTGAGAGAGAGGATATCTGAATCTAGTTTCAGGAAGGCACAGGATTCCGGTCTCTGGACGCGCCTTCTGGAAGCCATGTGCCTAAAACTCACTGTCTGACTGTTTTTTTAGGAAGGGAGAGGACTAGCTTCTCTTAGCTACGACTTTCATGGCCTATCAACCTCGCAAGAGCATCGTCGCAAGTAACTAAAGGAACACGTGAGGGGGTTACTGGAAATGGGGTGCTTAGGGAAGGTGGTTTTCAAGTTTCAGGTGTAGACAAACCCCCCGGAGGCCTTGTGGGATGGGGTCCTGGTTCATTAGGTGTGCGGTGGGGCCTGAGACTCTGCATTTCTAACCGGCTCCCGGGCGAGGCCGTTGCTGCTGGTTCGGGAACCACACCTGGACGGTCACGGCTATGGGCTTTGAGCAAGGACGCCGCCGGAATCCTGGTTCTCAGCACTGTCTGAGTGCTGGGTGAGGGTCCCAGGACCAGACGGCAAAGGTGGAGACGGGGAAGGTACAAAGGAGAGGGATGGGTGGGAAGGGAAAATAGAGAAAAGAATTAAAAGATTCGAGCTAATGGAGAAGGTGCAATGATAACAAGGGACTGAGAAACTGGGTCATCTGGAAACAGAACACTGAAAATGTTGGTTTCTATGGCATTAAGGTTCTAGAACAGTGTCCAACACAGGTACAATGCAAGCCGCATGTGAAATTCTGAATTTTCTAGTAGTCACATTAAAAACAGTAAAAAGAAACTGATGAAATTAATTTTGACATATTTAAAAAATATATTTATTTTAATATATTAACTCACTATATTCAAAATGTTATTTCAACATATAATCAATATAAAAATTATTGATATTTTAATTATGCTTTTTATATGATGTCTTCAAAATCTGGGGTGTATTCATGCTCACAACATGTCAGTTTAGACTAGCCACACGTGCTACCGCACTGGATGGGGGAGCTCTAGAATCTTCTACTCAGAGTGAGGTCCACAGAGCAGCAGCAACGGCTCTCCTTGGGAGCCTGTGAGGAATGAAGGCTCTCAGGCCCCACCCCAGGCCTCCTACGTGAGAACCTGCATTTCAGGAAGATTCTCGGGTGATGGAGGGGCATGCTCTCAAAGTTTGAGAAGCACTGGGCTGGAACACAGGAATTAACAAGTTCTCCCAGCTTACGGATACTTGCCTTGTTTCCCCCTCCCCAATAAGGAGATAAAATGACAGGTCGCAAAACAACAACCCAATCAATGGCGAAGGACCAAACACAGAGAGCATGAACAGACTGATGCGCGATGCTGCAGCTTTAAAAAGACAAAATGGCCAGCTGATGGCACCAGAAGCTAAGCGAGAGGAGAATGATTTTCTGAGAAATGCTTAATAATCATTCATTCACAGTGGTGCCTTTCTCTACCTTTCACATCCGGCTCACTCCGTTCTAGTTGCCTGACATGCTGATGAGGGCTGGACACCTCCCTGAATGGAACCAGTGTGGCTCAGGCTCGAACCAGACTGCGTCCTTTCCGAGGTGTGGGGTTTACACGGAAGATAAAGCACCTTTGACCCACAGGAAGTGTTTATAGAGAATCATTTCTCAAGTAAGACAAGCATAATAGATTGAGCAGGAAATGCAGAGACGTCATCTTTGATTTTGAGGGACAAGAAGAAGAGGAGACTATTCTGTGTCTGCTCTGAATTTAACAGGTTTACTGCTGCTCGGTTCAAGAGACAACTAATGAAGTAGATAAGGAGAACAGCTTTCAATTCATGCAATACCAACATCCTGTTCAGTTTTTTTTTTTAAACAGAAAACTTTGAATCCACAGAGAATTACACCTGTCCTATTTGTGGGCATCACCGTGACTGTCTTCTATTTATGGCATCTAACAGGAACTTTATAATTTATCACCTACGCTATTAAAATGACAGAAACACATAAAAAAGTGGCAATAACACTCTACATTTTCTCCGAAAAGTCTCAAAGCCTCTCTTACCATAACACTGCCTTGTATTTGTTTAGGACTTAAATGTTTTCAAAGCACTTTCAAATACGTTATCGCATTCGATGCGAATAAAGAAGCGACGCACAGTGCGTGGGTTATTTCAGGAAGATTTATCGTGGAAGAACATTAGGTAGTCCATTTTTTAAACTAAATCGATCCTTTCTACAGTGTGTTTCTTTACCTTTCATAATATCTCCAGATCTGTTCTTCTGCAGCCCCCTAAGGTGTCAGCTCATTTTCTTCAACTTCCTCTTGGCTCTCCCTCTCATCTTTTTGTCCCTGAAAAGCCAGATTGCTTTGTAGTCAGTATGACCTGCATTCATGTCGGGACCCAGTGATTTACTCACTGTGCAAGTCCGGTCATTTTTCCTCATCTATAAAATGGAGGTAGTGCCGCCTAGGGTGAGAAAAAAATTATACATGTTGCCCCAAATGTAAAGCAATTAGTACTCTGGATTCCTAAACTGTAAAGCTCAGGGACCACTAACTAACGCATCACAAATGGTGGTCTCGCCCCACAAACCCAATCTGCAAACTGATTATTTCATGGATTTTTGTTTTAGAGCTCAGAGTGAAAAGGCTTCTAGAATAGTGACTTGCTAATTATTTTACTTAGTATGGTCCCATTTAAGAAGTACTCGGAAACCATGAAATTACCAAAGACATGCTGTTTGGTGAGGTCATAATTGTGGTCTATGTAAGCAGGTGCCAAGGAGAAAATTATGATGCCAAGAATACAGCTTGACATCCCAGCAGGTTCAAATGGAAAGATGAAGTTACCTTCACCAAAGCAAGTCCTGGTTTAAACATAAAGATCTATAGGAATTATCTAACATAGTAAGAAAATTCAGAAGGACAGGAGAGGTGAAAAAATTCACATTTAAATGTATACCTGATCATTTCCTTCCATGTATAATGGTTAAACTATAGATGGAAAGTTTTAGACTTCCTTGTCTTTTGCTGTGGAGAACTGTTCTCTCTCCCCGTGACAAACTATTTGTATATAAAAATCAGTGACACAAAGTAACATCCTGGTTAACAAACATAAGATTTCTCAAGTCATTAGCGGCCACTAGATGAACAGTTATACTTAATACATTTACTGGAATTTCTGAAGCTTTCTATGTCTCTTCTATGTTCATAAGTAATTTCTATGGGCTCTAAAAACTACCTTTTTAGCTGTTTATAAAGCTTTGAAAAAGGCATTTCTCTCCAGTCCAATTAGTTATTAAAGGCAATTTCCACTCTGAAGTTTTTAAAATTAAGACCCTCCTGAAGAGCTTCACCTAAATTAAGACATATGTTGTGAGCAACTTTGCCAAAATATTTCACTGCATCTGTTGGTTAACAAGATAATAGGGCTAATCAGAATACCAGAATTCTAATTAACATTAATAGATAAAAAAAAAAAAGCTACCTAAAATCACACTGCCAACAACAAAAAACAAAACAGACACTCTCAGACTGATCAGAGTTCATCTGAGTTTTTAGCCAAAGTGATGATCCTCTGCCTCTTGCACAGTTAGGAACTAATCTAGTATTACTCACTTTGGGGTTAGTATTTTTCTTGTAAGGAAATACCTCTTTCTGTTGAGCTATCTCAGGAATTCACATTTCTTAATTCTTCTGTGAGTGCGAGATTCTACACTGTCTCAAATAACAGATTTTGTGATTAAAACTAGTGATAAAACTGCCAGTTTTTTTTTTTTTGTGTGGATTTGAAATACGTTCGCCTAAATCAGAGCCATGTATTTAAAAATAATTTGATTTTTGCATAGATGTTATATGAGCATAATATCGACTGGTAGTGTAACACAATTTGGGGTGGGTGGGTTCAATTTGTTTAAGCTTGAAATCTTCCATACACGGGAGGGTTTGGGGTAGAGATGGAATTTTTACTGTTGAAACATAATTGTTGGGAATTCTTAGGAGGCTCAGATGAGATGAAATAACTCCTGGCAGATTTGATATTCCAAGGGCAAATACATCTGCGTCCTGGCTTCTCAGGCACATCTAAGTGATAGGCAAAGCCCCTTTCCTGTGGGCTCAGACACCTGGAGGGAAATCTAAGAGCTGGAAGTAACTTCAGAGTTAACTAGTCTGAAGAATGTGGACTGAACAGTGAGAATGAGATTGCCTGAGGGCCCACAGGGAGAGACGCGGTATTTCTGGTCCTTCGAAAGATCTGGCAAGAGCAAAGCTGACACCGACAACATGCGAGGCCGGAAACAGCCTTGATGCATGCTAAGCGCAACACTAGGCTCTGCTGAACAAGTGAATGAAGATCGTTCCATTTGTCCATGGGCCTTGGTGGCACTGTTATTTCCAGGGTGGTGGGCTTTCCTCCCCGTCGCCCCTTCAAGTCCTTGAAGAACCCCAGGGCCGACCCATAGCAGCCTAGGGTAAACCAGGTCCAGGGAAAACTTAGTTCGGGAGTCCGAACCGACTTCACCTCCAAGCCAGCAGGGCCTCAGGTCAACTGGTTACGCGACTCATGGTCGCAAACCAAGAAACTCAAGGCGTCCGGGTTCCTAGCCCTCTCTACACAGCCCTTGACAATCGTGGGCAACCAAGTGGGTGCCTGCTTTCTCCGCGGACACTTACCTGACCCCAGGTTTGGCCTCCGCCCCCAAAGACCTGGGGGAACCAGAACCACCGCATTAGACGGATCGCGATCGCGATCGCGATCTCGACTCTGCGCACGCGCCGTACTCCCGTCGTGGCTTCCCTCACCAGCGCGAGGCTCATTCTTAGCAACTGCGCATGCGGGAAGCTGAGGTCTCCTTCGCACGTAGCACCCAGAGAGCCAATCAGACGAGAGGACCTGACAGCAGCCCCGCCTCCTCCCGGTTCCCAGGCGTCGGACCGCCCTCTTCTGCACATAACTGCGGGAAGGGAAGGGGGAGGTCGACGCGCGCGCCGCGGCGCGGCCGTCTCCGCCCCCTTCCGAGCAGCCAATCGCCGGCCAGACGCCGGGCGCGCGCACGGTCCCTGGAGTTTAACGGTCGCGAGAGGAGCTCGCCCGACCCTGAATTGAATCGGCCGTGGGAGCGGCGGCCAGGTAAGCGGCCGAGCTGCCGGTCGTGGGGGACGGGGGCCGAGACTTAGAAGACACGGTCTTGGCGGAGCCCTGCGTATGCTCCTGGGCTTAGGGCGGAAGGCCGCTTAGGAAGACGGCGGCCACCCGCCACCACCCTCCCTCCCACAGCCCTCGGGCGTGTGGGGGCTTCGCCTGCAGCCGTGCGCCTTTTCTAGATTCAGTGCCCTTGAGTGGCACCCGCGCGGCCCAATCGCAGAGCGCGTCTTCCCGAGGGGCGGGGGAGGATGTGGGATTTCTCTTTTTCTTTTTGGCCAGCTGCTTCGACTTACTTTGGGAGTCGCGAATGTAGCTCTTCCGGCGGTCGTGTGTTCCCCTCGCCTCCGTGCTGTCTACAGTTTGGGCGACTGCATAGGTTCTCCCTTGTTCTTCCCACTTTGACCCGAAAGCCCGCGCCAGCAATTGCGGTCTGGCTGTGAGCGCGAGGATGTCAGGATCTGGCCTCAAAACCTCTGAAATCATCCCTTACCCTTTCAATCTTCCAGCAAAGCAAAACTGCACGTTTTCTTTATTATCAGCAGACCCCGATCACTTTCTCCCAACTCCCTTTTTTTGCTAGGGGTTGGGGGGGACCTAAAGCGTCACATTTTGTGGCTATGAAATATAAAAATGTCTCCTACCCATTCTCCATGATTTTTTTTTTCCAAAATAATGTTTGCATTGTATATCGGGTATTCTCGACCCCCCCACCCCCACCCCCCGGAGAAGCATCACTGCACTTCAAGTGGCTTTTCATCTGGATCTACTGCGTCCGGATCACCTCAACGGGGAAATAATAGATGGGTTGCAGATCCGCGTCCCTGGAGGGCTTGTGTTTTTCTGGTAGTAGAGCAAGGTGATTTGAATCCAGGTATTTTCGTTGCCAGTTGGAAGGTGCATCCCCTGACTTGCAGTACCCCGTTTGTCGTTGGCGATGGGCTTGAAGCCAATGGAGAGAAACCCATTGAGTTATGTCCAGTTACCCTTGGCTTTCACGCCTGTCCCTGAAGGACATGGTTCCTATGTAAGATGATGTTTTTAAGACCGTGCTCTGTAAAGCCAGGCCCTAGGAAGTGGCAACTTGGAGGAACCAGAATATTAGATAATTTTCCTTTATCGCACCCTCTAAACTTTCCATTTTGTAAGCCCCATAGGTTTTTTTTCTCTTGCTCCCTCACGTTGTTTAAATACATGAGTTCTCTAAGAAGGAGGCATATCGTTTGGCCAGTTTGCCTCTGTATACCTAGTGTTAGTTAAATTTTAGTTGATCTGGCCAGTAGTTTATTTTTTAAGAAGTAATACATGCATAGAGTACATCAGGCTATGTAGCGTGAAATGCATCTCTTCCACCCCCACCTTCCAGCCAGTGTGAAACAACCATTGTTAACAGTTTAATTGGCTGTTTTCAATACCAAATTAAATACTAAGCAGTTCCCATTCATCTATTCACAGTAAAAATCAACAAGCATGGATACTGGGTAGAATTTATTAAACAAATGAACAAAGCATGTAAGTATTCCAATTGTTACATAGCATTGTGTTTAGAACCTTGACTATTAAACACATACAATTCTGAAATATTTCCTGGAAAAGATGCTATTTTGCAGATAACTCTTACTGTAGGTTTTTTTTATTGAGATATAATCCACATACCATAACATTTATCTTTTAAAATTTTAAAACCAATTCATTGGTTTTTGGTATATTCACAGAGTTGTGCAGGCATCACCACTATCTAATTCCAGAACTTTTCATCACCCCAAGAAGACACCCCGTACCCATTTCAGTCACTCCCATTCTCTCCTTCCCCCAGCTCCTGGCAGCCATTAATCCACTTTCTGTCTGTGTAGATTTGACTATTCTAGATATTTTGTGTAATTGAAATCATACAATATGTAGTCTTCTACCGAGCTTTCCTTAGCATTATGTTTTCAGCGTTCATGCACATTGTAGCAAGGATCAGGGCTTCATTCCTTTCGATGGCTGAAAAAGATTCCATTATAAAGCTATACCACAATTTGTTTATCCATTCATTAGTTGGTGGACATTATGATTGTTCCTCATTTTAGCTATTGTGAACAGTGCTGCTTTCCTTAATGTAGTTTTGTATAAAGGATCAAGATTTCCAATGTCATGAAAAGACAATAGCTAGGTCTAGTGACTTTTTATAGTAGTATTTTTTTTTTCCCCATTCATTTCCAGACTCTTGGGAGCTTAGGATCTTTCACAGTTCTGAATGTTAGCAGCTGAAAATGCCTGTAGACGATGAAGCATCTGAAGATGACTCGGATTCAGTTTCTTCAAACAGTGAAAGAACCAACATTTTCAAATAAGAGAGCGTAACAATTTCTGCACACTATGGAAGATTTTGACTTGGTGAAATCCTTACAAAAAACTTCCTCTTCTGTAGAATCCGATGTGAAAAGTTCTCCCCATTCTCTTGGGCTGAACTTAAATATTAATAGGTAAGGATGAGATAGATTTTGTAAAAAATGTAATGATAAAGTGAATTTATTTGCATGGATTACCAATTTATCCAAATAGTGTCATAGTTACTAATTTGCATTTTAAAACACTCGATTAGACTATGGGCAGGGACTGCTCAGGGACAGTTAGGGATAGTTTTTGCCCTTCCACGTTTCCGTTCCCCTCGAGACGTGTACTGTTGCGTGGGGGACATTGTGTGAAAACTCATTGTGCTAGTTGTGGTTTTCTTTATACTTGTTTCGTTTTTGGTAAATTACCAACATATGTTTAAATTTTAGTAGCCTGAATATCGTTTCCACATTTTACAATTTACAGGACAAATAATATTTAATATTGCAGAAATACATCACAATCTGGAAAGTAGCGATTAAAGTTGAATACTAGGAAGTAAGTGAAAAACCCCACTGAACCCCGAGTCGACAGAATAGATGCTGTCAAACAATGCATTTTACGCATTTTCTTTTGAAACTATCCCATGTTTGGTTTGTTTTTGATCAAAAGAGCCTATTTGCTCTCATTTTCTACATAGTCTGACAAGTTTGATTATTTGGTTACTAAATTTATAGGAGCTTAAAAACAGCAAAGAGGCAGGGGCCATTAGAGAGGAGATCGACTATTTTTAAAAAGCAGATACAATGAGACAAAAACAGCAATTGGAGGCCTGGTAAAGGGGCAGATATCTTTACACACAATAGGTCTTGAAGAAATTGTGTGTTATAAACAAACAAGCAAACACAAATAAATTATTAAAAAATTTGTTCATTCTTTGCCCTCCTTAGGAGGAATTTAAGGCAGCTTATGAGAATATATAAAATAAAAGGAGAAATTACAAAGTAGGATTAAAGGAAAAAAAAAAAACCATGGAAATGGTGCCTGCCATGGTCGTCTTCATGCACTCGCTGAAAGCTGGCCATGCGTTTTGTTCCCTGCATCACTTGGCACCTTTGAAGACTATTTCTAGAAGAAATCCCTTTTAGAGTTTGATTTGTTAGGAGGAACCCAAATGCGCCTTTCCAATAAAAATCATGACTTTGTTTCATTTTCATTGTGACTGGTAGTTAAATTGGCGAAATTTAAACTTTATTATAAACCCCTTATGGACAACAAACATATGTCCTTCTTTCCTTAAATTTTTATTAATATTTTCTCCGATCCTAAATCTTTACTTTATTTTCATTAGTTTCCTCTTTTTTACAAATTCTTTGTGAAACAAAGTAGAGTAACAAAAAAATAAGTGAAAATAACCTCTCAGTGATTGGAATTTAAATAAATTTTAGTGTCCTTAATTATGCTTCGTGTTTTTATAAAACAAATCAGAAATGAACTCGTCTCAGGTTTGGAAAGATAGCCCTCCTGGAAAGAATCAGGGCTGTTTTACTGAACGGGCTAAATAAATACATCCTGAACGTTGGCTGCTAATTTTCTTGGCATAACTTTTATTCAAAGACAGTGCAAAGATGAGCATCAGCTTATCACGCCAAATTAGAGGGATCTGATTAACAAGACTGGACTGTGGCTCTGGGCAGTGGAGGAGGCCTCTCCATTACAGTGAAGGCCCTCTCGAAGTGGGGCGAAGTAGCCCCCTGGGAAAATTTAGATCAGAGATGCTGGAAGTGTTTCTTAGTATAGTTTAGCAGAAACTTTTATTTTTCTCTTGGTACTTCTGAGTGGTCTCTCTATCTTCTGAAAAAGGTCTTTCTGTTGTGATCTTTACAAATTTAAGTGCTGTCTTTTTACTGTTATTTTTCTTTCACGGACAAATTTGTGATCAGATTTTCTACAAATGAGGTGCTGTTAAGGATTAGGTGTCAGTGGTTTTGTACTGCACTGCTAAATCTTGAACTGCTGAATTATTCAACACTTTGGCAGAACGAAGAAAACCATTTGAATTATTTATGTTTCAACAGAAGTAGTCCCCACCTTAGTACAAATGGGGTATCCTCTTTCTCAGGGAAGACCAGATCATCTGTAATTCAAGGTACAGTTGAAGTCCTAACCTCTTTAATGCAAGAGCTACAGAACAGTGGAAAGACTGATTCGGAACTTTGGAAAAACTGTGAGGTATCTAGTTTTGTTTTATATTTGGAATTTAAAAATAATAAACGTGCCTCTATTGAACTCTAAATTATTAGATATTTATATCCTGAAGAGCGTGATACTTAAGTTATTGCTAAAGTAAACAGATTGAGTACATTATTTGGGGAACAATATTGAATGTATATGAAAAAGATGGTCAGAAGTATGTTTTAACAACATATTGGTGATTAGACATATTAAGTTATGTTTTAAATGTGAACTAAAATGTCTGAGTTCAGAGAAATCCAAAATTATTAATACTGTATTGATTCTAATGTTTTAAGTAACTCATACAGAATTGTCATCATTTTGAAAAACTTAAATCGACTTTGAAATTTTTTGAACGCTCTAATTATAAATTAAGTCTTCTATTTTTGTGCCTTATCGCATTTAGCCATGACATATTGAGCCATACTGATTTTTCAGATCGGTCATTCTTACTTTGGTCCAAAGGTTAAATTGTGATATAAAAACTTAGTAAAAAGAATCCTTGTATCTATAAATTTTGCTTCATAGAATAATGCTCAAGATAAACTTTTCCAAGGCTAGATCTGATAATGGTTAATAAAGTGTATTAGACATTATTACTAAATTCTTTATTTAGACTGTAGTAGATTTTGTTTGAGATGTTACTCATACTTTTAAAACCATAATTTGTGGTGTTATTTCAGAATGTAGAATAAATGGAATGAAAGATTAACTAATTTAGGAATCTAATAGTAGCCACCCTAAGTGTAATTACTTATATTCATATCCTTAATCATCGAAATTATAAAATGACTGAGTATTATTGTAAACTTTAAAAAAATTCAGTTTTAAGTTTATATGCTTTTTGTATTTCCATATAACGACTGGTATGTGCTAATGGATAAGACCTATAAAATGCCGTTGTAAAAAAACAATTAAAAATGGAATGTTTTATGAAATGTTTGCCATAATGTACTTTTTCATTAGCTTATAATACCCGAATTAATGTGTTTCTTAAAAAATGACGTATTGCCTTAATGTAGTTTGACTTCTGGCAAATTCATGTCTAACTAGCAGTTGTTACTTTTAATACTTTGAAAACATCTTAAATCAGAATCAGAATATCTTTGTGCATTTAAGATACTGATTTTTATAGGCCAGAATACCAACCAGCTACTTACACCTTTTAGCATTCGAACCAGTTTCTTTCTGCCTTTTCTTCTTCACCTGTGATGTAAAAGACTATTGTTTTTCTTAAGTTTGGTCATGACTGACTACTTGATTTTTGTAATGGAGACATGTAATTGATTATTCACTGAAGAGTTTCTTAAGATATTTTTTAGTTTGATAGGATATTAAATATCCTTCTGGCCATTTCAGTAAAATTTCTCAAATTTGTTTAGTGTGTTCTAATAGTATTTTCATAGGCTACAAAAACAAAAACCTCTGATGTTTTAGCAAAGCGTTTTGGAAAGAATGGGAGAGGTAAGGGTTGTGCAAGCCTTATCCCTGACTTTTCCTTGAATTTCATGTTTTCATCTTCCTTTTGCAGTAGTAGCATTTGTCCAATTTCTGCCACTTGTAAGGGACTAATCTACATTGTTAAAACAAATCACAAAACCTCCCGCAATTCGAACAGCGAAGAGCTCTGCCGATGATGTGATTTCTCTAGAATTCCTTCATAAAAGTTCGAACTAGGTTCTTTCTCTTAAAACCTCTCTCTTGAATTCTTAAATTTACCACTGCTTAAACTTGGGAAGATTATATACTTTGACTTAATCGAGGTTCATAAAGAATCTTTTAACATATTTACATGAAATACTTCAATATATTCTTAAATACATGCTAATACTTCTGTAATTGTAAGACCTTTTTTCCAGTTACACGTATATGGAGCTTGGAATGTTAGAAATTTTAAAGCACATCGTTAACTAATTTGTTTGAATTATTTGAGCATTTTAACTACTTAGCACAACTGATTACATATAGTAGTATGATTATACGATTCTTATTTTAATATCTGTTATTTATTGAGTGTCTATTTACCAGGCACTGTGGGCACTTTTTGTCAGTGGCATTCAACCTTATTAGACCAATGCCTTCTATTTATAACAATTAAAAAAATAATATCAAGAAAACATCTTGAAATGAATTTCATGGATAATATAACCTGTTTGCACCTACTTAAAAAATTATAGTGTCTAACTGTGCTTGTTATAAAGGAGGGATAAAGTGATTTGTAATGACATGGCTTGTATTCTAGTAGGTAAGTATCCGGGACGTCTCCTTTAGAAGATAGTCGGTGTCTGCCTCTGTGCACTCACCGTGAGTGCAGCCTCCACAAACACAGGCTGTCACAGCGTGTGGTGCTGATGATCCAGCACGCAGTTGGCGACAGGATTTTCTGAAACCGTGGCCAATTTCCAATAAGTTCTAAAACAAACTTAAGATCTTGGTAGTTGCATTCCTGGACAGTTTGGTGATTTGAAAACTGTATAAAATGTATGTTATTTTTATAATATAAAACGGACACACCACAGTTCTTGGTCGTGGGGGCCTGTCCTGTGATTTGCATCCTTGGGCCCCACCCACCGAATGCTAGTGGTGTCCCCCTATCTTTGTGACAGCCATACCTCACAGATTTTCATAACATAGTTTCCCCATTGACATTGCTGCTTTACGTGCATCATACTTGGATTTAAAATCTAATCCTCCAAGCCACCTGTGAACAGTTCCATTTGCTAAATTAGGAAACTGAGGCACAAAGACATTAAATTTCCTTTTGCAGGGTCACACAGGTTGTTAGTGGAGGGCTGGGAGTCAGCCCTGGGAGGTCAGAGCCCATGGGACATTTATCAGGCTGCACTAGGAAAACCGCCCTCAGGCCGTTAGCACCCAGAAACTGCATAGGGTGGGGGACGTTAATTAGATGCCCTTGCCTTCAACAATATGTAAAATGCAGGTGGTAGTAATTATTATAGTTTGAAAGAAATAATAGCTCTTCGTAATAATTAAGTGAAAGGTGTTATTTGCTGCATTTATCATGTTCTTAAATTAGTTTATTTAAGATTAAAATATTAAGTATAAAATCTGACTAGGAAGAACAAAATCTTCTCCACTAATTTTATCCTGAGTAAGCTCTATTCATCTGTATCCAAAATAAGAAAATGATAAGGATGTGATTACTATCTTGTGTCTCATATACTATGAAGCCATTTTTTATGTAAATTGTTATTCTATCATTATTGTAATTTAGTTTTATGCGAATAGTAACTTTATCAGGTTAGAAATTTGTTGCTTAAGTCTAGTATAACTTAAGAAAACTGTTGCCCAATTATTTCTTTTTCGTTTGGATTCATGTAAGATACTTTTTATTATAGGTAAGTTGAGAAGATAAGGAACCTAATTTGTTCTAGCCTACCTTGTCCTGAAGTTAGCTGATTTAGAATTAACACTTCCCGTCAATGCTGTCGTGTTTCATTTTGAAGGTTTCCTTTTCTAATTACTGATGTGTTTTTCCCTTTCACCTTAATACTGTCATACAGGCTTCAACTAATTCTGTTACATTATGGTCATTTAATTGGCTTTCAGCATTAACCTGAAAGACCTCTGGATTATACAGTCTAAACTACCAAGGAAAGTTCAGCTAGAAATATATAGCTTTACACACCGATTTTGACTGT
>NW_006434829.1:4132453-4173177 GCF_000325575.1 Pteropus alecto
GGGCGCAGGGATGGAAGACAGATGAGTTAACAGAGGGAACAGACGAGATCCTTTCCGACTGTGGTAAATGCTATGAAGGAAACAAACAGGACGATACGGAGAGTAACTGTTAGGACGGTTTGGGAGACTCCGAGGTGGTGACAGTTGAGCTGAAATTGCAGGATAGGAAGAAGCCGGCCATGTTAAGAGCCGGGGAGAGAGCTCTCCAGGTAGAGGGCACAGCAAATGCAAAGGTTTGCAGGTGGAAGACGGTTTTGGCACGGTCAGGGGCCAGGAAGAGGCCCACGAGGCAGACGTGTATGGAGTGAGGAGCAGCGAGGATGAGGTGAAGGTGGGAGGTGTGTAGGAGCCAGAGCCTGCAGGGCCTGCAAGGAACAAGGGCACTGGAAGGATGAAAGGTCTTAAACAGGGAAGCGAGTTTTCACGGTAGATACTGTTGTTATTTTTTACTCCTACAGCACCTTCCTAGGTGGTCTCCCATCCAAGTACTAACCAGGCCCAACCCTGCTTAGCTTCCGAGATCAGCCGAGATCGGGCACATTCAGTGGGGCATGGCCGTAGACAGATGCAGGTCGACATTGTGTATTATTGCATGTTGTCGGTTCCTGAAAGCACACCAGTCTTGAGAAAGAATTTAGCCTCTGGAGAACTCCGTGCCCCTTTTTTGCCGTGTTTCACTTAGTCTAGTTATTAGAATACGGACTACTCTTGAGAGTCAGGATGGATCAGGGCCTAGAAGTGGCTGTGAAGGGGGTTAGAGGCCAGTTCCACAGGTTTTCAGAATCGTTTTTCATTCCTTTTTCAGCTGTAGTGCTTTAAAACACTTTAATATCTGACTTTAAAAGGGCTTTTTACTTTAATATCAAATAAATTAGGGATTAAATTCTCATAATATGAAATAATTTCTTGTTTTAAGATGTGGGATTCTTTTTTTGGGTACGCGTCGGTGTTTAAGAAAAACCATTAGCCGTTACGAGGAAAGGAAGGGGAACCTGAGACAAATGCAAAGTGCTGCTGCTAGTTCTCGATAAATCTGAGATGGTAGCAGATGACGTTAAATTAAGATGCCGTTTGAAAAATAAGATTTACCCAGACCACAGGTTACATAAGAAAGGGGTGGGTACCCAAGCTTTCGTTGTTGTATTTTTGCATTAAATATTGTTTTATAAGTATTCAATTCAGCTTACAAATTTTACACTAAAAATATATTTTAAAAACGGCCCTTTCCCACTGGAGGAATTTTTCTGTGAACTATTAGTTTAAAATTATTTTTAACTAAAACGTTGTGTAATTTAACAGGCCAGGTGGTCACAGCTATTCAGTTTGGTGGAAAAACAGTGCCAAGAACAGATAGTCGCCCAGCAGGCACAGTTCCACAGCCAGATCCAAGTAAGTCCTTGACGCCGATTGCTTTTTATGTCGATTGCAAGATTTGCAGAAGAACCAATTAACACTTTGTGTCAGTTTTGTTTATAAACTGAAGATAAAGCATAGGTATTATCTTTAGAGTAATAGCTCATATTGTAAACACTATTTTCATAACATTTGTAAAAATGCTATGTTTAGTATACTTTCTTACCCCAATCTCTAACTTTTTATTTTCAGCGCATACAGGAGGAAATAAAAAATTTAGTCAAGTTACAGACCAGTAATGCTTCCTGGACTTCCTATGATAGAAGTTCTTTAATCAAACAGATATCTTCAGAAAGGCAAATGGGTTTTTTTTCTGAAAACAGTGAGAGAAATGAGTCTGTCATCAGTTACACGAAGTCTAAAGAACCTGAAATGCAGCAAGAAACATCCGCATCCCAACCAGACTGCAATGTGGACAGCAGCTCAGTGAGCAGTGGGTACGGTACCTTTTGTGTCTCAGAATTAAATACCTACAAATCGAAGGGCCCTCAGGAGTTCATGGAGCACGCAGAGGTTTCCGAAGGACAGTATGGGACCCCCGTGGTGCAGACGGAGTCACTTATAGATGGTGTAAAAAACAAGAGTTTCTATATACACACTCCCGAAGAGTTTTGTGCCTCTTTAAAGGAAGATATTTCTGTTTTTCCTGGTGAATTTGAACACAACTTCCTCGGTGAAAATAAGATTTCAGAAGTATACAGTGGAAAATCAAATAGGTAAGTAGCATTTCTTCATTATTTGAAAGGAGTTTTACTTGTTTATTACTCGTTTATTACTTGTTTATTACACTTAGACTCTAGTTAATAAAGCTCCTTTTAGTTGGCCTGTAATAGAATGAGACGTATTTGAACATTTATCATTTTTACCTGTCTTATTTATTGCCTGTGGAAATCGAAATAAACAAATCACGTTATGTACTAGTAGCATCTGATTTTCTTTCCATTTGCGATATTATAAGGTGACTAAGCTCTTAAGATGGGAGGCCTTGCCAGAAAAATACCTTCTGTGTTTTCTAGTTACTATACGCTTACTAAAATTTAGAGTATGGGATTCTATCAGTGGAATTTTGTCACACATGTCCATATAATTTGAAACCAAAAATTATGCACAGGCATACTCAACTCAAATGTTTTGGTTTTTTTTTGTGTGTAGAAGAGCTTTTGTAAGTTTAATGACCTTTTGATTAATCCACGGATTTTTTAGGGAAGGAAACAGGCTGCATGTTTGTAAAAGCAAATTATTTAAAATTATGCAGTTTACCCTAAATTTGCAGTTTTGTATCTCTGAAACGTGTCATCTAAAGTAAAGTATTTAACTGTAGCATCGCAAGTCTTATATACCCGGAAGTATAATTATTAGTTCATGTAAATATGCTTTCAACATAGAGATAAACTCAGTACTTTGAAGGAGTCACTGTGGTGGTTTTGTTCTACTCCGTGGCCACAGACTGTATGTATTGTTAATCACGCTTAGACTTTTTGTTCACTTTGCCTTTGGTAATGAGAAATCGAAGAAAGAAATTTGGGTGAATTGATAAAAATATGTCCTTTTCCTGCTATTACAAAATAACTCAAAGCACTTTCCACGGACGCAGTATTTATCAGTGTTTCATGTGTGAGGGACAGCATCTAAAGAGAGTAATATTTTTTCTCCTTAAACAGTAAAGCTGTAACATCATGGGCACAAAAGCTGAAGCAGAACCAACCAAAGAGAACACACGTAGAAGAGGGGCGCCCACAGTCTATGCAAGGAAATGAACCAACCAAGAAGGTGCCCGTGGAGAATGTAGGTGACAAGGCACTTTACTCTGGCGAGCTTCAGCTGCAGATAGTTATGCTGTGTTTACTGCTGCTCGTCAGCTTCCGTGTTTCGCCCTGTCTGTCACATTGTTAATTTGTTCCACCGACATGGCTTCCTTTCGGTGTCACAAGGATTGGAAACAATGATTTGTCCTAAGTATTGGTTCTCCTGTAGGCTGGAAATCAGAAAATACTATAAGAAACTGACTCATTTTGTAAAAGCCCTAATTCTTTCTGTACTGCTAATGTTCACATGTAACCAGAGAGTAATTCATTTAATTGTTTTTTAAAAACCTTCAAATAATTTGTATTACCATTAAGTTGTAAGAAGTAGTACCATGTGTGTGAATGCTTTAAGATGCCTTTATATGAAGGTGTTGAAGTTTGGACAGTTCTGAATTTATGATCCAAATTTTAAGAGATTAAATGTTTAAATTCTCTGTGGCCCTTTTGCTAATATAGCAGCTGCTTTCATTAAAGACTTACAGATACTGAGTGAATTTTAAACATCTTTAAAGCCCTTTTAACCTCAGTTATCGTAGAATAATATCGTTTAGTATAAATCATTGGAATTGCAAAATCAGGTTTCGTTACGAACTTGATACCTTTGGAAATTGGCCGTGGCTTGATTATCTTAAGCAGTCCTTTCGTCATCCTATGAAGATTAAAGAAGTCATAAGAAGACTCCATAAGGCACCATTTATTTCTCTTTTCTTCCAGTAAATTTTCTTTCTTCAACCTGTGACACTTAGGCTCCCTAATATCACCCTTTCTGACACCCTTGAGCTGATCCACATCCGTGTCGAGGAGGGAAGTGAAGGTGGAGGAAGCTGCGTGAGCCACCCTGGCCCTGTGTGCTTAGTTGGCCTCTTTTGAACCTGGTGCCATCAGAGATGGCGTCTTCCTGTTCGGCGTGATAGCGTAAAAGCGCGTGGAGTCGGGCGAAAGGCGCTTCCCCGTTGGAATAGGGGGCAGGGAGGGAGCGTGTTCTCACACATACTGGTTTCTTTTTCTGTTTTTACTTCATCCGTAACTCAGGGTCGTGGAGACTTTTCCACGTCTGGTAAACTTGGGATTTGCGGTAGTGACTGGGTAGAGTCACTGGTTGAACCTTGCTGTCTTTTGTGACTGTAGCTCAATATGTTTTCGATGTAGCGCAGTGGGTCCTCGACTGCAGCGCATGAGAGACACCTGAGTCCCCAGGTGGTCTGCCGTCACTGGTGCGGGGCGGTTGGGGAGGTGGAGCTCTCCATGTGATTCTTCTTGATGCAAAGCTTGGGAACCACTGGTCACTCATGATTTTCCTCCTACATTTGGTGATGGAAAATCAGACCAGCAGCCGGAGATCTGGTCCCCTGCTGAGAAGTCCCCAGGGCAGGTCTGTCCTGTCTTTCACAGTGGTGCCAGGAGGGTGGAGCATGGCCGCTGTGGCGAAGGCTGATTCCTGTTGAGTTTCCCACTTTCTTTGGTCATCTCCTGGACAGGGGTTATTTTTCCTTTTTTTTTTTTAAGGTGAGTGACTTTTTTTGGTATTCAGTCAGGGGAAGTTGAGTTGCTTTTGATATTTCCGAGTTTTAGATGATTTTCAGGTAGTGCTGGTTGGTGACGAAAGACACCACAGCTGGTTTTTGGTATTCAGTCAGGGTAAATTGAGTTGCTTTTGATATTTCCGAGTTTTAAATGATTTTCGGGTAGTGCTGGTTGGTGACGAAAGACACCACAGCTGGCGCGCGTTCTTACCTGCACAATTCCGGATCAAGTCTGGATTCACAGAGTTTGACCTTTCCTCTTCATGTCACTCTTTCTCCTCTCGCATTGTTTTTTCTGGGTTCAGTCTAACTTGAGGTCTTTATGATCAGCATTCTCTTGGGACCCAGTGTTGCTCGTCTACGGGGTCGTTTATCTAGGGTACTAGCTGTTTTGAGGCACATCTTGAAATCGGGTGTTGCTTGGCACAGGGACTGTCCGACGCTCAAGTCCGTCTTTGCCCCCTCGGTCCTCTGCCTGGGACAGACTGGACGCTCCCCTCTCGCAGGCCGCGGCGCCCGCGCTGGTTTCGCGCTGCCGAAGGCCATCTGCTGGGCTTTGCCAGCTCCCGTCGCATGGTGCTTCCCCTTCTCATTAGAGCCAGGCCCGTTTTCTTCAGCCGCGGCCTTGTTTGCCTGGAGGAGCGCAGCAGGCGGCCGTGGGGTGAGCCCCACTCCGGCCCACCGCGCTGCGTGTCGGTCGTGTGCGTCACAGTTTGCACCTCAGAACCGGAAAGAGGACAGTATTTCACTTGAGATTTCTCACTGAGTCTTCGCCAGCCACCTTCTCTTGTTGGTCTTTTAAGTACTGAGACTTGACAGAACCTTAGACAGGTAGGTGCATTAGAAGAGACAGAAGGTGACCTAGCAATTTCTCATTTGATGAAGGAGAGGCTCGGGGATGCCCTGGAAGGCTGAGGTGGTGACCCCTCCTTGCAGGCAATGTCATCGTCACAGCGGGCTTTTACTTTTGCAGGGGGTCCACGACGGCTGTTAGCAGCGACCGCAGCAGGAGTTAGAGGTTCGGTGACGGTGGGACTAAGAACAATTCCGGTTAACACAGTCTTTCCACGTATTTCCGTGTGGAGACACAGACTTCCGTGATGACGCCAGAGACACCGGAAGGAGACACTGGCTCAGAATTTTAATTTTAATTTTATTTATTCTTTAAAATCAAACCTAACAAGCTATTAATAAATTAATTTATTTATTTATTTTACGCCTGGAGCACCTGGTCTTCCTGGGTGGTCTCCCATCCACGTACTAACCAGGCCCGACCCTGCTTAGCTTCCGAGATCACACGAGATTGGGCATGTTCAGGGTGGCATGGCTGTGGACTGGTTCAGAATTTTTATTAGAATTGATGATAGCTAAGCATTTTGAGCCTTTTCTAGGTCTAATAACCAATTGTTTGCATGTAAGATGTGTAGTCTATTTAGTTAAAGTTCATATTGTGGTTTGTGGTTTTCAGAGTTGATTTGATTTGTTATAGTTTTAATAGTAAAAATGAATTGTTACGGCTCTTACATTAATTTTAAACTAATGGCTTTAATCCTAGGCACCTCAAATTTTGGAAGTAGCTGGCAAATTATACATACATTTTCATTCTCAACTCATTAAAAAAATACCTGCTCTCAGTTTTCTTCTTCCGGCTCCACAGAAACTCAAATAAACTTGTAAATTACATAGGAAAAGCAAATCCTCACTGGTAATTCCTGTCGCTTTGCATTCTCGTAACCACAGGGACGGCCAGGCTTCTTCATGACCCTTCTGCAGCCATCTCTGCTTGGGTTTGGCACCTGGCTGCCATCGCTTGGGTCAGCTGTTTGTGCCTCAGGGTTTTTAGCTGTGAACTCATAGTTCTTTTTTTTGAATTGTAGTCTGATTTCACTGCTGCTACGCATCCCCGTGCATTTTACCTCAGCAAACCAGATGAAAGTCCAAATTCTTGGATGTCTGATTCAGGAACAGGTATGATACTTATATTTTTAAAGAGTTTTTTTGTAACGACTTGTCTGCATTTCTCGTAGGCTGATAATCATGCACAGCACATTGGAGGGGTTTCTGTAAATGGACCATGTGTTATGTCCCTGGTAGCCGTAACCTCCTTACTTACCTTAATTTGTGTTCCGAATACTGTAAAGATGGAAGGAAGTATTTGTGCAGTTATTTCAGACAGCTGCAAAAGCCACCTCCGCATTTTTCAGGTGCCTCAAAACGAATTAAGAAAGGCAAACCTTCCGTGAGCCATTTTTTAACTCTCTGGCAAGCTTGTTTAAGTTTTAATGGTTTTACATACTGACTCCTTTTTTCCACGCTCCTGCATCCAATTCATCAGGATGAATTAGCTTTGCCTTACGAAAAGTATCAGGTGCCAACCATCTTCACACTGTCACCCTCATAGAGTCACCTGGGCTCCTGCATTCACCCTCCATCTGTGCTCAGCACAGCAGCTAACGTGTGCTCCTTTTGAAGATGTCAGGTCATGTGACTCGCCTGCTCAAAACTCTGGCCCCACGTTTTTTTAAGATGGCGAGTCCTCACAGAGGCCCAGCGAGATGCAGCCTGTTTTGGGCCTCGCTGACTTTTGGTCTCACTTCTCTACTTCAGCAGGGAGGCCAGGCCGTT
Organism: Pteropus alecto; assembly: GCF_000325575.1. NCBI lineage: Eukaryota > Metazoa > Chordata > Mammalia > Chiroptera > Pteropodidae > Pteropus > Pteropus alecto. The sequence continues at coordinate 4,139,820 of NW_006434829.1, forward strand.
TGCTCAGAAAGGCTGGATGGGTGCTCGTTTTAGCCCTTGTGCGCTGGCCGCTTCCTGTGCTGGGAGTGTTCTTCCGCCTGCGTGGGCGACCTCCGTCCCACGTGGTTAAAGTGGCCAACTCCTGCATCGTCACCCTCGCAGTGAGCCAGCCATGCCCACCCTGTTCGGAGGGCACCTGCCCTCCCCTCCGCACTCCACATACTCCCTTTCATCTGATCAAATTCTCCCGTCACAGTGCTTGCCGCCTCCAGCACTGTCGTGCTGTGTGATTCCCTTACCGCCCATGTCTCTCGTTCCCCAGCCTGGCGTAGGAAATGCTCAATCAATACTTGGAGTATTGAATTCTCTACTTTGTGTCCGTGTAAGCCTGGACTGTTCGTAAAGAAATTGTTGCTTTGAAAATAGTCTTTTAATTGCATGAGTTTGTCTTGACTTACACTATTACAGGTTTAAATATTTGGATCGTGAAGTTAGGACTCTTACATGGTAAGATATTTATGTGAATCTTTTCCCATTCAGATTCAACTTCCTGTAACCAGATAGCCAAAAACCAGTTACTGCCCATCTGTCATTTTCTTTAGGTGGAAATAAGATTCTAGAAGGCATTTTTGTTTTCTTTCCTCACTGTTTTCTGTGCACTTATTCTCAGGACTGACTTACTGGAAACTGGAGGAGAAGGACATGTATCACTCCTTGCCTGAGGCTTTAGAGAAGCCACTCGCACCGTCCTCCACGGACGTGTCACCAAGCCAGGTGATTTGTGTGTGTGTATTTGCATTATAAAACTGTAGTTAAGTACTCTATTTCGTTATAAGTTTTGTGTTTTTTCAGTTTCCGATGTACAGGATAAAGCATGGGTTCGCAGTCATTCTAGTTTTCAGATTCTGTCTCCGTCATTCATTGCCTATGTAACCTCAGGAAAGGTACTTAAAAATGCCCAGTTAGTGTTTTGTGAAGTTAAATGAGATGGTTTTGTGCCTATTATTTTAAATATAGTAGGTCCACAGATAAAGTTCTGCTCTCAGACTTGGTTTTGAGTTCCACCCTATCACACTCTCCCACTAATCCATTTCTGCCATAATTCTGAGCGATTTAATTTTTCCTATTAATTTTCTTTGAGCATGAAATATAAATATTTCGTTTACTTCAGAGCAAACAAATAAAACTAACCAGTATGTGTACATTGATGTGCATATCTCACTTCTGGGCTTTGATCAGGTGACGAGGGAATAGGTTGGGGAGAGATACAATTAAAGTAAGCAGGAGACTGTGACCATGAGTGACAGCCGTAGACAGATGGGGCAGTGGGACACCAGCATGCTCGTCAGCATCGGAGCCCCAGAGAGAGGCAGAAACCAGCATTTCTGTCCTTCAGGAAAGGAGCGGAAAAGAGACAGATAAACCCAAAGCGGAAGGGTGGGGGGCGTGAGATCGTGAGGAGTCTGGAAGGCTCGGCGGCCTTGTGGTCTCGGCTCCCTGCGCATGTTCCTGGATCTGCACCATCAGTAAATTAATACTACGTTTTGTTCACTCTGAGATGCCACCAATTTTAACACTTCCTGTTTCATAGTCTACCAAGAAAAAAAATTGCCAATTAGACCGATACAGTGCTTTTTTACCACTTAGAATGTATATGTTTTCTTATAATTAAACATAGATTTTTATCCTATAACTCTTTTATATACTTTAGAAGGAAAATAGAAGTGAAATAAATCGGTTAAAACTTCTTTACCTACAGAGGCTTACCGCTTCTCTTTTTTCAGTCCAGTGTTGGTTTCTGTGTTTTTCCACTGTTTTCCTCAGGCTGCCTCGAGCCTTGGTGACTTGGCATTTCTTTAAGAAAGGATGATAGGCCTCAGTGCTGGGCGTACCTGGCTTAGTAGTTATGTAGGACTGCCCTACTTTTGACTCCCAGGTGGAGAGTGTTGCTAAACATGCCCGATTCACCATCTTTTACACGCTGACTCTCTGTGGGTTCCTGCGTAGTCGCTAGGATCTTCTTCCAAGCTGCTGACACCTGCTTGGCCAGTAGAGGTGGCTTTGATATTTGCTTAAAAGCAGGCAATGATTATTAATGTCACAGCTGCTACTTGACCGAAAGTAGTTATAAGATGCCATTAATTACAAGAGGCATCATTTCAGAGGTGTTAAAACATGAAAAGAAATCATAAAAGAGGTGGAAAATGGTACCTTTTAGTAACCATGAGCTCTAAATAGAATAATTCCAACTATTCTCCCGGCCAGCAGGCAGGGACTGCTTGGGCTGGAGCTGCAGCCAGAGCTCTGCCACTGGTCTTAGGCTGTAAGGTTGTTGGTATATGAAAAGTAAAGTTTTAAAGCAGGATTATGGAAATTATGGTAAGTTTTAAGGTTTTACATTTAACGAATTAATGTCTTTAATACATACCTAAAATATAATTATCTTATTCACAAGCTAATTATAGGGTTTATTTTAAAATACTCATTCGTGGTGCTCTGCAGCCTGCTGGAGTCTGGAAGTGGGGCTGCAGTTGAGAGGAAGCTGTTCTTGGGGCGCTTTGCATGCGCCTCACCCCGCGTTTGAATGCTGCCATAGTCTAACTTCGACGGGGCTGGACGGTACCTCACGCCCCTCAGCATGTCGCCCTTGAAGTGGTTTCGGCCCAGGGTGTCAGTACGTGGAGCTTGGCCTTTCAACACTGCGCGTGGCAAAGCCTTGATTTCAGGCTGTACAAATTAGGGTCCTGTCGTCTTTTACTAGCTTGAAAAGGCGCTCGTTTTCTTTCAGTAACTTCTTTCTTAACACTTTTTCTAGATAAGGAACTGTACCTCTTGGTGGCTGTCCCCTTGAGTCCCTGGAAATCAGCCCGGCGAGGAGGGTTCTCGCCCTGCTTCCTTCGTTCATCGCGAAGTCTTGTCTTACTCAAGCTTGGTTCTCACTTGGCGGGGCTAGCAAGGACTTTATTCTTTGGCAGTATTCTTAGGCTGCTGAGTGACTTAGGGTCCAGTTGTCCCCTTGTGCGTGTTGTTAGGGGATGTGAGAACGTTTTCGTTCAGAGAGAGACTCAGAACAATCGGGTTTGACTTCCAAGCCTTTATTATCAATCTAACAGTCTAGAGCTTCACTTTATCTAAAATCTTAAAAAAAAATCTTCATGTGGTGCTGATCGTGATCTCAGCAGAGGTTTTTCATTGTTGGTAACACTGTTGAAATGACTTTGTTTCGTATCTTTAAGTCTAATACTAGTAATGAGATGAAGCTGCCGTCGCTGAAGGATATTTATCATAAAACACAAAGAGAAAGCAAGCAGCTCCCCGAGTGGACTGTCACTTCTGCTTCCAGCCCAAACCATCCACCCGAGGTAAAGTTGTGTACACTGCCGAGTGACAATGAAGGCTTCTCGTGACTCTGGCTTTAGCTTAAGCTTTGTCCTCTCGGGGGCCTGGAGCCTGCTTGCTGAGACCCAGCGCCGAGTGCCGGGGACAGACCTCACTGTCCTGTCTCCTTCCTAGGTGCTGACTCTAGACCCGACGTTGCATGCGAAGCCAGGCCAGCAGACGCCGGGGATGCAGCCACGTGGCTTTCTGAACGCCCTCGATGACAGAATATCCTTTTCACCAGACTCTGTTCTAGAACCTAGTATGTCCAGTCACTCTGACGTAGACTCGTTTTCACAAGCAAGTAATATGGCTTCTCCGTTATCTGGATTCCCAAAATGTCCTTCAAATACGAAAGCCTCGCCAGTGGACTCTTGGAAAAATCATACTTTCCAAAACGAAAGTAGGGCTAGTTCCACGTTTCCCTCAGTATATACTGTCACCAGTAATGACATCTCGGTGAACACTGTGGATGAAGAAAACGCTGTCATGGTAACTCCAGCCTCAGTCAGTCAGTCCCAGCTTCCAGGTACAGCCAACCGTGTCCCAGAATGCATTTCACTGACTTCCCTGGAAGATCCTGTGATATTATCTAAGTATGTATTTCAGGGAATGGCTTATAATGTTCATAGATTTTCTATGCTGTCTGCTTAAATGATGAAAATGATTTTTATTGAACCTCAGTTATGTATAAAATCTTAAAAAGATAGCATTTTTAAGGTAGACCATCTAAAAATTAAATAATCCACGTCTTTTCTTCACTTTATTAGTGGTCAGCTTCTGTGTTAATCTGTTTGTATCTCCCGTGAGTGTACAGAGGGAAAGGCTGCATCTTTGCTGTGAGGACGACCACGCTTTTGGTCCCTCTTACGTGCTGGGGAGCGAGGAGATACTTTCCTGACAGATGTCTGTCCTCTCACCCACAGCATCAGGCAGAACCTGAAGGAAAAGCATGCTCGGCACATAGCGGATCTTCGCGCTTATTATGAATCAGAAATAAGTAGTTTGAAACAGAGACTGGAGGCAAAAGAAATTTCTGCAGTCGAAGATTGGAAGAAAACCAATCAAATTCTCATAGACAGGTAACACTTACAATTTAACTAGAGAAAGAGAGTGTGAGTGCGTGTGTGCGTGTAATTTAACTTAGCTTTTCTCCGACTTGGATATATTATTTCCCCCAAACTGTATATTATTGTGATGATAAAACACTTTGAAAGCATGTGCTTCAGATTTGAAAATTTTAACACAGAGACATGTTTGCCTAAGTAATTTTTACAGATTGGAGCCAGCCTCTTATGCTAATAACTGACAGGAGGACAGTTGTTTCACGTGGGCAAAATGCTGAAACAGCTGAGCAGGCTTTGTACGTGTAGAGGAAAGAGGACTAGTCCCACCTGTGGATTCTCTCATCGGTCTGTGACTAACGTCCTGGGGGCGGTTCTCAACCTTTTCGTTATACCCCGACACTCATGAACCTGTGGAAGCAGTTATCCTGTTTAAAAACAACCAACCAAACGGAGAAACACGGGCGGACGGCCCTGTGTTGGGGATAGCTTTACATCTGTTTTAGAATCGTTTACGAAATCTGGTGCTTTATTGGCATTAATAACAGCGTGTTTGCAACACACTTTACAATTAAATGGGACTTAGAAACCGCTCAGGTCTAGATGACAGCAGAGAATTCTCTAGGGCAAAAAAGACAAAGCCTCTTAGAGAGGTTTAAGGGGGAACTGAAATCTGGTCCAGTTAACAGTTCGACTCGCAGAATTCTGGGCAAACTGGCCTTTGCGCTAGTTTGCGTCTGCCGTGGTGGTGAACGTGCGGTCTTACTCCCGAGCGTCTAAAGCTTCCGTTTCGCTGTCTATGGTAGGGATAGGGGTGCAGCGATAGAGCAGTAATTTTAAAAGAGCCAAAAAAAAAAGGCAAGTTTAGGTTTTCTAGGACAAAGAGAAAAGAGAAGATAGTAGGCTAGGGGAAGCTGGCTCTCGTTTTTTTTTGTTTTTTTTTTCTTTTTAAGGCAAAGAAGGCCACAGATACTTCCTGCTGGGAAACAGCAGTATGAAAGAAGCCCACCAGTAGACCTTGTTAGGTTAAAGACAGGGCGCCAGGGAAGACACCTAGCAGGTGATAGCTAATTAAGACATTTTTATGCCTGGAAGCTGCTCGAGCGCATAGGGCAGTGAGAGAATGCACATGGAGGAAAGTGGAAGTCGGGATTTTAAACAGGTGGCCGGGCGATGATAGTTACTAACAGTGGGAACATAGGGCACTGGAGTAAATGTCACGATAGCATGCAGATGAATGGCAGTACGTTATTTTTGCCTTCTGCCCCCAAAAAGAATTGATCTTGTTTATACCACGAAACCCTGTGTTACGGAGGACGGCAGAGACACAGTGAGAAGTTGCGATCATTTAGAACAGGGAAAATTATTCATCTAAGGCAGAAACCAATATTGTGTTGTCAGCATACACAGCAGTTTTTTTCAAACTTAAAAATGCAGATTGGAGAATCCCACTATTATTGCAAATAGGGCCATCAACACTTATAATTGTATGCCAGCTATGATATCAGATTGTCATGTCACACAGTTGTGATTTGGGCCAAGATCTCTGGCATAGCAGAATCGGTATGGTAATTAAAACAAAAAAATATAGTTAACACACCTGCACTTAATTAGTGGTATTTCTTTCAAGAACATTATCAGAGTTTCAGCCTCTGGCAACCATCATTATACTTTGTTTCTATGAATTTGATTCCTCTGGGTACCTCGTATAAGTGGAATCATACAGTATTTGTTTTTTTGTGACTGGCTTGTTCCAATCAGCATTAAGTCCTCAAGGTTCATACATGTTGTAGCCTGTGTCAGGATTTCCTTCCTTTTTAAGCCTGAATAGTATTCCATTTCATACATGTGCATACACACGTGCACACACACGCATTATATACCACAGTTTGTTTATTCATCCCTTGATGGACACATGGGCTGTTTCCACCTTTTGACTATTGTGAATAGCGCCGCTGTGAACATGGTGTGCAAAGATCTGTTCCTGTCTTGCTTATTAGTTCACTTAATATTTCTTAGAGATCTTTTCATATCATTATTTTCTCTGGATACAATATCAGGTTCATTGGGATGTATTTTCCTAAAATGGCATCCTGAGTCTTAGCTGACATCAGTTAGATTTATATAATACTTTAAAGGGAAAGGATTTTATCTTCTAATTGTTTCATCTCAATTTATGGTTTTTAGATGTGGCCAATTAGATAGCGCTTTGAGCGAAGCTACTAGTCGTGTGAGAACACTTGAAAATAAGAATAACTTACTAGAAATAGAAGTGGTAAGTATTCTATTTTTTGTTGTTTTTCTAGTGGTTTAATGTTAACTTCAGCCTTAAAAAAACAAAAACAAAAACAAAAAACTTAAGCCTTTTTATTAAGTGAACTTTAAAGACAGATGAATAGTTTCATAAAAACACTGATTGTGTTTTTTGTCTTTTCTTTTAGAATATTTTTTTAAGTAAATTTATATTTCGAGTGCTGCTGGCTTCATATGATACTATAAACTTCTACCCTTTAAAATTTTAATTTTTTTATTGGGATACAATTAGTATATCATAAAACTCACCCTTTTAAAGTATACAATTCAGTAGGTTTTAGTATATTCACAGACTTGTGCGTACATCACCCTGATCAATATTAGAACATGTTTCAGTCAAAAAGAAACCCCGAACTCCTCAGCCATCACCCCTGCACGCTTCCTTCTCCCCAGCAACCACTACTCCACTTTCTGTTGCTGTGGATTTGCCTGTTCTGGACATTTGATGCACACGGAATCATACAATGTGGGACTTCCTGTGTCTGTCGTCTTTCACTTGATGTTTTCAAGGTTTATTATGTGTTGTAGTGTGCGTCAGTATTTCCTTCTTTTTTATGGACGAGTAATATTCCATTAGATAGATAGACCACATGTTATTTATCCATTCATCAAGTGATGGAGGTTTGGGTAGTTTGCACTTTTTGGCTATTCTGAGCAACAGTGCTGTGAACGTTTGTACAAGATTTTATGTGGATATGTTTTCCATTTTCTTAGATACCTAACAGGAAATGCATAAACTTAAATACATAACTTTTTCTTCATGTCTTACCAAGTTTTATCCTTTTACCCGTAACCTTATAAACTGTTTTGGTGTAAGGCGTCATTTATGTTCCATGCACCATTTCTTTGTCTTTGATGTTCTTTTAGTTACCTTTGTCTCCTCTTAAACCGTAAACTCCATGAAGTCAGGGACCTGTCTTTCGTGTTAATCTTGTATTTCTGCCACCCTAGTGCCTGGCACATAGTAATTGTTGAATGAATATTAAACGCATCCCATGCATCTGGAATCTTCATAGTAAGTGAGAGAGTAGAGTAAGAAATGCTTTTTTGTTCGTAAATATTAACGAGGGGGCAACAAATTCCAGCTGTACTTTTAGAGTCATTTCTCTAATAGCTATGGTTATTGATCCTTCATTAAGGTGATCTGCAGGTGGGCCCTAGAATCGTGACTTTATGATAATCTCATGGAGCTAATTATTCTAGCAGCTTAATCATTCTTAGCCTCCACCCCAGAATATAACAAAATATTAAATTTATTGATTTCCATTTGAATGTTTCGTTTTACTGCTTTTCTGTTTTAACACCCCCAATTTATGAGCTGCTATTGAGACATCTTTTTTTTAATTAAAAACAATTTATTAGCCTTGTCTCTTTGATTTGTAGAGTGATTTCAGAGAACGCTTCAGTGCAGCCAGCAGTGCCTCCAAAATTCTGCAGGAACGAATCGAGGAAATGCGAACAAGTAATAAAGACAAAGACAATACCATCATTCGACTGAAATCTAGACTGCAGGATTTAGAGGCAGCGTTTGAGAACGCTTACAAACTCTCAGATGACAAAGACGCTAGACTAAAACAAGAAAACAAAATGTTTCAAGATGTAAGTGACAAGCAGTGGTAACCTAATGACATAGTTGGCCGAAAGTAGTTTCAGATATTGTGCTTTTATAAGCTCTTACGACTTTTTCCGCGTTTATTTTTGTTTTACATAATTTTGCTGTAGCTGCAAGTATATGGCCTCTCGCTGGTGTCAGTTAGGTCTTATCTTGCAGCAGGAAGTCAGCTTTGAGAACTATGGTGTCACTCCCACACGTTTCTGTCTCCAGCAGGTCAGCTTTTGAGCTATCTTAGATCAACATCTGTGTGTCTGGCAGGGTAAAATGAACCAGATTTAGAACAGGTTTGATTGAATTTTTTCACTTCAGTCTAATTTCACTTAAAATTTGAATTTGTATAACATTGAAATTGGAGTAGGTTTCAGATTGCATATTTTTTTCTAAGTTTTTCTTAATATCCTTTGTCATAGTACATAAAAAATCTAAAAGCGTTTTAGCCATCGAAAGTTTCTTCCTGAAAGCTTTGATTCTTGTTGCTTTGGTGTTTAAAATTTTATTTTCATGACGATACTACACAGGAACGGTTAAAATAGTGAAATCTCTAATGAAAAATAGCAGTTGTCTCTACCTCTCCTTACCTTAGATTCTCTCCCCCTTGAAGCTATTACTTCCAGCTCTTCTAGTTCTTCTAGCATTTTCCCCATGTTTCTAAATAACAAACACGTCGTTTCCTCTTTCTTTTCGTGTCAGTTCAGACATTGCATGTTGATCCTTCTGTGCAAGGTCACAGCGTAGCTTCCGCACACCATCACCCCCAGAACAAACACTTCCCCCTCCTCCCAGTGTGGTTAGTATGTTAAATTTATTTAAAGAAGCGTGTTTTACATTTTAACAACTCGGTAATTGGAATGCATCTTTACACCAGTGTCGTATTTTAATTGGCAACAGCATTTTTTTCTCTTTTAGTAGTAAGTGAAGTAATGGTCTGATTTTTAGTTAACGGTGTCTTAGATTTGAAATGCGCTATATTGTCGTTTAGGTCGGTATTCGGCGTTGCTTACGTCTGCGTAAGTATCGTTCAGAGCTGAGCCGCCGTGTACCGTGATTATATTTCCTCTCTCACAGCTTTTCTTTTTCCTAGAATAGTGATGGCCCTGCGTATCTGCCTAGCTTCCCATACGCCTAGCACTTGCGCCCCACAGGTACCCGCCCGAGGCCCGACCCAAAGACGTCCTCGGACTTGGCTTTGCTTCTTTCCGTCACCTGATCTGTCACGTGTGGATCCTGTGCCTTCTCTCTCAGTTTAACTCTGTATGTCTCCTGAGAAAACAAATGCGTGAGAGACAAATTTTGGGACCTTCTGTATCTGAAAACTTTTATAGTTTCCAGTCACACTTTCCTTTTTAACAAAATACTTTAGTTTTTAGATGGTTTTATATTTAAGAAAAAGTGAGACGATAATAGAGCGTTCCCATGTGTCTGCACTGTTTTCTGTTATTAACATTCTACGTTAGTGTGGCACATTTGCCACAATGGATGAACCAAACTGATACATCAGCATTAAGTAAACTCCACACTTTCTACTCACGTCCTTCGTCTTCACCTGATGTTCCTCCTATTCCAGGGTCCCGTCCAGGATATCATGTTACAGTTAGTCATCCTGGCTCCTTAGCTCCACTTGGCTGTTGACAGTTTCTTAGCCTTTTCTTATTTTTGATGACCCTGATGGTTCTGGGGAGCAGCGGTCAGGTCTTCTGCAGGGTGCCCCTTGGGGTTTGTCTGATGTTTTTCTCATGTTTGGATGGGGGTTACGGGTTATCAGGAAGAATCAGAGGCAAAGTGCCATTTTTGGCCCATCATTTCAATGAGCCCTATGTTTTTTATCCCTTTACAGACATTTTATTAAAGTTTCAGTATGCCATGTTTGGTTAGAACTTCACGTGGCTTCGATTATTACTGTTCTTACTCATATATTAATAGTATAATTTTAATGTGTGTGAGTACATGAGCTGGTTTTTAAAGCTGCTTGTACTTTTTATTTCAACATAGTATCTGATTTACAGAAAGTTGTAAAAATTATATAAAGAATTTCCATATACCCTTCACCTAGATTCTGAATGTGAACGTTTTACAGTATGTGCTTTATCATTGTCTACATAGAGATAAAAGATTTTTCTAAACTATTTGAGAGTAAGGAGTTTTAATGTACCTTTATCTGTAAATACTTTAAGTATTTTTCCTAAAAACAAAGATAGTCTTTTATATAACCAAAGCAAAATTTGAAATTAACATTAATAGTAGTCTTATTATTTATATACTTTATTCAGGTTTTGCAGATTATTTGTCTAGTGTTCTTTACACCAAAAGAAAAAACTGTTTCCCCCAGTTCAGGATCCAGGCCAGGATCGCAGGTTGCACTGAGTTGTCACATTTGTCTTGTCTCCTTTAATCTGGCGCAGTTCTGCAGCTTTTCCTTGTCTCTTATCACCTTAGAACTTTTCGAAGGTCATAGACTAGTTATTTTATAGAACTGTGCCTTCTGTTTTGCCACATGTGACTATTTAAGTGCACATCGGTTACAGTTAAATATAAAACTCAGTTCCTCACTTGCACGGGCACATTTCGGGTGCTCGGGGGTCATATACCGTTCGTTTTTGTCGTGGTTATTGTTTTGATGCTTGCTCTGTCATAGCTTTGGCCGGGGAAAACATGTCTGGCCGGCTCCTGTGTCCTTCGACGTGTTTCTGTCATCCTTTGAGCACGTCCGAACTTCCTGGCACAGCAAGATGTTCCGGGCTCATCTTGTATTTTCGCAGCCCCAGCCCCAAATCAGTCATTTTCCCAAGGAGTCCCGGTTCCTTTAAGTGGAACATGGTATTTAGAAATTAAGATCTGGGTATGTCCATTGCAACTGAGATGTCATTGTTTTTAATTATTCAAAAAAGAAAAAAAACCACCACAATTATTGACTTGCGTGGAGCAGCAAAGGCAAGCTAGGGTGTTGTTTTCAGTCGAAATTACGTTAGTGTTGCCAGCGGCGACACTGACTTTCTTTGCGTTTATCACTGCAGTTATTTTAAGCACGCGGGAGGGTAGAGAGAGTAACACGGACCTCGCACGTGTTAGCTATCTTAGATGCAGTTGAAACGCCATCTTCTGTCCCTCCCCTCCTGCCCTGCCGGTACCTGCGATGTCCAGTGTGCTCTTGGTTACCCCATGCCTTTCTTTTTGCTACGTGAGCATGTGTCCATAAACGGTAGAGAGTAATTTTGTAAGTTCTTAAAGCATATGTGACCTGTGTTGCGCTGCACATACCGTGTCCTTTCCACACTGTTCCTGCGATTTATCACGCTCATACACGTAGCTTTTATTCATTTTTATTTAAACGTTTATATATGAAATATTTCCAGTGTATAAGGATATGAAGAATAATATTACAAACATGTGGACCCACCATCTAGCTTAAGAATTAAAAAACTGTGGATGCAGTTGAAGTCCCCTGTGTCCCCTTTGCTGATCACCTCTGCCCTCTTAGGAGTGACCGAGGTGAATGGTGTGTGTGCCTTTCCGTGTCTGTCTTTGTATCGTGGCGTGTGTAGCTATGCGTAATTGGTGTCATTTGTTTGGCACGTCGTAAAACCCTCTATAACTGCTATGTCCTGTGTTTACTGTTCTGCAGCTTTTTCCATTGTAAGTTTTACGCCAGAGATCCAGGGGGCGCTCATTTGTTTTCACCCCTGTGGGGTATCCCATTGTGTGCCTCTCCCACAGTTCACTTGTCCATGTTCCCGTCGCTGGTTTCTTTTTACGGCCGTTCAAGCGGCACTACCGTGAGCATCCTTGTCTGTGTCTCCCTGTGTAGCCGTGTTTTGGTACCTCTAGGGTGTCGCTCCGCGTACCAGAGCTGCAAGACAAACGACTCCCAAACTGGCCATGTTACGCCCACGGACTCTGGCCCGGGAACTCGGACCGGGCACAGGAGGACAGCTTGTTTCTGCTCCGCAGTGTCCAGGGCCTCAGCTAGAAACAGCTAGAAAACCCGTTGGTGCTGTCGGCTGAGCTGTGGGCCACGGTCCTCTCCATGCACCTAGTTCGGCTTCACAGCATGATGGCTCAGTATCAAGGAGCAGCACCTTGAAGGTGTCCTTAGCCGGAGTGCCTTTATGACCTAGCCTTGGAAATCATACTGCGTCACTTCTGTTTGTTAAGCCGTCCCAAAGTCCCACCCAGGTTCAAGGTAAAAGATGCCACCTCTTGGGGCACAGCAAGGTTCTGGTGACAGCTGAGACTTACAATACTGAGTCTTCCTGTACATGACCGTGAACATGGTTTATATCTATTTAAATCTTTAAAAAAAAGCCTCTCGCCAAAGTATTATATTTTCTTTTATTGAGTCATTTTACATCCAGTGTTAAGTTTGTCCACGTAGGTACTATATTCTCGTATTTATGTATGTCTAAATAATGATTTTATATTATTTCTTGTATTTTTAACATCCATAATTATTGTGGATGAAGATTTATGTCCTTCACATGTCTTTTGGCTGAGTATAGAATTCTGGGTGTGTATTTTCTTTCCATCAGAATTTTGAAGACTTTGTCGCATTGTTTTATGTTGCTGGTGAGATACCTGAGGATGGAGTCTTTTCCTTTCTCCCCCGGTCCCATGGCTTTTGTTTCTTCTCTTTTTCCACCATCTATTTTATGTTAAAAGCCCTGTGTGCATCGATGGGGCTTATTTTCTGGTGGCTGCCGCAGCCCATCGTAAAGTGAAGCACCAGCCCTTCGGTTGGGGGACCTCTGGATGTGAATATGTAGAAGTCTTTTCCTGAGGCGGTTCAGTTTTCTCAGAGTCTCTGGTCTCCTGTCCGGGCCCTGTCAGCCAGGCCTTGGAGGCAGAGGCCGAGGGGAGCCCAGTCGGTTTCTTTGAAGACTTTTCCTTGGTCATTTTCTCTTTTTATCCCTTCGACTCCTTTTCTCTGTTACACTTGGGTTTCCAAGGTTGCATTTTTCTCCCATGAATGCGGCCCATAGCCTGTTACCTGGCTGGACAGTTTCCTGCTGTATGGGACGGGGAAGGTCCTGGGTGCTGACCACTCTCTGAAGGACTGGCCAGTACCCTGTGGTCAGCCCTGTGCTCCACCCTGTCCACTGACCCTGCGATTCAGGCCTGAGTCTCAGGGTTTGAAGAGATCAACCTGCTCGCCATTGTCACCCCTTCTTCAGGCACCAAGCTGTAGCCTCCTCTGCCTTGCTCCTTGCTCGTCTTCATTTAAATCTTTCACCCGTTGCTGTTACCTCTTTTGTTTTCTCTTTAACAGTTTCATTGTGAATTTAGTGGATCTCAGGATAAAAAGAAAATTCTGTGATGAATCTGTCTTCTTTAACTGGAAGTCTCACATACATATTTTTAAATAAGTTACCTAATTATACTTTACTCTGTGGAACTAACTTAGCAAGAAGTGTAGTATGCAACAGTTCAGAAGACAACGATGCAAGTAAATTTTAATCTTTTATAAGACTGCTTAAAGGATATTGACTACTACTTTTGTTTTTCTTTTTTTTGAAATAAATTCAAACTTACAGAAAACTTGCAAGAACTGTGACATTCCTTTTACCTGGGATCACCAGTTAACATTTTGCCATATATGCTTTATCATCCCCTCCATATGTATGTGTTCACACATGCTTATCTTTATTTCTCGAACCATTGGAGAGTCAGTTGTAGACATCATGCCCCTTTACCCCTAATTTCCGGTATGTATTTCCTAAGAACAAGGGCCTTCTCTTACGTAGCCACAGAACAGTTATCAAAATACAGAAATCTGATAGTATCGTGATCCATATCCAAATTGCTCCTTTACGGCACTGTTTTCCCCAGGCCGGGATTCAGCCCAGGATCATGCTTTTATTTCCACTTATCTCTTCAGTTGCCTTTCATCTGAAACCGCGTCTTATCCTTTCTCCGTCGTGACATTGGCATTTTAAAATAGTTTAGGCAGTTATTTTATAGAGTATCTTTCAGTCGCTATTATAATGTTTAATTTTGTGATGCAATCCTTTGTTTTTCCTTGTAGCTTTTAGGAGAGTACGAGTCCCTTGGAAAAGAACACGAGAGAGTGAAGGTAATAATGGCTCATCGTTCTCATTCTGAACGCCCCGTGGGGGCTTCGCCCCTTCCTCGTCCCCGTCCACTCACTTGTCCTCTCTGTCAATATTCTTGTCTTCAAATATCCGCCCATTTAACTCACAGGTTTGTCGGTTTCGTTAATAAATATTTATTCAGCGGCTATTGCATTTGAGGTGAGTTGAGATGAAGTTTTTGGAAGAGCGAGATACCATACCGATGTAAATGATTATTTAATACCCTTTAAGTGCAAAACTTTGTTTTTTTTAAAGCACTGGCTTTTTGTGGGCTTGAGCTTATTGATTATGTTTTTGAATTCTTAAAGCTCTGTCTGGAAGCTACATCTATTTGTGTTCAGTGAACCCACAATAATGTAAGTGGGGTCCGAGTATTTCCGTTGCATAAAACACAGGGTTGAAATTACTTGGGTTGGTGAGGCGGCCTGCACAGCCAGGCAGCCAGGAGTTCTGGGCTCCAGGAGCCAGGCGTTGACATCTGAAATCTCACCATCGCAGGGGTTTGGCCATTTACTGAGGCTTTAGTCGAGTTTGTGGTTAAAATATGTCAGTTTTAACACTGGATTATTAGCAAAGCTAATATCGTACTTGATATCGTACTTTCCGAGTTCTTTGTAGCTCTCTCGTGTAGCCTTAGATTAGTTTTCTATTATGCACTTGAATATTTGTCTTCTGTTCTCTGAATTTCCCCTTTATTTTCATAGGATACATTAAATACAACTGAGAACAAATTGCTTGATGCACAAACTGAGATTTCTGATTTGAAAAGGTAAAATGATTTGTCTTACTAATATGCAAATACCTCTAATTGTCCTTTTAGCATTTAAGTAAGTGTCTATATTGAAGGAGATGAAAAGAAAGTGGATTATTTTTTTGAGGACTTTTAAGCCCTTTGAGATTAGGTTTTATCCTAATCTTCCCTCATATAGAAATACATTTGATTTTAGCCAGGGTTTTTAAATGATTAGGATATGTCGGTGGTTGTGCCCGAGAGCTGTGCATTTCCCCACACTTGTATTTTCTCAGCCGAGGTAAGATTTAAAAGATGTTACACCATCGAAAAGAATTTTTAAGGAGCAGGTCTGGTTCACTGAGTTATTTTTATGCTCGAAAAAGAAAACTCCAAAAAGAAAACAGCGTTCACACCAGTTTTGTGGCCATTGCTTTCTGAAAGACCTGGTTTGGGGATCATATTCATGATCCGATTTGCTTCATTAGGTAAGAACAGAGTCATAAATGGTCCCGATGGCAGAATGGTCAGATGTCTCTAACTGGCTTCAGAAACGTTTTGTATTTGGGGATCTTCCTGTGCTGGTCAGGACGTCCCCTAGGGGAGAGGACGCAGCTGTGTGGCTTTGTTCAGTCTTTGCCATGACACATTCAGACCTAAGGACAGCTTCCTTACCAGCTTGGTGGAAAGACCTGTTAGAGCTGTTCTTTCTCGAATGTTCCTTGCAACAGGGTGGTAAGAATTTAAGTTAAAAAGCTGAGAGGAAGACGCATGCAAAGTTAACAAGAACAGAAGGAATGCAAGATATGCTCAGAACCATTAATTGGCCAGAGTACTTATTTTCTGTTGGTAAACTTGAAAATAGGCTTTTATTCTGAACATGGCACAAATTCGATGAGCTGCCTGTAGGTCGAGTTGTTGGGGATAATTTAGCCTTTGCATCTTTTAAAAATTAGGGCGTTCTTTTTAATAGCTCTGTTATTGGAAGTTAAGCCTACTTCCTTTTCGTGAAAGTGTTACCTCTGTATATTTGTGAAATATATATACTTGTATATATTTTGTATGCATGAATATGTACATAGTAGCATTAAACATGTCAGCATTGCAATTTATTTAAGTACTCGAATTTTTTTTTGTTTTTAGTTTATATATCGTATGTTTTGATCTGTAGTCAAATTAAATTTTTAAAGATTTTCTAGATTGAGTCCATTTGTTTCCTTTTCCTTCAGCTGTAGGGTATGAAGTGTGCCCCTCGGTAGAGTTCAGTGTCTTTGCCTTTCTCTATTCTCCCTGATTCTGTTCAGCTTTGTACAGTTAATGGTGGCATTTTACTGTGAAAAGGCTCATGGATGTGCACCTCCTTTGTCACTCCTTTTCCAGAAGGGCCTGTTCCATAATTCGTAATTGAGCAATATTTTAAGTTTGTTGACATGTGCTTGAATTTATCTTACTCTTTTGATTCAGAACAGTTTCAAAACTGGAAGCTCAGGTCAAGCAAGCAGAGCACGAAAATAGGTTCGGCCTCCGCCGTGACTCTGGAGCTGCCACGAGGGCCCCGCGTGCCACGTAAGTCGTGCCGCTTCGTCCCTGCAAGGCTGGAAATAGATGCGCCCTTCCGCCGAGCCCAGACGCTCGTGTGTCTGCCTCAGAACGTCAGGGCTGGGGTCCTCATGGCTTTAGCTGGGGGTCCTCATGGCTTTAGCACCCTACCCTCCCGGGCAGGGTGCTGCCGCCCTGGTGTCGCAGGAGCTCCTGTGCAGAGGACGAGCTGAGAGGAGGAAACGGAATCGGGTCGGTTTCTGGGTTTTTTGACTCTGCCCAGCGCTGTGACCTTAGGCAAATCACTTAATTTTTTGGACCTTGGTTTTATTTTCTGTAAGAACAAGGACACTGGGCCGGAACATCTCGAAAGGTCCTTTAGCTCTGAAATCCCAGAGATGATGTTCGCACGTTAGGTCGTACAGAGTTTTTGTTTTGTTTTTCAGAGTTAGCTTCACTATAATCTGAGACCTCTTGATGATACATTTACAAAATGAGTTTTTTCAAGTCAGAACTGGTGTTTATTATGATTTTAGTATAAAAAAGTATTAAAGAGTAGATCACAACTTCATGGCGACGTTTATTAGAAAAAGATGATTCAATTGCAAGTTTTAACCTAAGTCGTAACATGAGGAGCTTTCTCTAGATCTTTCTTAGTTAATCTTAGTAGAACATAGTGAATTATTTAAAGAAATAACGATGTAAGTAACTGAATTTGAACATTGAGAGACATCCAAAGGGAGGGCGGAGGCTGGGTCCAGGGAAGGCCTCCTGTGGAGGTGATGTGCAGGCAGAGGTGACGTGGGGGGAGTTGTTCGAGGGGGAGGTGTAGGGGGTGGGAGTGTGTCAGGCAGAGAGGCGGCCCTGCCGAGTCCTGAGGTGGGACCTGGCGTGGCATGTTTGCAGAACCTGGAGGCCGGTGTGGCCTGTACGCCCGGGCAGGGCGCAGCCGCCCCGGCACGCACTGCTTCATGAGCCATCGTCAGAGCTTCGGGTTTTACTCCCGAGCCCCCTGGGAAGCCTTGGAGGGCTTTCTGTAGTA
Source organism: Pteropus alecto (assembly GCF_000325575.1). Lineage (NCBI taxonomy): Eukaryota > Metazoa > Chordata > Mammalia > Chiroptera > Pteropodidae > Pteropus > Pteropus alecto. Next base: position 4,157,563 of record NW_006434829.1, read on the forward strand.
CAGCTCTGTCGTCTGCCTTCCGTTTGTTTAACGTACTACCATGAGGGGACGAAGAAAGGGAGGCACAGGGACCGGTGAGGCTACTGCAGGGCTGGGAGAGGGGGTGGTAGCTGTGGGTGGCCCTAGAAATGAGAGAGATTCTGGAGGTGGGGTCCACAGGACACGCAGGCGAGAAGAGGAGCTGTCAGGTAAGTCCTCCGTTTCTGTCTTGAATAGCTAAGGGTGCTGTGTTTCAAACTAGGGAAGAGATGAGAAGAGCAGACAATGGGGTGAATTTCAGAGTTTTCATCTTGGATATTTTAACTTGAGACCCACGTGACTTCTAAGCGGAAATCAAGCAGGCAGTTATAAATTTGCGTTTGGAGCTCAGAAATAAGGCCTTAGGCTGGAGTTACCACTTCGGAGTTGTCTTTCTAGGTAGTGCTTAAAGCTGTAGGACGGAAGGCTGTTTAGTGAGAAGGGGGTCCAGGATCAGGCGCTGGAGAACACTGGCGTTTCCATGTCGAGAAGAGGAGGAGTTCGCAGAGGACCCTGAGAACAAGCTGCCAGGAAACTCCGAGGCGCCCTGGAGCGGTCATGGGCGCGGACCGCTGCTGAGCAGGGAGGGTGGAGCCGGGGGTTCTCGAGGCCCCGAGCACAGTGCGGGTGTGGTGAGAGATGCGGACCCCAGTGGGGAGTCTGATGGAGAATGAAGGAGAACAGCCTCAGTGTGACATGTTCACGCGTGGCCCTGCGGAGTGTCTCAGTGCATACGCCACAGCGGGGTGGGGGAACCACAGCCCCCAGGCCAGGTCTAGCCTACCGCCTCTTCTCGTACGTCCCATGAGCCAAGACTGGTTTTTAAATGTCTGAAAAAATTTTAAAGTACTATTTCATGACGTGAAAATTACATGAAACTCAGATTTCGGTGTCCATAAATAAAGCCGTATTGGGACACAGCCAAGCTTATCCATTCACATAGTGTCTGTAGCCGCCTTGCACTGCAGTGGCAAAGTGGAAGAGCTGCGACAGACTGTCCGGCGCAGAAAACCTGAAATATTTACTATCTGGCTCTTTACAGGAAAAATTTGCCAACCCCTGAACTAGACTGGCAGCATGGTTTAATTTTAAAAACACGATATGGAGCAACAACAAAAAGTAATCGCAGGAGGAATAGGATACTATTTATATTGACTTCAGCATGTGAAATGGTTCTACATGTTTTATGGGTTCATACAGATGTCGTAAAAGTATAAAAAGATGCAGGGAACACAGCATAAATTGAGTATAAATGGTAGCTTTGGGGGAGAATGACATTGCAGAGGTACACAGGGGACCTCAGCTGCATTTGTAGTGTTCCACTCTTGAAAAATCCAAAGGATATATATCAAAGGATCAGGATTTTATAAAGCAGGATGGTTGGTGTGTGAGTCTTATCTGTAGTCTGTGCATGCTTGAAATATCTCCTACTTTTACAGTGAATAGGGACCAATAAAGGAATATAAAGAACAGCTACCGATCGATAAGAAAAAGGCAACTTCCTCAATAGAAAAGTGATAGAAGAATATGAACAGGCAGTTCACAGACAAAGAAACCTAAATGGCTAATAAAAATGAAAAGGTGCTCATTTCACTAGTAATCATCAACATGCAAATTAAAACAGTAGCGGGAGATCACTCATGTCATATCATCAGACATGCCAGACTTGAATCATTGTAAGTTTGGCAAAGATGTGAAGAAACAGGAACTCTCGAACTCGGTTGGACTGCAGACTGGAGAGCGATTTGGCAGCCTCAGTGACACTGCAGACCACACACCCAGAGTCCACGGTCCACTGGTAGACAGTGACCTGAGAGATTCTCCCACAGTTCATGGCAGTGCGGCTGAAGGATGGCGGGTTAGAACGAAGCGTCCCCAGCCGGAGCGTAGAGACCGTGTGCTGTCGGCATGCTGTGGGGAGATGACAGACACGCTGGCGCGCGACGTGTTCACAGGGATAAACCTCAACCGCGACGATGAGTAGGAAAAGCATTAAAAGGATGTGTACGTCGTGCCCTTTTTGTAATTAAAAAAATAACGTAATTTTATGTCTTCCGATGAGAAACAAATAGGGCAAGATGCTAGCATGTGTTAAGACAGTACGAGTGAGTGCTCAGTTAGTATTCTTTGTAATTCCTTAGGAATGTTTGAAATGTTTCTTAAAAATGGGAAATGAGTGTCGGGGTTGACACGACGATGGTTAAGAGAGGCAGCTCTTAGCGAGCTGGCTGTGGAAGGAGCGGCGGTGGGGGCGGGGCGGGCTTGGTTCCTGTCCCCTCTCTGAGGGCATCGCGAGGCTGTGTCCTGAGGTCAGGTCAGGTCTGGGCTGAGAGGTTTGAGGAGAGCGAGGAGTTGTCAGTTGCTGAGTACAGAAGGGGTGTCGCCAGCAGTGTTGGGTGTCCACCTGCTTTTGCAGTGACACCCCAATCTGCATGGCTGGGTGACTGTTTTTTTAGCAAAGCTCATTTGTAGGAGTAGAGACACTAAGAGTGAGGTCGCTGTGGTCACCAGGCTCGGGCTTCGCTGCCAGTCAGGTGTGACAGTGGGCCGGGAAGGGGGCAGGGTGGTGAGTGCCTGTCACCAGGAGAGCACACCCAGGCGGGCAGAGGAGGAACTGGTAACGCAAAGGAGGGTGATCCATGGAAAGTGGGGGGGAGGGGAGCACAGGCCTTGGGGACCACATGCTGTGGTCGTGCATGAGCGCAGTGCCCGAAGAATCTGGAGTACCAGTTTCTTGAGCGGTGCATGCCCTGCTTACGACAAAGCCCAGTGAGTGTCCTTCAAGGGGGGCGACCAAGGAGGAAGGGTCAGGTCACTGGAGAGAGGTCCAGGCCGGCTCTGATGAGTGGTTGCTGGCACTGCCCAGTGTGAGGGCGGGTGGCTGTGGAGGTGAGCCGGGGTCTTGGCTGTAGTTGCTAGCCGCCTGGGGCATGGTGCTGTGAGCCCCCGCCGAGCAGGGTGTGCCTAAGGACGAGGCGAGGGACAGAGTCTGGGACAGGCCGTTCAGTACCGTAGTGCCTGTTGCCCCGTGTGCTTGTTTAAATGAACTCATATTTGAAAATTGGTTCTTCAGTCTCAGCAGGCATATTTCTGGGGTTCAGTGGCAGTGTGGGACATGTGGCTGCTGTATTGGGCTGTCCAGATAGCTTCTGTTTGGGCAGAAAGTTCTGTCAACAGTGCGGGTCTGGGGGGCCAGAAGGTGCTCTTTTGCTCCTGCCCTGAGCCGTGGCGGGGGGGCAGGTGTGAGGTGCCCCAGCAGGGCGTTGGGGTGTTCAGGGCTGTGGCTGTGTGAGTACCTGAATCTTGACTGAGATTCAGGAGCATCAGAAGTAAAAACAGAAACGTAAAACAACAATTCAGTTTAATCTTAAGACCATACTATAGCATTCATATATCTAACGTAAGATTGCGAGATGCAGCGTTCATTTACTGTGCGTATGTACAAGCGTTTCAGAGCAGGCCGTTTTCAGCGCGTGCTCAGTTAAGTTGAAGCCCAAACCTCGTAACGCCTCCGAACTGTCCCCGCTCGCACAGCACGCTGGCATCCTCGGACGTCAGCAGGAGGAAGTGGCTGATACCAGGAGCGGAGTACTCCATCTTCACTGGCCAGCCTTTGGACATCCAGGACAGGAGAGCGGGTCACCAGCTGGAGGAAACCTGTGTTTCTGGGTGAGATAACTGTCACAGAAATTTTATTTTGAAGTGTTATGTTTTTTTAGAGATCGCAATTGCCATTAAATGGTCAGAAAGGTATAAGGAACCAGCTCCTTGTTTCTGCAGTATCCTAATTTTAAAGACCTGAGTTTAGGGTACTTCACTTTCGTAGGCCTTGTAGAGCTTCCTGGCTCGTGTTCCTGGCCCAGTGGTGTGCCACACACGGGCTTCGAGAAGCCGACCTTCTCCCCCTCCAGATGGCCCAAGTCCCCACGAGTGACCACATCCGTTTACACCAGGGCGCTGTGTGTAAAGATGACATTTCTGTATGTGTGTGAAAAGGCTGGGAAACGCTGGCTATCACGTGCAGGTTCACTTTTAATTTATTTCCATTGTGAAGCATACGTGTTCACTGCGGAGTGTAATAGTCAACTCACGTTAATCTCCGGCAGTCCCCGAGAACTGCGTGGCTTCGTTCAAGCTGCTGTGACACGTGCTAGTAGACTGGGCGACTTAAACAGTTCATTTCCCGCAGTTGTAGAGGCTGAGTCGAGGTCAGGGAGCCGGCACGGTCGGGTGTTGGCCAAGGCCCTCTCCTGGCCACGCCCTCACGTGGCCTTTTCTCGGGCCTGCTGCGGAGAGATCCCGGGTCTCTTCCTCTTTTCAGCAGGGCACTAATCCCACCGTGGGGGCTCCACCCTCTTGGTCTCGTCTGAACTCAGTCACCCCGCAAAGGCCCCACCTCCGAACACCATCACATCAAGGACTGGGGCTTCGATGTCTGAGTTTGCAGGCGGGACGCAGATGTTCAGCCCACAGCACCGTGTGTCTTACAATTATTCTTCAAGGTACCGCTCTCCCCCGGAGAAGGATCCCACACCTGGAAGTTCACCGACAAACGCACTGGTAAAGAAACAGAGAGAGACTTCAGAAACACCCATCATGAGGGCTTTAAAAGAACTCGACGGAGAAAAAATGTTTAAAAGTTGGGGCACACAGACAGAGAAAGAGGACACTTCAAACAGTAAGTACTTTATCCCTTATTTGATATATAGATATGGATTGCAGAGATACCTTCCCCTTTCCCACTGCTTATATTACCTTCTTTAAAATGACATTCCTCAGGTAATGAAATAAGTTTGTTCCTGCTGCTTCAGCCCCATTTCATAGGTAATCATCCCCTAGTTAATAATTGATCACCATCATAGCAGAACATATACCTTTTATATAAAGCAAATTACACGTTATATTGTGGTTATTACAGATTTATGTGACATTCTTAAGGATATTTACAAACTTTTTATTTCAGTTTGTCACCTCAAAAAGTTATGACAGACATTTGGTGTTCGTGAACTAAGGCGTAGCATTTCCCCTCTCCCCTGCTTGGGCACTGAGCATCCATCCCTAGGGCGAGAAGTATCCTTGGTACGTTTTTTCACAGGTCCGGGTGCTCGCATCTCCTCCTCGTGCCCTCCCAGCTCACTGGGGCGGGCTGCTAGTGACACCGTTAACATCTCTGGTGCGGCATCTCCAAAGCAGTCTCCATCTCCTAGGAAATAAATTAGTGACCTTCTTTCTCAAAATAAACTCTCTTGAAAAATCGCCTTGAATGCCAGTTGTAAACAGGGAACCAAAATGAATGCATTAGAAACTCCCGCATTTTTCTTCATCAAGCATTTTTTATCGTTATAATATGGCGCATTTGCAAATAGTCATTATAACGTAAACGGTGAGGAGAATTGCTTCCTTGTAACCATCTGTTAATAAAGGTGTGTAATTGAAGCTAGGTTTATCTCGTTTGATTTTTTTTTTTTTATGTTTGCCTCATAGAATTAGTGAATCCTCGACAAACTGAGACATCTGTCAATGCAAGTCGGTCCCCAGAGAAATGTGCCCAACAAAGACAAAAGAGATTTAATTCGGCTTCACAGAGATCATCATCTCTACCTCCTTCAAATCGTAAAGCAAGCACTCCAAGTAAGAGTTAGATGTCTTATCTCTTGGCTCAAGGAGTGACATTCATGCCTCACACAGACATTTTCCGTCTCCCTCACAGCCCACTAGCACCTAGTATGGGGTCCCCAAATACGATCTTTTTAAATAATAGCACCATCTGATTGCACAGATATTAGAACTGAAGAAATGATCAGTTTATTGAGTTTGCGTGTCCAGCAGTTTTCTGCAACTAGTATTGCTTCAGCTTCTGAGACAGTGGACAACTGTGTAATTAAACGTTAGTTCAAACATTAAGCTAGCCTGCTAGAAGATGCTTCTTTTCGTGTGTTTGCCTTGGGTTTCTCAGCAGTAGTCACTTTTTCCTTAAGCAGTTATGGTTTTTATCATAACTTAAAATCCAAAGTTCGAACATCGGGTTTCTGTATCCTCAGTTTTTGTGTTCCTGACAGCTGGGAGGGTCCTGTATGACTGTGCTGTGGGCATGTTCGCCAGTTTCCAGCCGACTTCTCAAATCCTGAAAAACCAGTTTTGAGTCAGAGTGCTGAAATTAGTCTGATATACTAAAATGTTGACAGTGGGTCCCTCTAGATGTTAGGATTAGGAATTATTTTATATTTTATACTCTTATTTATTTTTCAAAAAGTTTAAATGAAATTGTATTTATTATAAAGTTAGGAAAAAATACCAGAAAAGAAACTATATGTTCTGCTAATGGAATACGTATATTATGTAGAAGGAAAAGAATATTTCCTCTTTGTTTTCTTCTGTAGCAAAAAGAGAGATTATGTTAACACCGGTGACTGTGGCTTATAGTCCAAAGCGGTCCCCTAAAGAAAATTTGTCTCCAGGATTCAGTCATCTACTTAGCAAAAATGAAAATCCGAGTCGGTAAGTTCTCCAAAACTGTAGAATAAAATATACATATTATTGGTTTTTAAAAAAATGTCACCTATGCCTCTAGCCATCACTAATTTTTTAGTTGTCAGGAACTCTGGATATAAATTACTTAAATAGAGGCCATACTAAAAACTAAAAAATACTGTAATACATGAAAATAGTTTTTAAGTATGTAAACTGGCTACTACTAAATTTAAATGCCATCTCAGAACCCCTCCAGTTTTCGGATGTAGAACGGTAATTTTTTGTTTTCCTGGAAAGGTTTATGATACAGGGAAAGTTTTGAGCCATTTGTACAAGAAGGTGGGCCGTCCCGGGACGGCCCCGGCACGAAGCGTAAGTCTAGCCGTGCTGCCGAGACAGTGGTCCTGCCACGCGGCCACCGCCTGCTGTCGTGGGGAGACTCCCGACTCCGGTCACCCAGCCCCTTCGGGCTCTGGGAGACACTGAGCACGTCGAACCTCAGTTTCCTCTTGCGAAATGGGGATGATAACGCCCCACATACTCCCTGAGGTGGTCTTGAAGAGATTCTGCACGGTGGACGCTTTAAGTCCCTCGTATGAAGCTCTAATTTTACATGAGAAAATATAAATTTCAGTTTTAGAAAATTATATGACCAGCTTTCTTTCTTAAAAAAAAAAATAGGTGAGTGTGTGAGTTCACTGGGCGCCAGCTCGTCTTTCTAGTGGCGATAGGGAAAATCAGTTAACATTTTTTTTCTCACAAGTGACTTGCTTCATTCAATAGATTTGATATACTTTTGGATGATTTAGATACTGTTCCTGTGTCTACGCTACAACGCGCCAACCCAAGGAAACAACTCCAGTTCCTCCCTCTAGATGACGCGGAAGGTATCTTTTCCTAAAAAATTGTTAGTTACGGTTTTTAGTTATTCATTTTGCGAGTCTTGTGTATTTTCGTGGTCCTAAGTTTAGAATATCCCGTACTTTAGTATTTTTTCTACCCAAAGGCTTCTAAAAATACGCGTTCGCGACGCTCACGTTGTGGTCGGTGTTGATACCCTCACTGAACAGCTAGGAAATGGAGGTCCCGGAATAGTGACCTTGGCTACCAGGGCCACGCTGCTGTTTTTCTCTGCATTGTTCTATAAATTTTATGCAACTTAGGTTTTGGGTAATATTGTTCTTTTTTCTCACTTATACTTTCAGTTTGGAATAAGGTTATAATGCATATGAAATCACTTGGGTAGGCCCTAAAATGTTAACTCTTTAGTGTTGGTATAAATATGTTTCATTTTTAAACTTTTTTTTTTTTTTGCTTTAAGTTTACTTAAAATTCGTTTAAGTTTGTAGAAAGTTTGATATGCTCATTTAAGGAAGTCGTGAAGGTTGTTGAACTGAGGGCAGAGCTTTTAGAAATTCTGCGGAGAAGTCACTGCGTAAATATGATCGATTATTGTATCTGTTTTCATTGCATGTTTTGCCCATGTCACAGCTATTTCCAGAAAGTGAAGTTGGGTACTGTGTTTAGTATATATACACTCTATTAGAGAAATTGGTAAGAAATAAATTTCTTTTCTCTCCAGCAGAAAAAAAATATTCAGAGAAAGCCACCGACGTCCATGCTGATCATAACTCCTCCCCCGAACCGTTGCCAAACAGGGCGAAGACCTTCTCTGTGAGACCCGCCAGCCATGAGCCGTGGAAGCCTGCCCCGGGCGCACAGCACGGCCACGACTTTGAATATACCGCCAAAATCAGGACCCTAGCCGAAACGGAACGGTTTTTTGATGAACTTACAAAAGAAAAAGACCAGGTAAAAACAACAAAACAGTTTGTAGATCTTTTTCCAAACTTGACACTTATGTCTAAGGAGCAGTCAGAAAGGAGTTACTGCAAATTTCACACCGAAGCTGCGCTAGCAGCGTGCATGAGCCGAGCTGTCGTTACTAATTCTGACAGAGGGAACTTATGGGAAGACGGGATGGACAAGAAAATACTAGGCTGAAGTCTTTTCTTTCCATTCTGTATTATAAACCTCGCTGCCAGTAATTAGAGTTCTTCTATTTTTATTTAAACTGTTTTTGTGTTAACAGATTGAGGCAGCGCTAAGTCGAATGCCTTCTACTGGAGGACGAATCACTTTGCAGACAAGATTAAATCAGGTGAAATGTCTTAGCTCGAATCTATTTTAGAGGCTTGATGCTAGGCAGTGCCCCATTTATCCAAGATGACTTTTCAAAATCACAGTTTTTAGGCACACCGAAGCAATCAGTCAAAACTTAGCTTTTACAAGAAGTATTTGGTGCTTATACCATATTTTGTCACTGCATGCTAGCTTTCAGGAATAAAAACTGATTTCGCCTTTATACTTCAAGAAAATGGTGTTCGTGCCATGATTTTCAAGAAACTAACTTGGGAGCAAATGGCAATATGCCTTTTAACAGATTTTATGTTGTTAAGCCAGTGCTCTCACATTAAATCTCCCATTTTGTGTTTTTCCCCCTCCAGTCTGTAATTTGTTTCTGAATCCCTTTGTAGTTAGTAAATGTAGAACAGTTGCATTTTGCATCTGGAATAGCGGTAGACGTTAAAGAAAGGGAAAGATACGGCTCCGGCTCCGGCGTCGGGCAGGAGATGGTGCAGGCGACATGGCCCCTGTGCGTCTCTTTTAGTTGCTTTTCAAAGAGAATTAAAATGCATGAAGCCACGGGACAGCTTAGCTCTGTTCTTTCTGTCACATTTTAAACATAACAGCGAGTATATCTCTCATGTAACGGCATGTTTTGGCTTCTCCAGTGCCTTAACTTTAGGAAAAGTTCATTTTCAGATTGATCTGTGATGCCAGAAGGAAAGAAAGACACAAAACGGGAGAGGTCTTCTTCTAGGGCTGGTGTCCGAGGGCCTGTAATTTCTCTTTTCTCCCGACTTTAAGTTTTCTTGTTGTTTTTGTTATTCTGAAAATGTTTATTCAATAATTTATAAGACTCAACACATGAAGCTCTTCTTAAAATAGTTTACTTGGAAGGCAGAAGGAAACACTATTGATACTCTGCTTCTAAATCTATCTGAGTCTACAGCCACGCCACCCTGAACAAGCCCGATCCCGTCTGATCTCGGAAGCTAAGCAGGGTCGGGCCTGGTTAGTACTTGGATGAGAGACCACCTAGGAAGACCAGGTGCTGTAGGCGTTAAAAAAAAAAAAAAGTAAAAAGTAAAAATAAATCTATCTCTGAGACATTTGTATATTTTTATATAATCATAAGCTCTTAGAACAAGACTTCAAGGGTACTGGTTTCTGTGCATCTGTGTTAAAGCTCTTTCAGTCCAGTAAGAAGACGGAATGGCAGCAAAAGGGCTGAGCATGCTTTCGTATGCTTCAGATGTGAAAAAGCTAAATCAGGCAAAGAAGATGAAAATGTTCAGTCTCATCAGTGAATAAAAAACAATATACCTTTAAACAAAAGCATTTTTAAAAACTATGATATTGGAAGGTATTTAAAAAAAAAAATACTTTCCAGTACCTAAAATGGGAAGATGCTTATTCTCACGCCCTGCAGGTGGAAGGAGGAATCGTCACGCACTTTCCAGCTTGACGTGTAGCCAAAGCTCTCACAGTTTGCGTTCCTTCGGACCTAGCGTTTGTCCTTCTGGGAATGATTCCTAAGGCATTACGCACAGATATGTGCAAGGAGATGTGTTTAGGAATATTTACTGCAGCATTGTTTATGATATCTAAAATTAGTAGCAACCTGAATTTCTACTAAAAGATTCTTGGTTAAGTGTACGTCCGATGAATATTGCACATTAAATGATGTAGAAAGATAATCTATAAACAAGATGGGTTCAGTTAAAAAACACTTTGAATTGGATGTTCGATTCTGTTTTTTTTTTCTTAAAAATGATGAGCATATCTACACACAAAAAAACCAGGAAAGAGGAACAGGGCTTGTGACTTTCTGCTCATGTCTCCTAGATATTCTATAATGAAGGCGTCAGCCTTTTATAATTAAAGTTATTAAAGAGAAAAATTTAATGTTTTATTTCAGGATACCATTGGAGTTAATACTGAATAAAGTATCTAAAATAACAAATACATATTCCAGGAACCAGTTATTTCACAGGAGTGCTGTTGATTTAAAAATAGCAGTTGTTGCATTGATTCACTGTGAAATCCCTTGTTCCTTAGAAGACTCTTCTCCAAATGGTGTTCTTTTTAACTTAGACGTTTTCGTCAGAAGAAAGTTGCTTGGTATACGTGGAGGCGGGGTGGGCTCCGGTCAGGTTTGTCTGTCAGTTCTGGTGAGATGCGTGCGGCACGGCCTCGTTCCTCTCGGACTGTCTTCAGTTCAGAGCAGTTAAAGGGTCATCTCCTCCCGGCCAGTTGTGTCGCTATCGCTGGAATTTCCATTCTCAACGCACCAAAGACGTCGAGGATATTTTAAAGTACAGCAAGTATTCGGACTGGTTGAAAAGTTGATTTACACTGTTCAGTTTAAAAGAAATAATATAAAGATGGTTTCTGTAAAAAGCAAAACATCTGATTTTAATGTTTATTCTTGTTCTTTTGCTAAAAGAAAGGTCAGTTGGTGGTAATGATAGAACAGTGAACTTGATGTAGACTCGAACTCTAATTAAGCTTTTCCCGTTATTTTCACCTAGGAGGCCTTGGAGGACCGTCTGGAAAGGGTTAACCGAGAACTGGGCTCAGTCCGCATGACGTTAAAGAAATTCCATGTCTTGCGCACCTCTGCAAATCTTTGAGATTTGTAGCTATTAAATTTTGAGACGTTTTTGTTTGCACTACTGTATAATTATGCACTCAGAAAAGGCAAACTATTTTGTACTGTTTATAAGCCTTCAAACTGTAGTTTTACAATCATGCAATTCTTTAACTTGCTATTTTATACTTCAGATGGCCACATATTTTCAAGATATTTTTGTTATGCTCAGGAATCTCTTGTATATTTTACTATTTAAAAAGTATTATTTTTAAATAGTATATGTCTCCAATTTATATCACGAATAAGGAAATGTAATTGGGGAGGCAGCTTGTTTCTAAACAAATAGTGTTATCCTTTTACAATTTGCACACCAGTTTTGTAAACTTATTAGACGTTGTGAATATGTTTTTTTCTTTTTAAATAAATGCTTAAGAATAGCATTCCTAATGATAGACTAATACATGCTGAATGCAAAAAACAATTATAGGATACCCTGGGCTTTAGTTGTTTTGAGGTTTTTTGAAAGAGATAATGCAATTCCTGTTTGAAACATTTGTCTTAGAGTGAATATTAGATTAATAATAATGGAAGTATTGGAAATAATGGAATACTGGAAAGCTTTGAAAACTACATGAATAACTCATTTTATTTCCCTTAATCTCTACTATTTGTGAGGAAAGAAAAATGAGAGAGATGTAATTTTCTAATTCGGTTATATATAGTACTTTTCAGGAAAACGTTAAACAGTTGGAGAGCCGCAGCTTTCTGCTCCTCATTCGGAATATAACTCGTGTCCCACCCTCGACCATAAATCGATAGAGAGAGCTGAGGACGTGCAGCTCACCGCCCAGTGAGGTTGTAGGAGCAGCTCTGCCCTCCTCAGTGCTGGTGGCTTCGGCTCTCAGAGTTACCGTGCAGACACTTAACCCCTCCACCGCTGCCAAAAAAGAAAGACAAGTGCTCCCGCAGTAGGGGCTGTAAGAACAGGTTAAGGCCAGAGCTCCCTCCTCTGCTTGTTAATGGAAGGGACTGTGTCTAGGTCTCGCGGCCTTGAGCTTGGTCTTGCCGGGGGCTCTAGCTCCCTGCCTGGGCAGTAAGCGCCTCCTGGCCCTCGGAGTGGCACTTGGGTGGGGGCCGTGCTCTGACCAGGAGCTCCAGCGGGTGTGTTACTCCGTGCGGGGACTTGGGTGCCTTCGAGCACCCTTCACCAAGGCTTCCCCTGGCCAGCTGCAGGCCTGGCACCCGCAGCCACGCTCCCTCTCAGCCGGGGTCACAGCAAGGAGGGGCTTCTGGCAGCTGCCTCTCGCTGCCAGCACAGAACCGCACTCACCAGAATCAAGTGCCTTTACTCTATTTTTTTTTTTTTTTTTTAAATCTCCTAGTTATGCTAAAGAAAAGGTTTGTTTTAACCAAGCTCCACTACAGGCCTAATCAAGGGATTGACTTTACGGTGATATGCCCTTTAATGGGTTCCAGTGCATTAAAAACTAACCTGAACATTATCAGGCTATTTCATTGTTCCTTACTTTTATTGTAAAGTCTGCAACATTCTTAAGAATAAAGAAACTGTCATTTCAGAAAAGATTACAGTTTTGTCAAGGAGTTATCTGCCCGGTAGTCTCTATTGGCTTATTCCAAGAAAGGCATTTAGCGCATCAAAACATCTGTGTCCGTGCTTTCTCAGAAAACCTGCGCTTTGATTTTTGAAGTATGCAACAGGTTGGAAGTATCAGTCACTTATTTTTTTTAAAAAAGAAATTTTATTTTTTGCTTTGTAGCTGTGAAGAGAGAAACCAAGGAGAACCCTTTCAGCCATCATTCTCTTTGGTGGTGGTTAACTTAGGGGACACTCCGCTGAAACGCCACTCGCCCTGAAGGCAGGAAAGGCGGCAATCTTGGGAAGCAGCTACTGACCCTGGGAAGTGAACTATGTTCGCAGCCTGCTGGAGCCGAGAGCTGCAGCCAAGTAAAAAGAAACAAAAGCCTAAGTGAATCTTCCACTTCGGGGAAGTGCCTTTTTAAATGCAAATATTAACTCTCTGCACCCCATTCTGCCCCCTTCTCTCCCTTACTGAGCTGCCTGAAGTGGGGACAAGTCCTTCAGGAGCCAGGATTTACAGCCTAAGATAAACGTTCCAAATGAAACAACAGGCAGACCTGGGACTGTGTGGCTGGGGATGGGAGCCTGGGGACCTGGGTCACGTCCTGGCCACCGCCTGCCTTCCTCAGCCTGAGTGGTGGAATGAACCCATAAGAAACTTCTATTCAGGGAGATCATGTAAAGTGCCTGGTGCTTCGTAAATTTTCAATAAATAGGACATTTCAGTTTCATCCCAAGTTAAATAGGCTTCTGGAATAGCGATTTTGCATTTTTTTTTTTTTTAATAGAAAAGTAGATTATGTCCCAAGCAATTGACTTAAAAAGTACCTTGGGTTGGTTGACATTTCTGTCAGGTGGCCAAAGATAGTCTCCACCCCTTTGCCAAAAATGAGCTTTCTTGGAGTTTAAATGAGCTTTCCTGTGGTGTGAATTTTTTAATGATTAAAAAGAAAAAAAATTTGATAACCTGTTTAGTATAAGTTCTGGCACTTTGATCTTAAGCAGGTGATTTTGGGGTTATTTGATATTGATGGAAGCTACTGCAAGAACAAACTATTGCCGGTGTAATCACCATGATTGCTCCTTCAGGAGTTTCATCCAGCTAGAGGCGGCGGTGGGCCGTGAAGTGGGACCGGACGTGCAGCCTGCCGCTGGGTGTTGGGTCCGTACTGAGGATTATGACTCGTTTTTAGAGTTTGGTAACCACCAAGATGTGTACCTCCTTTTAACTTAGAAAAGCCAGGTGCTTTGCTGAATACTGTTTGAATTCTGCTCTGCGCTAATATATGTAGTAAAATTATGACATCTTCGTTGCTTTAAGTTTTAGATATCGCAGAAGCAGTTTTCACTAAATTTTAATGTGCAGCTTGTGCCGTGAGTCTCTAAGAAGCTTTAAAAAAAATAAACGCATACCCACAGCTCTAGGAATCATAGAGGTAAATCACATTTACCCATCATGAGTGACTGTATGGTTATGAGATTTGTAGGATCTGATTGAACCAATTACATTGCACACATTTTGCAGGACATAATTTCCTGCCCTGCCTGGGGTTCTGTGGCAGTTCGATAACGTATTAAGCTGCACCAGTATTCTTAGGACCTGTGTTAAGCTTTTTCCTCCAGATTTGTGTTGTATTTCAACAGACCCCTCTCAAATACGAGGAATTGAGCCATACATTTGCGTTTGCTGAACCTTATGTACCTCTCGCTGACTACAGACTTCAAAGATAACTTATTCACAGTGTGTAGCGGCGACGTGTAACGTGAGAGACTGGCTTCGTGCCGTGCTGTCGATGGTCAGACGAAGCCACGTGCTTGTCGCGGTCATTAAATCTCGTCCAGTGTTGGAGCAATGGCACTGTAAGCTCCGTGAGAGCAGGGACCCTCTTCATTCCTGCAAACAGGCAGTCAATAAACGTCTGGAGATGAGCAGTGTTCGTGTATTTATTCGCACCGGCTGACTGGGGCATCTGGTTTTCAGCGGTGTTGAGTCTTTGAGTTACTGATGGTTCGGTTGCAGCCATCACGGGCTTGCAGTGGTGTCGTCCAGGGGCCCAGTTCCAGCGGGCCGATGGGCAAGGGGCCTCGCTCGAGATGTGTTTGTTGTGCAAATCTTTCTTCAGTGGGTCTTAGGGCCCCTCTTGGTGGCGGGAAGGGGCTGAGGGTTTACTCTTTGAGGGGACAGCTCCACTTGTCTCTGTGATCGGACCGGTGTTTTGAGGCCACTGTCTCCAGGTCTGACAGGAACCCAAGCAGATCCCAATTTCCATGGTGGCTTTGCCCTCCTGGCTTCAGCTGAGCTCACCTGGGGCTGCTTTTGTTTTAGCCTGCATGGCCCTTCCCGGAGAAGGCACGCCCGTGTCCTCAACCACGTAGGGTGACACTCCGGCGCGGTCAGCTACTGGGTGCCCTGTTTCATTCCATCACTTCAGCTCTGGGCAAGCGAGTCCAGCCTCGCTCAACCTCAGTACACACCCCGTTTTCTTTTGAATGTCACCCAGGACCCCCTTGGTCCTTTCGTTTTCCACCTGGCGGGTCCCATCGGGAAGGGACACGAAGGTGTTCTGATCCACTTCCAGTTCCTCCCGAGGGCCGAGCGTGTCTGACGCCGGCTCCTACGAACCTGGAGTCTGGCCCCGCGTCGGGGTTCGGGCCCCGGTCTGGCTAG
Source organism: Pteropus alecto (assembly GCF_000325575.1). Lineage (NCBI taxonomy): Eukaryota > Metazoa > Chordata > Mammalia > Chiroptera > Pteropodidae > Pteropus > Pteropus alecto. Next base: position 4,173,040 of record NW_006434829.1, read on the forward strand.
CCGGCGACATTCAGAGGCCTCACGACGTCTGCCCCTAGATTCGTCCTCTGACTCCCCAAGAACCCCGCTTTTTAGTCGGGAGCTCGGCGGGCCTGGCAGCGCCGGCGGGGATGCTCGCCCCCTCCCCCGCGCCCCGCG
>NW_006434829.1:4173884-4182858 GCF_000325575.1 Pteropus alecto
CGCGGCGGCGCGGCCGTCCCGGGCCCAAGCCCGGGTGTGGCCTCCCACGGGAAAGGTGCCCCAGGTGTCCCCCGGGCTGGAGGAACCGCGGGCCCGTCTCCATCCTGAGTCTCCCTTCCCTGTTGTCACCTCAGAGCAGCACCTTCCTCTTCCAGGCACCCCCCCCCATCCTTTTCTACGAGGCTCGGGGTCACCGGGGAAGAGGGGAACTTTGGTGTCCCCTTCCCCCACGAGCGGCACGAATCCCCCTCGAGAAACTGCAGATGGACATTCTAAGTGAACACCAGGGTGCTCGCTCCACGAATGTCATTTCAAGGCAAGTCCTCTAGCTCTCTGTCCCCTTCCCACAGACTCACTGCCTCTGCACAGAAATTCTAGATTCTTCATCCTACACCCCTCTTTCTGCCTCTGGAGTGTGGGCTGGGCAGTTCTCCAGCCTGGGGCTTGCCCCTTGCCCCCCCCACGGGTCCCCTCAGCATCTTCAGAGACCACATTTGAGTGTCTTTCTCAGTCCCCTACCCATTGTCTCCCCACCCCCACCTGGGACTCACTGGAGCTGGTAGGTAGACCCCCCCCTTATGGGGGGGAGGTAGAAAATACTCCCCCTCATCTGCACCCCCCTATCCCCCGGGTCCCCAGCGGGACTGATCACCGCCCTGTGTCCTCACTGCACGGTATCTGTGTCTGTCGGGTCCCTCATCACCGCCGGCATTTTCCACGGTGATGTTGGTGCCTGGCTCACCACCCCCGCTGGACTGTGAGCTCCTGGAGGACAGGGGTTCCACTCAGCCCTGGTCCCCACCCAGGCCAGCCCCCTGGGACCCTAGCGGATCTGCCACCTCTGCCACCTCTGCCGTCTCTGTGAAGTTGTTCTGTCAAGATCCCGCCGTGAGGGGAAGAGGCTCCCAGCCCTCTCCCTTTGCGGAGAGAGACACAATGAGTTAGGAAAGGCTGTTTTTCTCGGAGCGACTTGCCAAATGGTGAGGACAGTACATGCTCTGCGGTGACGGCACAGCCTCTGGGTCCTCTGGCAGGGAGGGTAGGGTGGGCCCTCTCTCCATGCCCTCCCCACCCGCTCTGCGTGGGAGGCGGGAGGTGGGGACCTGTACCGCGGGGGGCCTGGCTGTCCCCTAAGGTCTGTACGAGCTTAACTAAGTCGCTTGGTTTCTCTTGGTCTTGGTTGGTCCTAATGGAATCTGAAAGAAAATCTCTCTGCTCCTGGGAGGCCCTCAGGGTCTGGGCCCGCCTTCTGTCCCCAGCAACTCTTCCTTAGCGGGACCCAGGCCGCCCTCGCTGGCCTCCCAGGTAGAGTCCAGCCCCCTGACCCGACTCCACGCGCAGAATGGCAGTTATCTGTTTCCGGAGGCCTCCCCGCTAGGCTGGGCTCCTGGGGGAGTCGGTGCTGAGTCACATTGCTGTGTATCTTGGTGACTGGCAGGTGCTCAGGGAGCTCTGTGTCTGTTGGATAAATGGTGGGAGGGTCGGCCCAGGTGGGTCCCAAGTTTGCGCCGCTCCATTCTCAGGGGGCCCCACCTTTCCTCCCTCCTTATCTAGAGGCCTGTTTTAACGCCAGGCAGATGCTCCTCACCATCCCACCCGGTTCAGCCCTTTCTCCTTGGCCTCCGAGAAGAGCCAGTCATGGAGGATGTGGAGTTCTTTGTAGAGATGACAAGAGGAAATGTCTGCTGCTTCGAGATCCTGCTTTGCTGCTTTTGGGAAGGACGCCGGGGGCCATGTGTCCTATGAGGGAATGACAGCCATCTCACCCCTGCTTCCTTAGCCATGGGCAGGAGAGGCGGGCAGCCCAATACCAGGCGGCCGGTCCACAGTGAGCGGTCCCATGCTTGCATGCCACGTCTCTGAGATGTCATCCAGTAAACCCATGGCAAATCCTTACCTGGTTTGCTTTAAAACCTGGGGCCTTGGCCCCATCTACTCAAGGCGTCTTACAGAAAAATTTCTTTTAGAATGTAGTGCCAGGCAAATTTGCCTCCCCCACGGGAAACTAGATTGCTCCCTCCTTTGATAATGAGAGGGAGAGTGGGGAAGAAAAGCATTTCTTGTTTGTGCACTGTGCACACACACTGTGTGCATGGCCTCTCCTGTGCACACTGCAGGTTAGTTTTCTTCCCCTATTTCCCCAGAGATAGAGGTTGAGAAACAGGGAGGTCAGGTGATTTGCCCAAAGACTGTCTGGGTTCGTGCCCAGTTCTGCTTCCCATGCCTGTTCCCCCATGGTCTTTTCTGACTGCTTCGGTCCCCTTTTCTCCCTGGCTGCTAGGAAGCTCGGCGCACATGCTGTTCCATCTAGCAGGTGTATTCCCCTACCTTCACGGTCAGCATACTTATTTCTACTTTCCATTCCTGTCTGTGCCTGTGGGTGTGTGTGCTTACGTGTAGATCTATCTACTTACATTCTTTGTAAGTCACCGCAAGAGGTTTCTGGAAAACTGGACAGATAAGTGAGCTGAATACAGTAAGTAACACTGCACCTAAAACTTAGGCCAACGCACAGTGCGGTGAAGGAGGTGTGCTCCACAGGGGACACAGTGCCTGTGGTTAGTGCTGCCTAAACAGCAGGCAGAGTTCAGAAGAAAAGACGCTCTTTCTGGGAAAGGCAGTCGGGGTTGACTTCCTGGAAGAGGTGGGATTTGAAGAGGCCTTAAAGAGTAGGCGGAGTTTTGATAGCCTCAGCACCTGTGGAGGGCGCAGGACTTAGAGTGTAAAATCTGGGGTTATGGCAAAGGCCCCCCCCCACCAGAGCAGGTCTTTTGGGGCGAAAGGAGAGCATTGGTCTGTGGGATAAAGTAGGGGGCCCGGTGATGTCTTTTTCAGATCCCCTCCAGTCTTGATGGAGGGCCTGGGGACACTGGAGCTGGGAGGGCCGCACCCTGTTAGGGATGAGAAGGATGAGGAGCCGAGGCCAGCAGAAGAAAAGTGGCTTGCTCCTTGTGCCTAGGACCCAGGTCCCTAGAATGCTCATTTAGTGCTCGCTCAGGCTGAGGACGGCCGGCAGCCCTGTGCAGTGGCCCTTTTTTTTCCTGTAAAATGGGTTTGAGGTACTGAATCGTCACCTCCAGCCCGGCAAACACCATGACAAAGCCCTCGCAAAACCTTTAGGGCCGCAGACATTAAGAGCATGTTGGCAAGGAGAGCTGACGTTCACTTAAATGACTCGTGATGACGACCGGCCTTGCCGGAGGACAGCGAGGAAATGAACCCACAGGCAGGGTTCCAATAACACGGATCGGAACCCAAGCAACAGCCCTGCAGAAGAGCATGGCGAGAGCAGCTTCACACCCTCTCCTTGCCGCCCCGGACTCTGGCGCCCGTCACAAAGCTCTGCCTCGGTGCCCGCGCCCTGCGGTCCGTCCCCTGCTATGGGGGAGACGGGGAGGAGTGCGGGGTGCAGGGCAAAGGCAGAGAGACCCTGAGGCCGACTCCCATCTAGAGGGATGCTGCCGGGCAGGTGTGGACGCATCTGCTTGCAGCCGCAGGAGCAGATGGCCCTGCAGAGCCGAAGACCCCCGAGGGTCACGCGTCGTGTGTGCACACAGGCCAGGCTTGTCACTCACAGCGGTTCCGCCAAGCACCACAGACGCCGAATGAGCAGATCCCCAGCCGCTGCTCCTGGTATGGGTGACGGCGGGGCGAGGTCCCTAGGGGCCTCTGGTCACGACATGCTTGTCATCCGATCCCTGCGTCACCTCGTCTTATGTGTTTCTGGGTAAAGACATCTCGTTTAACACATATCGTCGGCTCCTTAACGTCGACCTCAGCCCACACCCGAACGAAGCTTCTCCGACACACGCGTTCTCTCCCGGCGCTCAGGGACACTGAGCTGCAGGACGACCCTGGGGGGCCGTTTCAAACGGCGAAATCACCACCCAAAACCACGGAAGTGTGAAAACCATAGCACTGAACAGACCGTGATGAGGGAGGCAAGGCGGAGCGTCACCGTGTCCCACCTCCGCTGGGAACGTGACACTGGGCCACTCAGAATTTTGCTCCGCTCTGCGCGTGTTCTCAAGTGACCTCAGAAGCGCCAGGAGCATGGAGTTTGGGGTTACGGATCGCTTTAACGAGTCGGCGAATTCATAAATCTGGAGTCTGAGTAATGGGGACTGACTGACTCTATGTACAGAGTGTTCTCTCTTGATGGCCGTGATGTCCCCAGGCGCCACGACATTCCTGAGGCACGGGAGGGACTGTTGGCTGGTTTTACGGAAGAGGAAACAGGCTCAGTGAGGTTCGATAACTCGCTCGAGCGTGCGCAGGTGGCCGGGCCCGAGCTGAGACCCGCACCACCCCCGGCGGGTTCCAGGGGCGACTCTGACTCCCGAGCTCTCGCCCCGTTCGTGGGTGGGTCTTTCCTCCTCGTGGCTCCCCCGGTGCAGGGAACTCATCAGCCACCTTTGTCCCCGTGTGTGTCCCCCGTGGTACCTCCGGCATCTAGAACGGGGCACCTCGTCGATGCTCCGTAAGTACCGGGCGAATGAGGCTGGGGCCGCAGATTCTCCTGCGGGAGCCGAGAAAGGAGAGCTCGCCGGGCGCGGTCCCCCCGCCTCGGTGCTCCCGCCCCCTCTTCCTCCATCTCTTCTTCCCACAAGTCTCCGTGGGGAGCTGCCCATGTTCTTGCATCCTGAGCGTCTGCAGCCCGAGTCGGCCTCTCCGGCAGCGCTGGCCCTTCACCCACCGGAACCATCTCTTAAGGAGACATTCCCGGGTTCCTGGGGCCTCCAGTCCTGGCCTTCTTGCTCCTGGGAACCGTCCCCCAGACATCTTGCCTTGGGCGCCCTGTGAGGAGTCTGTCCCGAGGCGATGCAGACCATCGCTCGTCCTCCTCTGCGAGGCCCCGCTTCCCTTCGCAGAGGTGGTTTCTGAGTGAGGATGGAATTTTCTCCTTCGGCAGCTGGGAGGTTTTTCGCCCAGGCCTCCGGGGGTCTGGCTGACTCACAGGCTGTGCCGTGGAGCAGAGCGGGAGCTCTTTCCCGCTGCCGCCCTGTGGGGACTAAGTTCAGGGCCTGCAGCGTGCTGGCCTCACCTGGCCTCAGGCCACTGAGGACTCTGGCCCCCCGGAGAGCCCACCGGGCACCAGGGGCCTGGGTGAGGCAGGCGGAGAAAGGCCAGCTCGGTGGGTGCTGCCCGCTGTCCCCCGGCTGTCTCTGCAGCCCCTCGAAAAGTGTGTGGAGGCGCGGGGGATGGGAATGGGGGCGTGTGGGGGTAGAAATAGATGACCACTCCCGTTTATTTGGGGAAGAGCTTCCGCCAGCTCCCGCTGGCCAGGAAGGAGGCTTCCTGGCAGGTCTGGAAGGTGTCACGGCCGGCTTGGCCATAGCTGTCCCTTCTCTTCCTCCGTCAGGCCCAGGGGCCCCTTAATCGCCTTTCTTGGCACTTTGCAAGAGTTGACTTTTTTACTTGCGTTTTTCCGCCGCCTTAGAAGAGGGAGAAAAACCAAACATTTTCTGCAATTAGACTTTTTCCCTCTCGGGCAATCACGATGGCAAAAGGCATTTAAGTCCTTCGAACGCCACACGCGAGGCAGGCTCGCGCGCGGGGACATCCCGTCGGCGGGGAATAGCCGGACACAGCGGCCACGGCGCAGGGAAACAACGATTTCACGTTTATTTTGAGTCTGCTCCTTGCAGCATATTTCAATTAGCTGATCAGTGTCGTGCATCTGACAGGCCAGACGTTTATTGTGGTTGAGCCATCTGGGAGGTGGGAGGCCCGCAGCCTTCCCCGCGGTCCTCTGCATCTACGCGGGGAAAGGAAATTCGTTTGATGTGTTGAAGAACCCGACACTTAAACACCGTTAATAACAAAAGCCGCGAGGGTTCTGAAGCGCCGCCACTTGCCGAGCCGTCAGTCAGACGCGCAGAGTCGGAGGCCTCGTTTTTCCCCTCTGCGTGTGACATTTTCCAGTGCAGTTGGTGCACAGCTCTGAAGTGGCTTCTTTAATTGGTCCGGAGGATGCTTGGCATGAACCTGGCGAGGAGAGGGACTCATTAATTTAGACTTGGGTGCAACGCAGCCCGGGCGCTCGCCGCCGGGGAGTCACCCGGGCCTCGGGTACCAGATGCCGGCATTAGCATGCGGCTGAGCGCCCGGCCTGGGCCGAGACGGAGAACGCCGGCCGGTTTTATTTTGGTCCCCAGCCTTGGGTGACTCACTGTAGCATCGCGAGTTCACGGTAATGACTGCTGGCCAGCACAGTCTGTCCTGCTCTCCTGGGGTACCGAGGCCGATTGCCCCGATTACACCCATTTTTCTCTTTACCTCTGTTGTTCCCTGCCCCCTCCTGGCTCAAAGTCCCTTTTCCTGAGCAACGTTCTGTCTGATTTTCCAGCAGGTGGGGAGAAAGGAATTCAGAGTCTTAGGAATACGCGAGCCAGAAGGAGGCTTGGAAAAAACCAAGTCCAAGGGCGTGTGACCTCTCCTGGGAGAGGAATGATTTTGCATTTCCTAGAAACCTTAGGGGCTCAGGGCTGGGCGTCCAGCCCGAATGAGACCCAGGGACACGGCGATGAGCCGGAGGCCGGCTCATAAAAGCCGGGACAGGTGTATCTTGGTGGCCCGGGGGCTTCGGCTAACGATGTCACCCGACCAGGTCCCCTTGATTCTGGACTTTTCAGGCTATGAAGATTCCTGTTCAATGAGAAGGCAGCTCTTCCCGCTCCAAACCACAGGGACCCTGGCCTGGCCCAGCTGCTCCGCTCGCTGGGGACCTCGGCTTCTTTGTCTTTGAGTCACCGGAGCCTGGCACAAGTGGCCTTGTGGTGATTCAGGGCCCGGTGATCGTTCGGGGGGGCGGTGACTGCAGGTCCAGAGGCGGAGGGGTCTTTCTTGTTACCCACCGTTCACGTCACACCCTGCATCGCACACAGAGCTTCTGCCCATGGCGCTTTGACGCACACAGACGCTGCTGGGTCCACTTTGCCGACGAGGACACCGAGGCTCGCGGAGGTCGTGATTTGGCCCCAGTGCTTTTACCTGTCCTGTTTCACACCCGGGGCCACTAAACTCAGCGAGGTCCTGCTCTGGGCCCGCCCCACAGGAAGCGAACCGCTGGCCGGGGCTCAGCCTGACGCGGGTCCCGGTTGGTCACATCCGTGTTCGGTCACATCTGTGTTCGGTCACGTCGGTCACACCGCCTGTGCTGTGCCATTGTCTTTTTCAAACCCGTCCGTGTTTCCCGATCCGTTCAGTCTGAACGGCGCATAGTACTCTTCAGTTTAGGGGTTTTTTTTGTTTTGTTTCTTTCTTTCTTTTTTTTTTTCTTTCGCAGAAGGGAAGACAGAATTCCACGTCTGCCTGTTCTCGTAGCTTTTGCTTTCCAGGGAGGCCCACGGGCTCCATGGGCGGAGAGCAGGTTGCGCAGCCGGGACTGCGTCCTGGGGCATCGCGGCCCTGCACGGGCGCGCCTCGCCTCGTCCTACTGCGTGCGCTTCACAGGTGTTGCGTTTTATCTTGCAAATCGAAGGCGAGACCCACCTGCAGTGGGAGGATTCTGACTCGCTCTCACAGCGATCTGAAGCGGAGAGGCAGGGCTGCGAGGTCTGCCCTGCGTGATCTTGAGGCCTGATCCGGATCCTGTTGTTGACTCCTCCGGCCACACCTGGAGGCTGAGGTTAGAGATGCTGTGTGTAGCCCGGCGGCCGGCTGTGTGACTGAAGTCCCGGGGAGGCAGGTGAGGCGGGGGACGCAGGTGATTTTTTCAAAAGGGGCTCAGTTCAGCGTGAGCCGGGGCTGGTCTGCTTGGTTCTCCCTCGGCCCGGTCAGCTTGGTCTGCGTCTTTCCCTCTCCCTGTCCTGCTTCTGCCCTTTTCCTGGCTTTCGGCTCATTAGAGAGGGAGCAGGGACCCAAACGGCCTTGTCAGGAGCGTGGCAGGAAGCCAGGTAGGGGTCGAGGAGGCCAACACCGCAGGTGCCCACCTGCCTTAGCGTCCCAGGCTTCTCTGATCTGGCTGAGTGGGAGGGCCTGTGGCCGCCAGGCTGAGACGATTGGGTGACACAGGTGGGCCCCTGTGGGAGCCTCAGATCGGGGTTCCTTCAGCGAGACTTGTAAGGTCTGCTTTTCCCAGCCACCTAGAGGCATGTGCCCAGAACGTTCGACTGGGGTCCTTGCTGCGGATGGAGACACATCCCTGGAGCCCCGACCCTGTGTGAGCCACACCTGGACGGTGGTCCTTTTGCTGTGGCTCCAAGGCCCAGGTGTCTAGGCCAGACCGTGGCCCGCCCTCCCAGGTGGCTGCTTGCCAGTTTCCTCCCGCTTCTCCTGGGATCCTAGCCAGTACGTGCTGTACCTCAGGAGGCTCCCATGCCGCTGGCGATGCTCGGGCCTCGGGTGCAGGGGGAAGACGCAGGTTGCGGCATGCACGGAGGCCGGCGGGAGGAGGGGGCATCGCTGAGACTGGACGCGGGAGGAGAGCAGGCCCGAGAACGCGGGATTTCCTTTCCTTTCTTTAAATCGAAGTGAAATTCGCATAACGTAAAATTAACCATTTCTCAAGTGTACTGTCTAGCGGCATTTAGCACGTTCCCCATGCTGTGCAGCCGTGGCCACCTCTGCCTAGTTCCAGAACATTCTCGCCACCCCAGAAGGGGAACTCGCGCCCGTCCGCAGTCACCCCCGCTTCTCCTCCTCCCAGGCCTTGGCAACCACTGATCTGCTTTGCGCCTCTGTAGAGTTACCTGTTCTGGATCTTTTCACATAAATGGGATCGTACGACGTGTGCCTTTTGTGTCTGGCTGCTTTCGCGTGACAGTGCGATGCTCGAGGTTTGTCCGCGCCGCAGCACGGGCCAGAACTTCATCCCCGTCTGTGTGCGCGGCCACACGCACGTAACGTGAACTTGACCATCTGCGCCATTTTAAAGCACAGTCACGTGGACGTGCAGCCGTCCCCACCCCCCACCTCCAGGACTTCTTCATCTTCCCCAACGGAAACTCTGTCCCCATTGACCACTAACCCC
>NW_006434829.1:4182892-4203191 GCF_000325575.1 Pteropus alecto
CCTCCTCCCCCCTTTCGCCACCCCCATGTCACTTTCCGTCTCTCTGAATCCGACTCCTCCGGGTCCCTCGTGTAAGTGGAGTCACACAGCACGTGTCCTTTCTGGGACTGGCTTATTTCATTGAGCATAATGTCCTCAAGATTCATCCAAGTTGCAGCATATGTCAGATTTCCTAACTGTTTAAGGCTGAGTAATAATACTCCACTGTATGTATACACACACTTTGTTTATCTGTTCATCTGTCGATGGGCATTTGGGTTGTTTCCGGGCCGGCGAGACGTGGACTTTGGCTTGCGTCTGGGTCGGGGACGATGACAGCCAACTGGGCTGAGAGGGCCCAGGGGTCCGGAGGCGTGAGCGGTGCCGTCTCTGAGCTGAGAGGCCCTGGATTTCTCTCTGCGCCTTGGTTTCTGCATCCAACGGGGGCAGCGACGCTCGCCTCTGGGGATGGCGTGTGGGTGCAGCGAAGGCTGGGTAGGAGGGTGGTTACGTGAACTGTCAGTCGCCCAGCGTGTATTGGCACAGGTGTGAGCGTTGGTGGCACCTGGCCTTCCTCCCACCTGGAGCTTCCTTGTGACTTCCCCTTGCCAGGAGTTTTCCCCCGACCCAGAGGTTCCAGAGCCAGCGCTGGGAGAGGGCGGTGGGTGTGTCCTGCCTCTGGGTGGCCTTATGAGTGCTCACTGACTCCCAGCCCGCAGCACCAGGACACAGGGCCTCCTGAAACACTGTCCCTGGCCAGGTCCCTTCCTTGGTGCTCCAGGAAATCGCAGCCAGGAGGATGACATGGGTGGCTGAGTCAGAGCCACAAGTCAGCCTGGAATTCGCCAGGTGTCACTTGCCTTCACGAGGCCGAGGACCTTTCGATGCGCACGAGAGCTGTGAGCTGATCTGGGAGAAGCTTTCCCGGGTCGGGCCAGTTCCATGCGCGGTGGTGCTTGGGAAGCCGTGGGAGACATTCCGTACCCGCCAGTTAAGGGGCTTAATGATTAACTCGGGGCTGGGTGGCTAGCTGACTGATGTAGCACCCATCAGGCTTTTGGGTCGCATTTTCTGTCCTTTTAAAATCAGCTGCAATATAGTTAAATCATACTAGGAATGTAGGTTGCAGCCCCTGCCAGAGGTTACAGATTAACTCGGAAGACAGGCTGAGAGTGACTGAGTTCTTGGGGCCTGTGTGTCAGGTCCTCACCTGCCCCCTGCAGTTACCCTGTCGCACGGATGAGAAAACCGAGACCCAAAGGCGAAAAGTCACTCTCCCGAGGGACACGGCTAATAGCTTCAAGTGCAGGTATTCCGGCTCCGAAGCGCCGGGCTCAACTGCCGTTTCAGACAGCTTGCCCTACGGGGACCCATTCAGGAGTGGAGCAGGCTTTCGAGAGCCCGCCTGGGAATCTAAGCATTATGTAAAGTGTGTGTGTACGTGTTTTTTTAAACAGGAGCCTCGTCCTCTGGGACCCTTGGGGAAGGAACGCTTCCTCCTCTCAAGGCCGAAGAGGGGCCTCGGGAGGCCTCAGGAAGGAGCTCCCCTGTGAAGGGACATTTGTGCCCCTAGGGCAGGGTGCTTTGTGCTGGCTGGCACTTGCCCGCAGGGAACCAGCCCATCCGTCCAGGGCCCCGTGGGCGACGGTCTCACGGACGCTCTGGGGAGACGGAAGGTGGTTCACGTGACGTCACCTGTGTCCCAGGCGTGCTGTCCCCCCTTCTCCTGGCTCCGGGGCTTCTCTTCGCCCCTTGGGCCGCTGAACTTTGCGGGGCCCCGTGCAGCTGGAGTGGAACAGACGGGGCTTTCAGGAGGTGGAGGTTTTATTTTTAGCCCCATAGCTTCAGTGTTTCTGTCACTCTGGAGATACTGGGCTGGGGCCCCCCAAGCTCCAGGCTTTTCCAGTGGTTCCCCTTCTCTGTGGAGACCTGTCGGTGCATGCGTGTGTGTGCGTGTGTGTGTGCATGTGTGTGCGTGTGTGTGTGTGTGTGCGCGCGTGTGCGTGTGTGTACGCAAGGCAGAGAGACAGAGACGTGCCCTATGACCTTGGGCAGGGCCGCTTCCCTTCCCTGGGACTTCCTTACCTGACGAGTTGGGATGATAATTAATTCCTGCCCTACCTGCCTCTGCATCCGGTGTCAGGTGACCTGGGCAGTCTTCGGGCTACAGAGAGGCCCCAGCGCTGTGTGCGTGCACGCGCCTGCGTCCATCCAGCCGTTGTTCCGATGACAGACGCCGTCCCCGGGGGTCTGGAGACGGTTCCCCTCCTTGTCTCGCTGCTTTTTCCTGTATTTGGGCTTCTCCGTTTGAAGGCGGAGAAAGAGGAGGTTGGCGGGAAAAGTATTCTAGTCCTTTCTCTCCACCTTCGTAAAAGATACACCGAAGGAGGTTGAAACCGCCCTCCCTTCCCACCACCTGTGCGTCGCCCTGCGGAGTTTATGAAAATCTTTTCCCTTCCGTCCTACGGTGGAGTCAGCGTCGCGCCTCCAGCGGGAACTGACACGTGGCACGTTAGCTCCGTCCCTACGGTGGGCGTAACTGAGGCTCCGAAAGGTCGAAGTATTTGTCCAGAGAGGCACAGCCGTGAGCCCCACACTGGGACTGGAACAGAATTCTCATGGCCCTACGAACAGCGTCCTCTCCGTGGCTCCGTACAGAACGCAGGCGACAAGGGACAGACGCCAGGGGTCGGCCGTCTCCTGTGGCACTTGCCCCTTCCGGCCCTTTAAAAGCTCAGGCTTGGCTATTATCCCCAGAATGGAAAATGGCAAGTGTTGCCGAGGCTGGGGAGAAACTGGAACCCTTGCACATCGATGGCAGGAACGCAAAAACGGTGCAGTCTACGGCCACGCCACCCTGAGCACGCCCGGTGTCTGATCTCGGAAGCTAAGCAGGGTCGGGCCTGGTGAGTACTTGGATGGGGGACCACCCAGGAAGACCAGGTGCTGGAGGCGTAAAAAATAAATAAAAAATAAGGGATTGTAAGCTGACAAGGTCCTTGCAGTCTGTGAGGTCAACCAAGGGTTGCCTCGCCTAAAATAAAAATTAAAAATAAAAAAAAGGTTAAGTAGAAAATAAAATGAACCCAACGGACAGGAGGGCTTTGAGGCAGAGGACATAAGGGCATTGGTAGAGTCCGGCGGGTCTGCAAATGGTTAAACGCAGAGTTACCAGCAGATGAGTCAGCAAACCAATGTGGTCTGTCCTCACAGCAGAACACCACCGGGCCGTAAAAAGGAAGGAGATTCCGACACAGGCCACAGCATGGAGGAACCTCGGCAACGTGGTGCCGAGTGAACGAAGCCAGTCGTAAGGGACAGTAGTGACTCCACTCACGTGAGGTGCCTGAGACAGGCAGATCCACCGAGACAGGAGGAGGATGGTGGGGGCCGGGGGCTGGGCTGCGGGGCTTCCGTGTGGGACGATGAAAACCTGGAAGTAGCAGCGATGGTTACACAGCGCTGTGAGGATCTTACTGCCACCGGATTGGACACTTCAACGTGATTCCAGTGGTAAAAAATGCCCCACAATCCCCGGCCTGCCTTGGCACCCCGAGTGGGTCTTGGGCTGGTCACACGTTGCCTCTGCTCTTGTGGAGCACCTTGCTGGCCCCGGACTTTGGGACAGGTCGCCGCACCTGCAGCTGGCCGAGGCCACCAGCTCAGCCACCAGCCTGCACCAGTCCTCAGTCCTCGTGCTCCTGGGGCGGGCATTCCCAGCCATTGACAGCGGGGTCTGGTGGTCGTGTGTGAATGACAGCTGTCTCTGTGGAGTGCTGTGCCCCTGACCTCGGTCATGGCCTTTTATGGTGCTCACTTGCTATCGACCAGTGGAAAGACAAATAGCTCTTCAGAGAGCAGATGCCATCGCCCTGGGCCCCGGCGTCCGTAGCTGCGAGACGAGGGGGAGATGGCTCGGGGTGCTGTGCCCCAGGGGTGGAGAGGGTGGCCCCTGTGGCTGAGGCCCATGCAGGCAGCCCGGGCCATGGAGCTGCCGTGGGGACTCGCAGGTCATGCTCTCTCTCCGAGCTCCTTCCTGTTTGGTTTAAGGGACACCAATGGTGCCCGGCACGGTGCCTGGTGCCTCACGGGGCTTCGTAAGCACTTGGACTGTCTTGTGTCTGGCCTGTGGGAAGCGCTGGGATCCTTGGTCCCCTCCAGCAAGGGGTACCAGGCTCCCAGATGTCCTGGGAGTGCAGGAGGGCGTGGCTGGCTGGCTGGCTAGGAGGAGGAGCACGTGACTGGGGCTGGGCTGGGTGCCATGCGATATTTGAGGGGTTCCAAATGGATGGAACCCAGTGTCCCCTCCCCTCGCAGCTTCCTGCTTTCTCACTGGTTTCCTGGGGCCGCGTCTTCCTCCCTCGCAGTTCCGGGGGCCGGAAGTCCACCTGTGGGCAGGGCTGGCTTCCCCTGGAGGTGCCGAGGGAGACTGTCCTCTCCCAGCTCCGGTGGTGGCCGTTTGTGAACTCGTGGACACATCGCTGCATCCCTGGCTCCGTCTTCGCGTGTGGTCTTCCCTCTGCGAGTGTCCGTGCGTCTCCCTCCTCTTCTGAAGGACACCGGTCATGAAGTCCAGGGCCCACCTTCTCCCCAGCATGACCTCAGCCTAACTAAGCACATCTGCAAAGACCCTGTTTCCAAATGAGGTCCCAGAAGGACATGAATTTCGGGGGTGTACCCTTCAATCCACGACAGTCTCTGTATTTGATGAGCGAGTGAGTGAATGAATGAATGAATGAATGACTATGAAAAGCCATCCCTGTGTGTCTGCTCAGGCATGTGGATACGGGAGGCCAGAGGCGGCTACAGGTGCATCCCCTCTTCCTGGCCAGCCCCCCGGCCCCTGGCCTCTACACCCTGCACCCCGCACTCTGGCCACCTCGTGACTCAGCCACACGATGTTCGTTACAGGGAAGTTACCACACACGGTGTGTCCCCCACTTCCTTCCACCCAGCACCTCAGAGCTCTCTTCGTTTCTCTCCCCCTCCTTCTGGCACCAAGAAGGGTGACAGGAGTGGCTCGGTGACCTTGGGCAAGTCAGCTCTCCTCTCTGAATCTCAGCCTCCATCTGTGAACGCAAGAAGCTGAATCAGTGCTCTACGATTATTTCTGTTTTACCGCCGAGAAGATGATGGGCCGGGACAGTGTACCCTTGGGCCCCATGTGGAGCAGTACTCAAATCCAGATGCCCCCGCTCCCAGCCTGTCCTTCGGTCCTCTGCCAACTCCTGCAGGAAGCCATCTGTGATTTATCTGACTCGTGTGGTTCCTTGAGTCCTCCTGTGCCTTTTGCGTGACATGAATTCACAAATACTAACTAGCCTGCCGTTCAGGTGGAATGCGCTTGTGTGTGTGTGTGTGTGTGTGTGTGTGTGTGTGTGCACGTATGCGTGCGCATGTGTGCCATTTTCTCCGTGGTCCTTTTCCCTCTGTTTCTGGAGCTATTTGGTCAGTGTCTCCCTCTGTGCTGCCCCAGTGTGGCACCCAGCACGAGGCTCACGACACTAGGTGGGGACCAGCCTCAGAAACACGAGCAGAGGTGTAAATACTAGGAGATCTACTAAAAGAAAAATAGAGAGGAGAAAAAAAAAGCATAGATGCTTTTAACAGATGCCAGCGAAGCATCTGACAGACGTCAACATCCATTACTCGTGAAGACAGAGATGGGGGGCGTAGGCTCAGATTTCAGCAGCGATGACGAGCGTCTCCGATCGGCAGCGACTTACTCCCGTTTTAATAGTGAAACGCGGTAGCAGCCTCTTTCAAAGTGTTTGAGGAGCCCAGAATGCTTCTGGGGATGGGTCGTAAAGGGGTTACGGGGCCAGACAGCGTCTAGCAGGTGCCGCTCCAAGAGGCAGCACCTTTCATGCCGGTTGCAAGACGAGCACACTCTCCCTCGTCGCTATTCGTCACTGCCCTAGATGGAGCCAGGAAATGGGCCAGGAAAGACGTGGGGCAGGGCTCTTAGGAAGGAGGGCGCCAAGTTAGTGTTTCGAAATGGGTGCGGCCTTCGTCTTAGGTTTTCAAAGCAGACACGCTGAAAACTAATTAGAAGTGATAAGATAGCATGGTGGCCGAGTTGCAAAATAAGTGTGCAACGGCCACGCTTTTCTGTGCGCTGGGGTGACCGGCGGCTCGCGGAGATGGGGAGCACCCCCTGTTTGCTCGGGTGCCGACAAACCGGCGGCCTTGCTTCCTGGTCAGGAAGGAGAGTAACACCCAACAGTCTTAAGCAGCCGCCAGCCTCTCTGCCTCCCTGGCCCCCCAAATCCTGGGAAAGGCAGGGACGATGGTGTCACATCTGCAGATCGTTCCAGAACTCCTCCAAGGTCAGGACAAAGCTGTTTCTCGCCACGCAATGCCTTCCTCACAGGTGTGTCTGAGGAACCTCTGAGAAGGCCTCGGACATACCTGTGCACCACTCGGCTGCCATCACCAAGGCCGGGTGGCCGTTATTTTAAGCTTAGCACCAAGCCCTGACGATGGGTGCAGTTTGAAGAGGGATGGACCTCAGCGCACTGTCCGAGACGGGCTCTCGGCATTACCCTTGGCTCTGTCGCGGGTCCCTGCTCTGGCATCTCCGAGGCCGCCGTGTCGAGTGGGAATTGGATTCCGGTGAGAACAGTCCGGTGGTCGGAAGTACGTCATGAGCTCCAGCCACGTCCCCGTCCCCGTGTGAGCAAACCTCGTGAACCAGCCCTTCGCCTTCCTTTAGTAAGTGTCCTGACCTTTCTCGAAGGCGTCTCTTTCAATAAACAGTGAACACTAGATGTAATTCAGACTTTTAGAAATCGCGGAGTCGTTCAGCTGCCTGGGGCTGCGAGCTGCAGACGGAGTCGTGATGTCACCAACAGAGCCGTCCCGGGAGGCCTCGGGAGAGCTGGATGGGGTGCGTCGGCCAGACTGTGGTTCCCCAGAATTCCTTTTTCAGTAGCCTGCCTTTCGTTTCTTTTCCTTCTCCGTCCTCAGGGTGGCTTTGCTACCGTTATTATTATTATTTGCCTCGTTTTAACCATAGTTGTTTGTGTGACCACCCGGCAGGGGGAACGCTCTGTAACTTTCTGAAGGCCGAAGACCTTGGGCTTTGTGACAGCTTTTTCCTTGATGCCCAGTGGCCTCGCTCTGCTGCTCCGCCCGCTTCTAAATGGTCAAGGTCACTGCTGGCCTTCCAGCTGGGTCTGGAGGTCGACAGGGGAAGAATTAGGGCCTCATAGGCTTCAGTTCCCAAGTTGGGATGATTTTTAAGATCCCCGGAGAGCTCTTAAAAATGGTAGTGACTCGCTGGAGTGCAATGGCTTTCTGAACTTTAGCGTTCTTTAGGAATCTGTAGTTCACAAAGTTAAAAGGTAGACTGTAAGGCGGCAGATACATTAAAAATATCTTAGAGTTGTTTGGACTGCCTATTATTTCCTTCGCTTTCTGCTATTCCGAAAGAAACGTTAGTTATTAACATTTAAATTTTAGAAACTTTAGTTAAACTTTTGGCATTGACTTATCATTACCTTTCGTGGCACGCATCTTCCTCGTGTGTTACTGAGTTCACTTTTTCTATCTAGAGCTCGACGATCGATCAGCTTCTGTTTCCGCTTGTTTTCCCCGACGACTCAAGACTCACGGCATTGTAGAACTCAAAGAACGTTATTTTTCAAATGCTGTTCTTCACTATTCATTCACTTCATTTGCTCACTCATTCTTCCATTTGCTTAAAAAAAAAACAAACCAAAACACCCAGAAAGTTATATGTGATATTACACCTGACATTGGCAAAGTTTTAAAGATAGATACAAATACATAAATAAATAAACAAGCAAATAAAGAAAGAAAGAAAGATAGATACAGTCCTTGATTTATGGAACTTACAGGCTCCTAGGTGACCATTCAGCAACACAGTAATAAAATAGATAATAAAGATCCTATTTGATATGAAAAACATTGTTTCGATGAGGAGCACATTATACTGGGCACCAAATTACAAAGAGTCGACAGGTAAGGATTTCTTAGGACCCTCGTGTTCAGGCTCCGCCCTGCAGACAGTTACAGTAGCCTGCGGCCTCCCCCCGCCCCCCTCTGTTGCAGGTTGCTAGTTTTTGTGTGTCTGTGCTCTTTCAGGGAGGTTTTCCGCATATATGAATATGTATTACTTTTTGGAAAAAAAAACAACAACACATGAATGGCTGCCAACCATTGTGCACCTGCTTATTTGACTTAACGATTCAGGAATCCTGGAGGCGGCCGGCCCTCTGTCGGCCCATTTGGGTGGCTGGGTCTCTGATGATGGGCTTAGCATTTGGCTGCTCCGTCATTTGTTAAACCGGTTCCCTCTGCATGGAGGTTTGGATTTTAATAGCAGGAAATTGGAAGGCAGCGGTGCCGGAGTGAGTGTGCTGGTTCGTAGGTTTCCGTGCAAATGCACTCATCTCCATGGGATAATTCCCAGAAGCAGAATGGCTGGGTCATGGGGTGTTTTCCTTTTATTTTCGATAGCCTTTCGATAGCCGTTGCCAAACTGATCTCCATGTGCGTCTGCCGGTTTACACCCCCACTTACGACGAGAGTGCGAGGCGGTGGTTTTTAACCTCAAAACCCCAGGCAAGGAAGAGCTTTTAAGTAAAATGAAAATCTGGAGAAAACTGTGTGAGTGCCTACCACAAAGGGCAGCTCCTGCAGGGTTCCTGGCACAGCCAGGTAAGAACCTTCCAGAGGTGGTGGCCTGGAAGGTTCCCTCCCAGTCAGGGTGGGGGGCAGCGGCTGCCTCGTCCCCTCTCTCGGTCAGCTCGTCCTTCACCAAGTGTTTGAGAAGCACCGGAACCTTTAAAATCACAGCAGGACTTGTAAAGTTACAAAATTAGTTTGCCAAGTAAGGGCATTATTTTTAAGGCACTGCCGTTCACAGGCGTCACCGGGGCCTGGGGGGTGGGTATGGTTGGGGGGTGGTTTAGTGTGTAAGGGGCACGGGGTTTCGTTGGGGAAGGTGAAAGGTTGTGGAGGTGGCTGCTGGTGATGGCCGCACAGCACTATGAGTGTCTCTAATGCCACTAACCTGTGCATTTGAAATTGGCCACGACAGTAAAATGTTATGTGACGTATACTTAACCACACTGCGTAGAAAAGCTAACAATTCACTGTAGCCGTCCTGTCACGAACGAAGGGACACCAAGAAATGGGAAAGACCTAATCTAGGACTAAAAAGAGAAAAAGCAGGGCTTTTTGAACAGCTCGCTCCATTCCCCTTTCGCCTTGAGCCTGCAAGGGCCTGGTGGTGCCGGCCTTGACCTGCTCCTTGGGGTGTGCGAGACGTTAAGGGCTGGAGATAAGAAGGAGCTTGGGCTGGGCCTGCAGGGGCTCTGTGGTCCCCAAAAAGAACCGGTCCCTGTCCCAGGAGGCCTGGGGCTAACCCACGTCCCGAGCCCCGGGCCCACCCGGCCGTCTCATTTCTCCGCGTTTAAGCGCCATGCCTGTCCTTGGCCTGCCGCGGGGTGTTTTCTGAGCCTGACATGAGCGCAATGAGCGGTGACCTGGGAGCAGTGTTTTGTCACCATATTCCTACATCCCCAGGGGTCAGGTAACTTTTGCAAAAAGACCATCCGCCCAGCCCCATCTAGAAGCAGGTAAAGGGAGCAGATGTCTGTTTGAAATGACTTGGCTCAGAGCGGACAGCTCAGCAGGTGCAGAGATGTCACCTAGGCCTCTGCATGGCCACCTGGCCTCCCCGAGGTTCTGGGTATGCGGCCAGTGAAAATTGTCTTCCCAAACCGTAATCCTTGGCAGGCAGCTCAGGCCGCTGTCTCAGTGCTTTTAGAGGGTGTGGATGTGCCCACTGTCACACAGCCAGGGTGGCCTCTGACTCGCTTCATGGTCCTCCCTCCACGTGTAGACTCTGTGGTCCTCATTGTGCTTGCAGACAGAGAAGCACCAGTCCTAGGAAAGAACCTTATTCCCAGTCCACAGAGACCCCTGAGCTCATGGCCATTGGGGCAGGAAGTCACTTTGAGCCACATGGCCTCATCCCTCTCGTTTCCTTGGCAAAACACAGATTCCAGAAGGCGAGGTAGACAGCCCGCACCGGAACCCGATCCGTGTGCTGCCCAGGCATAGGACAGTCTGTCTGGGGCACTTCACATCTTAGAGGCTGCCTGTTACAAAGGGAACTCATATCTGTGGTTCACAGTTGATGGAAACACGACCGGCCTCCCGTACGGGCACACCCCGCCGAAGGCCCTCGTCAGAGCGTCAAGGGCCAAGCAAACGTGTGTGAAAAGTTTCCGTTTGACTCACAGTTGTCAAGAAGGTGACATGACTCGCCACAGTCACAGGGCAGCAGGCGTGGGCTTCTCATTTAAAGAAAACTGCTACTTTTGAACAGGCTCCAAATGGAACTTTTTTGCGTTTACGGAAGTTAAGAAAATAACTATAAAACAATTTGCCCAACACCCCAAATTTAAAAAAAAAAAAAAGGAAAAGGAAAAAATTTAACGTCAACCCAGAAAAAAAAAAAATCTCCGTTTTCAGCCTGGTATCGGAGCTCAGCCAAGCCATGCAGACAGAAGGAAGAAGAAATTCTCACTGAGGCACGGTTAGGTCACCATCGTCCACCTGTTGGGAGCTGTAATACCGCATCCTCGTCCCTGCCTCCTCCGGAGCGTGGCAAAGCCTACGCAGAAGTGGCTTCAGACTCCTGCGGACTGTGCTGAATTTGCCCCTGGGACTTCCAGGCCGTCCCACACGATCACCGGAGAGGTCCCCAGGTGGCCGGGGAGTCGGAGCTGTCTTGCCAAGTGAGGTCACGTTTGGAACGCTCGTGTCCTAAAGAGATCCTTGATAAAGGCCCAGACCGGGCAGAGCAGAGGCGGGCACACGAGAGCTCTGCTCCCGACCCGCGGCTGCCCGAGGCTGGCAGGGGGCACAGGCCGGGGTCCCACAGTCGGGAGTGTGACGGGGATGCTGCCTGAACCCCTGAGCTGTCCCCCGTCAGTGCTAAGGCACAGTGCTCGTGGACGGGCCATGTGTTCCACAATCCTTGCTGCATCTAGTAGCCAGATGGTCTAAACAACCCGTCAATGGTGCAGTGTGTAAATATTTCCCGTCATTATCATGGCGCTGCCGTGTTGGCATCAGCAGCATGAAGAATTACTCTGAAGAATTACTCAAGAGCCCGTCCGGCCGCGGGCAGGGCTGCAAAGCTGGCTCTGCCCCACGGAGGGAGCAGCCCCCAGGGCAAGCCTGGGGTTCCTCCAGCTGCCTCCTGCTCAGACACGGCGACTGGGGAGCATTCCCTTTGCGCTCTTAGCAAAGACAAAGATCGTTTCTCATCATGAGCCGATGTGATGTTTCTCACCATTGGCGAGAGCTCTGTGGCCAAGCATGTTTCCCTTTTTGCTTTGCCTACCAGGAAGCACATGGCTAAGATTTTTTTTTTTTTTTTTTTTACTCATTTGCTTGTGGATCGTCCTCAGTTACGGGTATCGGTGTAGGTTCTTTCCTTCCTTTGTGGTTTCTTCTCTTGATTCATCTAGTTATTTTTGGGAGGTGAACCTATGTCGTAAGGTTTTTGGAAGCAGGTGGTATGAATAATATGAAGAAGCTCCTGGGCTTAGTGTGCGATTGCAGGGTGCAGAGCTGGTCCAATCTCCCTGAATTATCAACTAGACTTCCGGTGCCCAGAGGGCCAAGATTAGGCCTTAGGCCTGATTTTCCCATTTATCTCTCCCACATATGACGTGTAGTGACAGTTTGGTGACTGTATTAGTTAAGGTAAGTAATGCTAGCTGCTACTAGCTACTGCAACAAACAATCCCTTAATCTCAGTGGCTTATCACAGTAAGGGCTTGTTCTCACTCTTGTCATAGCTGAATTGGATGCTCTGGGGGTGACTCTGTGCAGTGTGAATCGGGGGGTTCAGGATCCTTTCCTGTTGTATCTGCCATCCCCTGGGGCTCCCTTGGGGTCCTCCACTGAATCCCAGCCACGAAGCATCACAGGGGCCATTTGGGGGGCCAGGCCTGGAAGGCATGTACGTCCCTCTACTCAGAGAGCTAGTCACACAGCCCCACTTGAATCCAGGGGCTAAAATGCAATTTAGGCAGAGGAAACTGGACCAAGCCAGACCGCCCCGGGGACATGTCATGGAATGAATGAACGAATCCACGAGAGGCGGGAGGGGGGCTCCGAGCCGGCCTTGTGGATCTGCGTGCCAGTCGTCTGGACGCGGTTCAGTGTTGTGGATTCCGTGTCACTGGTCCCCTCTGCCAAAACTGCAGGCCTGCAGAATGCTGGAGCTGAATGGAGAGGGTTTTGTTTTGTTTCGTTTCGTTCTGAGATCGACTTCCTCACTGTACAGACGGGGAAACTGAGGCCTAGAGTGGGAACTGAGTTGCCCAGAGTCAGCCAGCTGGGCCCTGGTCTCAGCCCCACCTCGCTGCACATAGGGACCCCCACCGATATCTGCCCACCGTCTACGGATCTCCGCTCTGGATGGGATGATGGAGAGTCGAGTGACAGCTCGAGTCCGTCAGCTGGTGGCCTGGCTGCTCTGTCGGATCATCGAAGTCCCCCAGCCTCACGGCAGCTGTTCGAAACTCAGCACGAGGCTTGATTTCCGCATTCGTTCCACTGGGATTTAGGGAGCGGAAAATGAGTCTCTTCCCCAGCCTCGCTCGGGCACTGACTTCCCTTAGCGACTCGCATGTGAGAGTGTGAAAGGGATTCCCCCCAAACCCCTTAGAAATTCAGTTACCTGTCACCGCAACCAGGTAGCCCCAAACGTAGCGGCTTAAGACACCCTTTTATTTATTTGCCCACGATGCGGCAATCTGGGCAGGGCTCGGTGGAGGCAGCCTGACCGAAGAGGAGAGATGCATTTCCAAAGTGTCCCCACTCCCGTGGCCGGCATCCGGGGCCAGCCCTTGGCTGTGTCAGTGGGGGCTGCTGGCTGGGCATCGGTTCCCCTCGGGCTTCTGACGGCTCCGTGACCCCCGGGGTGTTGGGTCCTTCCATGGCAGGAAAACACAGAAGCATTCCGGGAGCCCCCTCCATCACTGTCTTTTTTTAAAATTTAATATTTTTAGTGTAGTAAAAGTACGCATAACGTAAATGGTACTACTGTGACCCTTTATAAGCGCACAGCTCAGTGGCGTCCAGCACGCTCACATGGTCGTGCAAACCATCACCAACATTCACCACCAGACTCTATTCGTCTAGTTGAACTGAAACTCTGCGCCCCATTAAATGCCAGCTCCCGGCCACCTGCCCCCAGCCCCCACCATTCTACTTCCTGTCTCTATGAATTTGACTCATCTGGGTCCCTCAGATAAACAGTCATACAGTGTCTGTCCTTTCGTGTCTGGCTTATTTCACTTAGCCTAATGGCCCTCAGGGTTCATCCATGTGACAGAATTTTTCACCTTTTTAGGGCCGCCTCATATTCCTTTGTAGAGCTCGACCGCGCTCTCCTGTCGATGGACACGAGGGCTGTCTCTGCCTTTTGCTGCTGTGACATGGCTATGGGGCCGTCTGTCTGAATCAGCCGTGCTAAGGCGTGGGTCCGAACCGGGCACAGCATTGTTTTCACACCATTCTGTTGGTTAAAACAGGTCGCAGGGCCAGACTGGCTTTAACGGGAGGGGATGCCAGAAGGCCTTGGCTCACTGGGGGGCCATCAAAGTAACTGTCTCTCTCAACCACTCTGAGAAAAGTTCTTTGCAGAAGAGGCCGAGCGGACCCCCTCCTGCACACCCATGTGAGGCCTGGCTGCGCCCTGGAACACCCAGGTTCCCATGGCCCTGGCTTTCGGAGGCGAGGTTCTGCTGGGGAAGCTCCGGCCAGACCCCAGCTGTCCCCTCCCCTGGGGAGGCAGCCCTGTTCGCTGTCTGTCTCGTATGGCTAATGGCTGTGCCTCTTATTACATAATCTGTTATTCTGTGCAGCACCAGGCCCTGGTTACTTGTCAAAAGTTTCTAAAAGCCAGCTGTATCAGCTCCAGGCAACTGCAGGAGCCGCCTCTCCCTCATAGTATTAGTCACTCTGTACTTAGCTAAATTTAACTTTTTATCATCCAAATGATATTTTTGTGGGCTTAGGATTTTACATAATGCTACCAACTGCTGCAGGCTAAGAATTTCTCCTTTTTGTTAGGCGTGCGTGTGTGTGTGCGTGTGTGTGTGTTGGGTGTTTTCCTCCATGAACTTTTGCACGCTCAAGGAAGCATGGCTCCGTTTCTCTTCCTCGTTCTGCTCTCCCGGGCCTGGGCTTTCTTCTTCAGCCTCTGCTTTGCCATTTGCCAGCTGGGGGGAAAAACGCTCCCGACAGCTCCCTAATGGCCCTGCTAATGTTCCCCTCCTCCCTGGAGGCCTCTCCACTTCGAAGGTCTCCAAGGGTTTCTTGCTGCCTCTAACAGGCTTCACGGAGGGAGAAGCCGTGCTCCAGAGTAGAGTGTCTGTTGAGAAAGCAGAGAGAAAGATCCAGAAGCGGGGTAGGGACAAGAAGTGAGAAATCCAGCCGGCTGGCCCCAGGTAGGGGGTCCAAGGTGCCTGTGGGAGAGCAGGTGCAGGGAACTCGGCCCGTCTGCTCCATTGGGAGAGTTCCGGGCTGTGGGAGGCAGAGCGGGGAGACCTGGCCTCTCCTTGGGGAGGAGCCTGGAGCAGCCCCAGGGGACGTGGGGATGCAACTCAGCCAGCTGGACTTCCTGCGAGCTGCTCAGAAATGCTGGCTCGCTGGGCTCGCCCAGGGGTCTCGTGCGTTCTCCACTATAGCTGCGTGTGGGAGGTACCCGCCCCCATTTTGCAGACGGGGGACTGAGGGTCAGGCCCGGGGTGCGGCCGCAGTCCCTCACGGCCTCAGCCAGCACAGCGCTTACCGTGTCCAGGCCTGGCGCGCAGCTCCACTCCGTCTCGCTAGCTCCCGGGCTCCTCGTGGCAAGTCCGTGAAGCAGGTGCTGGTTGTCAGCGCCCTGAGTCCCAGGGAGGAGGTCAAGCCACAGGTTAAGCTGCTCGAGGCCGCAAAGCCGAGAGATGCAGAGCCAGACCCCTGCTCTCAGCCACCATGTCCCCTCTTCTCCGCCAAAGGGACTTCCTGGGGGCGCGCACAGCAGCGGGCTGGGCCCTGTGCTCTTCGCGAAGCATTCCCAGGCCGATTCTGGTCGCCAGGCTTCCGCCCTGCCAGCTGACTTTAGAATAAAGCACGATGTCTGTGTTCGGGTGTCTGCGTTCGGGCTGCGTCTGGGGAATTAACCAGAAACGGGTATTGGCCGCAGGGGAGAGGATTAGGCGCCAGGGAACAGGGATAAGAGAGGCTCACTCTCGCCCTGCACCCTTTTCATCTTTTCAAAAACGCAGATGTGTCATTTGTTTTAAATTATTTTATTAAAAAATTAGGAACTCCCAGGTATATACCCGAAGGAACTGAAAACATACGTCCACCCAAAAACCCAGGCGTGCGTGTTCGTTAGCAGCGCTGTTCGTGAGAGCCAAAACGTGGGAACGCACCAAGCGTCCATCAACAGCCGAGGGAGAAGCGAACGCAGTCTCTCCAGACTGGACGATGAGTCGGCCATGAGCAGGATCGAAGCCCCGACACCCGCGACCACGTGGACGAGCCTCGAAGCCGCGATGCTGAGTGAGAGAGGCCGGATGCACAGGGCCACGTGTCATGTGCGCCCACTGGTGTGAAATGTCCGGAACAGGGACACGCCCAGGACAGAAAGCAGACGGCGTTGCAGACGGTGTTCGTGGGGGCTGAGGGAGGGGGCGTGGGCGTGACTGCCAATGGGGATGGGTGTCTCTTTGGGGTGATAGAAACGTTATGGAACTAGGTAGCGGTGACGATTGCACAACTTTGTGAATGGACTAAATGCCTCTGAACCGTATACTTCAAAAGGGCGAATTCTGTGGTCTGTGAATTATGTCCCTAAGAAGCAAAAAATGAGCAGCCACGCCTCCAGATGGGGCCGCAGGCGTGCAGCCCTGGCCTGTGGCCAGCGACCTGGCCGGATTGCTCCGGTGCCGCGACCATCCGCATCGTCCCTCTTGGCTGGTTCTTTCGCCACCTGTCCCATGGTCTCCATGTCAACAGAGAACGGAGACAACAGTGATGTTTAACTTCAGCCGCACTGCCCACGTGTTTGGAGCTTATGCTTTCATCCAGGGCCAGCTTGAGACATGCGGACGTCTGGGCAAGCCAGCAATTTGGCACCCCATCCAAATGGTATTCTTTAAGGGTTTGTTTGACATTTATTTAGTGAGGATAAGGAGAGACTGATATCCTATTAATAGAAATTGCACGGAGAAACGGATCCACTTGCTAATTCGCGTCCGCGGCCGGAAAAAAAGGCTCAGGGATTCGAAACATTTTCAGGAAAGCGATGGGGACGTCTCTCGTCCATGTCTCCCGAGGTTGGTTTTATTTTTTTGTTTGTTTGTCCCCGTCCCTGCCACATCACCAATTTTCCAAATCACGTAAGAAGCGTATTGAAGATTTGGATTTACAGCTTTCAAGGAGAGGATCTAATGTATAATATGATGACGCTACCACGTAATACTGTATTGTACTGTATCAGTGAAATTTGCTGGCAGTAGAACTTGTGTTCTCACCCCCCTCCCCCAAAAGGGTACATATGTCAGATGACGGATGTGTTAATTAACTAGATGGGACGAATCCTGTGCCGTCCCAATGTATACGTCTACCAAATCGTCGCGTCGTACACTTTAAATGAATTACAATTTTATTTGTCAATTATACGGCAGTAAAACTGGGGGGAGAGGAAACGTAAGGGAATAAAATGTCTCTTTTTTGTTTCTGCTAAACAGCAACACACATGCATTATTTAGTTTCAGAACCACCTCCCCCCCCGACAAATCCCGCAGCTGCAGGGAAGCTCGGCCGTGCACGCGTGCATGCCACAAATCTCAGCTCGGAGTTGTGTTTCAGCGGAAGGGGCTGGGCTCATCTGCCCTCCCATTGTGTGTGGGGTCACTGGAAGGAGGGGGTCACCTGGCGGCGTCTTCCCAGTTCATCCCAGCCATATTTTGCCTCCTGCCGCAGCTCTGTTCCCCAAGCAGCTGCCTCAGCTCGTTAAGCTGACCCTGCATTCACTTTTTGGATTTTAAATGCTCTTTTGTCAGTAAAATAATTTCCCCCACAGTGCACTTCTCTGTAAGGAACACATGTTTGCACATTTTTTCTCTGGGGGGGGGGGGTTGGTCCCCGCAGTTCTCGGTTCTGCCAGGTGTGAGTCACAGTTGACCTTCTCACCCAGGCGGGGCGGTGGGGGGGGGGCGGCCTGCAAACTCCTGGTCACCATGGGCTGGTGTCACCATGGTGCATCCCTAACCTTTAGAATGGGGAGACTTACAGGGACCTCACGGAAGGGTTGGAGAGGTCATGACAAAAGCTCAGAGGCAGAATGCACGCCGCGTGGAGAGCTATGGGTTTGGGTGGAACGCAGAGCGAGGAGCTGGGGGAGCTGGTGTGCCCAGCCGGGGGCTAGACCCTGGGACGCCAGGCCACTTTGTTCGTTGGGGGTCCAGCGTGTGAAGTGGGGGGCACGTGCAGCTGTGGACAGGTGCAGGGCCAAGGGGGGGCCTCAGCCCCCTGCGGGTCTGCTCCCAGGGAGTGTTCGGAGTTGGCCGTGACTCCCCGGAGCGTGGGATTGCACGGGGCGGGGGCGTGTGAGGAGCCGGTCTCCAGCGGCCGCACCTCCCCCTGCCGAGCCGTCCTCCTTCTCACCTCCCCAGTGAGTCTCCCTCCTCTCAACTCTGACTCTGTGTCCACTGCGAGATTCCTCTTGCGTTAGCTCTGTCAAGACCGCTAGCCTCTGGCAGCCTCAGGCTGGTACCGCAGAGCCCAGGCCTGGCCAGGCCCTGGAGGAGGGCTGCTCGGGAACAATCCCGGCTCCCACAGGCTGGCCCTCTGGGATGCCTCCTGGGCTGCAGACTGCTCCCTGGGCTCAGATGCGGGTCCTGGGGATGCGTCAGACAAACAGGGCTGTGTGTTGAGCTGCAGTTGTGGGCTACAGCTCTCTCAGTGGGAGCCCAAGGTTGGGGGTGGGGGTGGCCTTCGGCCTTCGAGGTGCCTGGGAATTTTCTGTCCTCTCATGGGCTGATTGCTCCTGGGGTCCCTGGAAATCCATGTCTCTGCCTTTTCAGTTTGGTTGAGTACTGAGTACTCGTCTCTGGCCTCTGGGCGTCTGATGGAGGTGGGCTCCAGCCACACACTGTCCACCTGCAGGGGCTTGATGGGAGGATGAGAGCCAGTCATTTGCATCACAGCCCCACGATGCTGACCTTGACTTTGCCTGGGGCACTGGGATGCTTCCTTCTACTGGGCAGCTTTCCCCAACCCTTCTACCAACCTCCCCCAAGCAGCCTGAGGCCCTGCAGTCCCAAAGTGCTCTGAGCTGCACTTCTGAGATAAGAAAGCTGGCCGTGTGTGCTGGGGGTGAGGGCTCTGCTTCCCTGACCCAGAGCACAGGGAGCCCTGGGAAGTGTCTCATGCTGCAGCCTCCACAAACGCACCCCGGACTGCGTCCCTCTGTCAGACAAGGGTCCTGCAGCTGGGCATCCCGTCCTGTCCTCTGGGCACATCTGGATTTCTGGTCTCCCAGTTGGGTTGGCGCCGAATAATTAGAGCGACCAGGTGTCCGACCTCCTCCCCACTGGGCTTCTCCCTGCAGGATGCTGGCACGTGGGTCCTGGGCCCTGACACCCTTCTGGGTGCCTAGCAAGCCGAGCCACCTCCTTCCTCCTGCAGCAGGACATGGAGGGGACCCTTCTGATGCAGACCGCAGGCGAGGCCTGCCCCGCAGCTCTGGAGTTTGGGGGTACAGGGGCTCCGTTGCCGGCTCCTTCCTCCGTAAACATCTGACTTTATCCGATGGACGCGGGCTTGGCCTTTCTTAATCCATCCTGCTTCTTGCAAACACTGGCAGCTCTGCACTAAGTAGGAAGGACTGATGTTTGGTCTGGGTCGCCATAGACCCAGACACAGTCCCACCTGGTTGCTCCCCCCCACCCAGGGCGCCCTGGTGCCTCCCCAGCCCCCGACGACGGGACCGGACGGGAGTAGCTTTGGGGCTCCCCGGCCTCCGTGGTGGGCAGGGGCTGAGCGTGATGAGCGTGACGAGCCGTGGTCAGCGACGTGGACGCAACCACATGTGTGTTTTCACGTGACCGTCTCCCTACCTCAGAAACTGCGTCCGGGCCCGGGGTGACCGAGGCCCTCTGCCGAGTCAGCGCTGGGCCGGGGACCGGAGGATGGATCGCCGGTGCCCGTGTGTTCTTCCTCGCTTACGGGCCGGAGCGCTGGGTCCTTCCGGGCCTCCTGGCTGTCCTGTTCCGTTTCGTGTCCCCAGCCTCAGGCGCAGGCCTTGCCTTGTCCCTCGTGTCACGCAAGGCCTTTGGTGGGGATACCAGGTGGGGTGATGTCGTTTCCTCTCTAAGCCCTGTCGTAGACGTCTCTCCGGATACTGACCGGCTACTTCGAGCTTTGTGGGCGCACAGGGTGCATCTAGCGAGGGACCCGGGGAAACCCACCTGACAGGGCGAAGAGGGGGCGCTGGGAGATGAGCACCCCCAGTTTCCGCTCCGTCCACCTGGGCCGCGGGCTGCACACATGCTGGCTTCGCCGAGCACATGACGACCTGTGCAGGAGCCATATGGCCCCATTTCACACCAGGAAGCCAAGGCTTGGAGAGGCCAAGTGTCTGGCTCACGGTCACACGGCTCATCAGTGCCAGGGTCGGACCCCAAGTCCAGACCCCAAAGGACATGGCATGACTTTCCAAACTCGGCCGGGACCACCCCATGGGACGGGGCCAGGCCCAGCCCTGCCTTGCGGTCTGGCTGCGGGAGGGTCCTTTCCCGCCTCTGGGCACCCCAGTGTTCCCCAGAGAACAGCAGGGCAGACAGGGCCTCA
The DNA here is from genome assembly GCF_000325575.1 of Pteropus alecto. Taxonomy (NCBI): domain Eukaryota; kingdom Metazoa; phylum Chordata; class Mammalia; order Chiroptera; family Pteropodidae; genus Pteropus; species Pteropus alecto. Next base: position 4,202,777 of record NW_006434829.1, read on the forward strand.
GGTGCATCGCCCTGCTGCGTCTCCACGCTTCCTTCTGTGAGTGCTCCTCCTGCGAGGGCTCCTCCTGTGAGTGCTCCTCCCGTGAGTGCTGTGTCTGAGTGCTCCTTCCGTGAGTGTTCCTCCCATGAGTGCTCCTCCTGTGAGTGCTCCATCTGTGAGTGTTCCTCCTGTGAGTGCTCCGTCTGAGTGCTCCTCGTGTGAGTGCTCCATCTGTGAGTGCTCCTCCTGTGAGTGCTCCGTCTGTGAGTGCTCCTCCCGTGAGTGCTCCTTCTTTTCCGTCGCTGTGGCCCCAGGTGCTAAGAAAGGAGATGCTGTGCTGTGTGTTTTGCTGCGTTTTCATTCGCCCGCCCAGGAGTCTCAGCCGCGGGGGTGGCGGGCACCCAGCCCTGACTCCCAGCCCCTCCAGGCCACCTGC
>NW_006434829.1:4203416-4220812 GCF_000325575.1 Pteropus alecto
CTGTGGGGGTGCCGTTGGTGGGTGTGCCTCCCGTGAGTGCTCCGTCTGTGAGTGCTCCTCCTGTGAGTGCTCCATCTGTGAGGGCTCCTCCCGTGAGTGCTCCGTCTGTGAGTGCTCCTCCCGTGAGTGCTCCTCCCGTGAGTGCTCCTCCCGTGAGTGCTCCTTCTTTTCCATCGCTGTGGCCCCAGGTGCTAAGAAAGGAGATGCTGTGCTGTGTGTTTTGCTGCGTTTTCATTCGCCCGCCCAGGAGTCTCAGCCGCGGGGGTGGCGGGCACCCAGCCCTGACTCCCAGCCCCTCCAGGTCACCTGTTGTCCCGTGGCATTTCGCCGCCGGTGGCCTGAGCCCCGACACCAGCTGCCTTGCTCCGAGGGGCCCCCCTCCAGCAGAGGCTCCGCTTCCTGTTTCCTCTTCCACAGTTTGGGGTTCTTGCTCTTCCTAAGAGCAGCCGTCCCGTGGTGTCACAGACGGTGGCCTCACAGCCGTCTTATCCGGGGGCCCTCACTCGGGGTTCCTTAGCTCTACCTCGTCTACCCAGCGCATATTTATCGACTGCCCGGTATACACTTAGGACAAACCTGGGCGGAACAGCCGCGCGCCCCCTCCTGCACGGAGCTTACCCCCAGCGGTGGCCCGAGGCTCATGCTATACTCTCACCTCTGCACTTGCCGGTGACGAGGATCAGTGTCCTGAGGCTCCCTCTTCTCACCTCGAAGGGCCCTGGATGGCAAGAGTCTCGGGGTGGAGAGAGGCAGCCCAAAGACGGAGGATGCGACATCTCATCATCTCCACGGGGGCCGAGGGGGGCAAGGGCGTGAGGAGCAGGGTTTGTCTCGAGAGGAGAGGAGCTCGGAGCCCTTCCTTCCAGAGGCGGGGGCAAGGTGGGTGCAGGGCAGGGGTGGGGGCGCTGCTGGAGTTGCTGTCTCAGCTCCGTCTGGCTGTCTCTGCATCTGCCTGACCCTGAGGCGGAGGCCGTGGCAGAGGGATCTGCCTCAAAGAGTCCCAGCCAGGGACCCCCTGCCCTCAGGCTCCCTCTCCAAAGTTGAAGACGGTTGCCGTTCTGGGCTGGTGAGCAGAGCTTCTGGCATTTGCCGTTAATCTCCGCGTCCTTGGGGTAGGGGCTCGAAGGGGAAGGCCCTGGGCCCAGGCTCTGAGGCGGCCACTTCCTCCGACTCCCTGGCTGGCTGTCTCGGGGAGGGGCGCTTCCTGCCATCGTCTCCGAAGAGGCGAGGCGGCCTCGCAAGGCAAGGTCACAGCGCGTCTCCTTCCTGAGGAGCATGAGAGCTGATGAGTTGGGTAGGGCCTCGGACGGCAGCAGCAGTGACGCACACTTTCCGTCCCCACTGCCTGTGCCGCCTTTCCTGGATGGAGGCCGAGGCGAGGGCCGGGGGCTTCTCTCTTTCACCCGCGGGAGGGAGGGAGCGTCACCCCCTCCTCAGGCCCCAGGTGGGAGGGGGGGCCAGCTGCTCCCTCTGGGGTGGGGTCTGTGGTGAGGAGCCTGTTTGAGGGAGGCCACACATAGGGAGGGGACTCCTAGAGGCGGGGACCTTGTCCTGAGTTCCCTTGTGGGGGGAGGGGAGGGGAGGGGAGGGAAAGGGAGGGCCCCCCCCAGCACTTGGGAGAGAGCTGGGCGGATCTGACGCCCCCTCATTCCTTCCTGATCTCTCCCGGCCAGCTTTCCTTCTGTGATGTGGGGCCTCGACACACAGCCACCTCTGTCCAGGACTCGGGCGGAACGTGGGTCCCCCTTCTTTATCCTCGCCCTCCCTGCCGGCCCCCAGCGACGGCCCTGCGCGTCCTGGCCCTCGGGCTCCTCCCTCCACGTGCCCACTGCCCAGGTGAGCCCGGCGGCTCAGGTGCAGATGCCTTCCTGAGAGCTTGCTTTGTTTCCATTTCTCTGGCTTTGTTTCTGGCCCTTGTTTCCCGTCACTTGTTGGGGTTCACGCAGGGACACATGGCTTTCAGAGGGCTGCGCTCGAGGGTGTTCAGCTCGTGCACTCCGGGCTTGGCAGGGCCAGGGCGAGAAGCTGGCCTGTCTTCCACGAGGCCATGTGGGGTGCGGTGCTGCCTCGGGCACGGCGGCCGGGTCTGGGGGCTGCTCTGGCACACTGCCCACTGGCAGGCCCCCCGCCCCCCGCCTGGCTGCCTTCTGCTCCCTCTTCCCCGATCTCTCTCTCTTCTTGGTTCTAACGAACAGCCCACTCACTGCTTGAGGAGGGGTGACGAGAGCCCGGGCCCTGGGGCCCGGGGTCGGTGTGAGGTGTGCAGCTAGGCGTTTGAGCGGAAGAGGGTCAGGATGCAACCTGTGCTCTCAAGGGAGGGATTCTGGCTACGGTGTTGGGGACAGGCTGGAGCCGGGGAGTGGGGGACGTGGGGGCCTTCGGACTGCCGGGGAGCGAGGCGGTGGGCGCTGGGCCAGTGCGGGCAGTGAGGGAGCTGGGCTCCAGGTTCGTTTCAGAGGTAGAGCCTACAGGCATCGCTGAGGCCCATTTAGAAAGAAGAGTCTCGTGGGCTTGGACCCAGAGGTCTGAGGGCCCGAGGGAAGCAGGGCCCTAGACGCCACGGCCGAGCGTGGGACCAACCCTAGCGGACTCCACCAGCAGGCCGGCACCCTCAGCTTGGCGGGCTCATGACCCCGTGTGCCCTGGGCCTTTAGCAGCTCTCCGTGGGCCAGTGTTTTGACCTGCGTTGGGCAGGGGTCTTGATGGCCACATCTGAGATCTTGGGCAGATCAGTTAGCGCTTTCGTGCATGTTACCGAAGATTTTATTGACCTTTAACTAAGCGCCAGGCCAGAGATCAGACGTTCTTGCTCTTGAAGAGCTAACAGTTCAGGGGAGACAGACAGGTGACCCTGTGGCAGTGGGTAACAAGGCCCCGTGTGTGGCGTGTGCAGGAGCTGTCCATGCTCAGACCCTCTATCCGAGGACGGGCACTGGGGGCCCCTGCAGCCACCAGATACCCCAGCAAACACACGTGGAGGTCGATGTACACTGCGGTGGCTGTTTAAACCCACGGTTCGTCTCTCGTGATGACGGGGGCAAGGCGGGCTGGCAGAGGCTGGGATCTCCCTGTCCTACAGCTATGTCCCTGAGAATGGTCTTCGCCTAAATCGTGAGGGCCCGGCCGCACCCTGAACCCCCGCGGCCAGAGGCAGCCTTGCGTCGTGTGCTTCGCCGTGAAGCGGGTTTTCAGCTTGCAAGGCTGCTCTGAGGACCGACTGGCTTTAAGGTCACCTGTGGCCCGCGGGATGCAGCACGAGGCCCGTGACGTTCCCAGCTTGTCATGGAGCTATCTGGGTGTCATCTTTAGACTCCTCAGCGTGAGGATTGCCTGGGGAAGGCAGAGAGAGAGTCTGACTGTGCCAGTTTTGGAGAGGTTGAGTCTAGAGGCTAAGGCGGGGGAGGAGGCATCGCAATTCAGTGTTTCTTTCAGCCTTTTAACTTGATCTGTCCCCATCATGATAGCTGGCCTGTTGGGGAATGACAACTTGGAAATCGCTGCCCTCGAGTGATTTACAAGCTGTCCCGCTGCCCTTTGCTCTGGTTAGCGCCGTGGTGACTACAGGTGACCATGGGACAGAGGTAATACGAACATGGTGCCCAGAGGTGGGGGATCAGGGCCGGACAGCTGAAATAAGGCACGAGGCCCAAGCAGGCCAGTGTCGAGCCAGCCCCTGTCCTTTGGTTGGTGTCTTCCTCCAGGCCCCTGGCTTGGCCTGCCCTCCCCGGTCTGTGACACCCTGCTGTGCCTTGCTGGGAGTAGAGGCATCCTCCAGACCCCTGGCTTGGCCTGCCCTCCCCGGTCTGTGGCATCCTGCTGTGCCTTGCTGGGAGTAGAGGGGTGGGGAGGATGGGGGTAGGGGTGGGGGAAGCTTCCTGGCACTTCTGTAGCTGTTCTCAGGCTTAGACCCAACCCCCAGGACAATTCAAGGTGGTGTTGTGCTCACGATTGACGGTGGCTTTCAAGATTGACAGCTCCCGTCCTGGCATCGATCTCTCTGAGAAAAGGGATCAGTTGGCTTGTCCTCACAGACCATGCTTTCTAGGGTGGGGTCCTCGATGGGACGAGTGGCCGGAGGTTGGGCCATCATCTGGCCAGCATGTATCAGGCACCTTCTGTGTGCCTGAGCTGCGCTTTGAGGGGCTCGGAAGGCCAGCCCCGCCCGCAGGCTCCCCGCCTCGGCCCCTTCTTCCCTGTCAAGCCATGCTCACTCTGTCTCCCATTCGCGTTACAAACGCTCTGGGGAAACGAGTCACACTCACTCCCTGCCACTTGACTGTGAACGAGTTTACTCAATGGAACCAGAAGTGGGCCACGTCAGTGAGGATGAGACGAGACGGCATCTCAGCAGGGGGGACGTCCCCTACCTCACAGATCGCCCCAGAGCCAGCCCCGTCCTGTGAGACACGCCAGCCCGCTCACCACAACGGGACATCTGAGGTCATGGCGTATTTTCTCGGGTCATTAAAGAAAGCATCTTGCAACGATGGCCTAGATTTGGAGAGACTGTGACGCAAATGAGAAACGGGCGTAGAGCACCTCACATGGCGTCTGGCACTTAGTAGGTGCTCGAGAAAGAGACGTTTCTTTCCTGACACAAACGAATCGATCAGAGTTGGCCGTGGCTCCTGGGGATGGGAGATGTGTGCGCCTGGCCGGCCGAACTCTCCGGCCCGTGTCTGCGTGGGGTGTGGGGCATCTGAGCAAAGGCTCCTTCCATCCGTGAAGTCAGGAAAGGCTTCCGGAACCGGGGACCTCCGAGCTGTGGAAGCACGGTGCAGAGGAAGGTGTTCAGGGACGTACCTGCCCCAGGCCAGGTGGCCCGCGCCCCAGTCTCCTCCCAGACAGAACAGTGGCCAGTGCTGAGTTGGCTGCGAGGCCCTGTGTGTGACACGGAGCAGGGAGCAGGGGACGGACTCAGCTTGGAGAAGTAAAAAGCCGGTGGAATGTCACAATGCGGTGACTGTGGCAACCCAGTCTGCCCCGCCTTCAGGCAGAAGGGACTCCCCTGCTCTGTCTCCCTGGACACCCCGAGTTTGCACACCTCTGGTTTTGTACGGTTCGTTTGTTTATTTTAGCAACTCGACTGAAATGTAATTTGCATAGCATACGGTTTGCCTGTTTAAGGTGTGTAATCCAACGGTAGCTCATTTTAGAACATTTACCTCTCTCCAGAAGGAAACTCCGTACCCCTGAGCCATCGCCCCCCTCTCCCAGCCCCTGGCAGCCACAGATCCGATTCCTGTCTCTATGGATTTGCGTGTCCTGGACACTTCATGTAACCAGGGCCACACTCTGTGGCCTTGGTGCCTGGCTTCTCTCACTCGGCATCGTGCTGTCGCGGTTCATGTTGCAGCGTGCGTCAGGGCTGCCTTCCTTTTTTAGGGCCGAGTAATGTTCCACAGCGTGGTCGGCCTGCATTTTGTTTACCCTTCACCCCTCGACAGACGCGTTTATTTTCCCCCCCACCTTCCTGCAGTTTGTGAATGACGCTGCTGTGACATTCACGCCCGAGCTTTGCGCGGGGCTGTGTTCCCTTCCTCTCGAGTGGGTACCCAGGAGTACAATCGCTGGGTCACGTGGTGACCCCACGTGTCGCACTTGGAGGGACCGCCAGACTGTTCCTCAGCAGCCGCTCCGGTTTACAGCGCGTGTTGTTTTATAAGAGTCAGCGTGGAGAGTTGTGGGGTGTGGTGGGGAGTCACATAGAAGTCAGGACCCGGGGCTCGAGACCCAGGCAGGGTGGTGTGTCAGGCTGGCCCGGAGGCCCCCGCACAGGAGTGGCAGATCTGAAAGCTCTTCCCTGTTGGGGGCAGTGACGGGCCAGAGGGCTCCCTGCTCAGGCCACAGCCACAGCCGCAGCCACGGTGGGGGGGGCGAATGCGCCTCCGCGACCAGGCCCAGCCCCTTTCCCCGCCTGGTCTCCGCCTCGCCGCCCTTGACCCTTTGACCCCTCGACCCCGCACTTCTGCCGCCTTCTCGCCATTCCCCAAACGTGCCACGCCCTCTGAGCACTGTCAAGGCACAGGTGCTCTCACACGCACCTGTCGCCCGCCCCGGATGGCATGTTCTCTGCCAGGACACAGAAGCAGAGGAGCTTCTGCCCACCAGGTCCCCTCGGGCCCTGTCTTCCTCCCAGACCAGCCGAGTTATCCCCAGGTCATCCCCGCTCCCAGGAGGCAGAAGTGGCCAGGTCGGTGGGAGATGGTGTGCACACCTTCCCCTGCGAGCCCCGTGTCCGCGTCCAGGTGCCGGGGCGGAGATGGCGGGGTGTCCCCCTGCCGAGAAAGGGTGACCTGCTTTCTGTGAGCGTGTGCCCGGGAATTAGCAGAGCCATCCTGCCTGTGCTCCCTTTGAGTCTCTGCTCTGTCTCGGAGCTGATGAGCATGCTGCCGTCTGTCAGGCGGCCGTGTCACCTCTGGCGTCCCCACGGCCCGGCGGCTGGCATGTGTGTTCAGGACCTGTCTGCGGCATCGCTGCAGATTCCCGCGGCCAGCGGGGAGAAGGCTCACGTCGTTCCCATCTGGCTTCCCATCCAGCTGTTCCCCGTGCCCCAGCACCGGGCAGCAGATGCCGGGGGCGAGGTCAGCCAGGAGCTGGGGACCTGCCTGTCATCTTCACATGAATGTCTTCAAGGCTATTTCTGCCCTCGCCATTATCCCAGTGGCTTTGGGGGATAAATATAGACGCGGACTGAAAAGCCCCAGAGGCAGGCAGGCAGGCAGGCAGCGCTGGGGAGCGTGGAGACGGGGGTGCGTGGCTATAAATAAGTCTGCCAAACACCTCCCCAGCCGTGCCGCGCGCAGAAAGACAGGCTTGCTTGCCTCCGACGCTTTCCCACGGCACACGGTGCCCGGGGGCCGGTGGTGCCGAGGAGGAGGGACGAGGGTGCTGTCCGGTGCAGGCCTTGCCCAGCGATGCGGGCTGCTGGCAGCCGTTCCCTCTGACCTCTGTTATAGCTTCTAAAGGGGACTGGCCAGCGGCCCCAGCAGGAGTCATGGGGGTGGCTACGTGGAGGGACGTGCGCTGTGCCCTCACCGGCGACCTCAGTCCAGCATCCTTAGCCCCCCAGCTTCCCCAGGCCGGGCTCCTGTCGCAGAGGGGCCAGTAGGCCAGGGCTGGGCCTCTGTGGTTCTGGGCCCCGGTGGTTCCGGGCCCGGCCACAGCCTGCGGGGCAGCCCTGTGGCTCTCAGAGGCTGCACGTCTGGCTCCTCTTTTGTGCTCCGGCGCTGCCTGCTCCAGCCTCCTGGCGAGAATGCAGCTTTTTCTGTCGGTTCCAGTCCTCACTGCCCAGCCCGGGCTGGCCGCAGAGTGGTCCCTGTTCAGGCTAGAGCTGCGGGGGCCGGAGTCCGGCCAGGGCCTTTCGCCCCCCCACCCCCACGCCTTCCTCTGCTTCTCCCCTGCTCCCCGCATCTCGCATTTCAGACCCTTTGGGGCTGGCTGAGCGAGGACGCATTTTGTGGAAGAGGGTAGAAGTCGGCCAGCTGGCAAGAATCCCGTCAGCGTCCCGCGAATAAAGCACTGCCGTGCGGTCACCACCGTGGGCGGTGGCTTCCTGCAGTCCAGTCCCCTTCTGCGCCCTCGCCAAACAAGGGCCGAGAGCTGGAGCGGGCACACGGGGCGTGCGGGGAGAGAGGCCGCACTAACGGGCGTGCGTGGGCGACGCCCCGGGCCTGCTTACCATCTGCGGATGTGGCGTGGGAAGGCAGCCCACCCCACGGAGGAGGAGCCTGTGCCCCTGCCCCACAGGCTGGAGGGCCGCAAGGACAAAGGGACCCCCGGGGCTGCTTTGGCTCCTTGAGCGGGAGGCGTGTGTGCGAGTCTGTCGTCAGCCTCCGCATGGGCTCGGAGTGGAGGGCGACGAGAACCCTTGCTGGTCACCGCTCTCACGATCTCCTCGGCCACCGGAGGGGACAGAGGCAGTGGGCAGCTGTGGTGCCCAGCACACATGCCAGGCCCTGTGGGGTGGGGGGGATGTCTGTCTACTTTGGGGGCCAGGAGCCCATGGCGGAGGGTCTCGGGTGCCTGATGCCCTGAGATGCCCAGCGCAGAGACAGGAAAGGGTCTTCCTGGCACAGGGAACAGCCCATGCGAAGGCACAGAGGCGGTAGGAAGCACTGTGGGTCTCGTCTGCAAGTCCGACTGAGGCTGAGCCCAGGGAAGGAGCCAGGTCCGGGGGTGCCTGGTTAAGGGGTGTGGCCGTCGTCTTGAAAGCTGAGGGGGAGCTGAGGGGCTTTAGTCAGGAATGTCAGGCTCTGACGTGTGCCTTAGAAAAGGCTTCATCTGGCTTCATGTGGATGACAGGTCGGAGGCGGGGGAGGAGGGGATAGGCTGGGGGCAGCGTCACGAGGTCCTGTCGTGTTGAGTACTTGCAAGGTGTTTTGTTTGTAACTGAGCCTGTGAAGTCGGGAAGTAGATGCTCGGCTGAGGCTCTAGGATGCGTAGAGGTGGTGGCCGTGCTGAGCTGCTGTCAGTGGGGGCTGGCTCGAGGCCCTGTGCCCGGCCCGGAGCCATGGCCTCGGATTCACTCAGTTCCCCTTGTCACCAGAGGGGTGACCTTGTCCAGCAAGCTTGGCCACTGCCAGTAAGTAGCCTGGGTCTGGAGCTGAGGTAACGGACTCCCAGGGGGCTTAGCTACTGACCTGGGGGTCCCTGCGCAAGCCGTAACCCCAAAGCAGCCGGCTACGGAAGGGGTCGATGTGCGGCTAGCAGCCACCCACCCCTCCTTACCCCAGCGCCGTGCCGTGAGGAAAGAACGTGCCATGTGACAGAAAGATAAACAGGTTTGCTCCAGTGGACCACAGAACCCAGAAGCTAATCTGGTCACGTGAATACTTCCACGTATGCGAGATTGTGTGCGTGTATATTGATACATGCCCTGACCTGGCCTTTGGGGAAAGATGTGATATTTATTAGGCATCCAGCCCTGCTCTGAAGTCTGGGCACGTGCATAGACCGAGGAAGTCAGAGCCTAGAGCCTCTTGAAGGCTGTTCAAGTCCAAGACTTTCCTTCCTTGATGGGAAATAAAAGAGAACTGCCTCTACTTACCACCTGACCCCGAACGTGGGGGGCGTCCACGCCCAGCGATCCTCCAGTTCTCTGCGGACACCGCCTGGGTGTCCTACAAGTCAGCTCGGTTCTGGCACTCACTTCCCGGTGCAGTGCAGACCCCGCAGGTTGAGGGCTCAGCCCCACGAGCCCGTCCCCACCCACTTCAGATGCCGACCACAAGTGGTGGGTTCCAGGTTACCCACGCTTCTGTCCCACGTGCCTACAAAATTGGGGTTCTCACAGCCTCCTCTCAGGTTCAGTAACTTGCTGGAATGGCTCACAGAACTCAGAGAACCATTTACATAGGTTTACAGTTTATTACAAAGGATGTGATGAAGGACACAGATGCACAGCCAGAGGAAGAGGCACATGGGGCGAGGTCCAGAACAGTCCCAAGCGCGGGAGCTTCTGTCCCCGTGGAGTTAGGGGTGCACCAGCCTCCTGGACGTGTTCATCAACCCCGAAGCTCCCTGGACCCCCATCATTTAGGGTTTTAACGGAGATTTTATTGTGTAGGCAGGGACGGTGAAATCATTGGCCATTGGTGATTAACTCGACCTCCCCGGGCTGGGGGTGGGGCTGAGAGTTCCAGCCCCCTCTCATTGTGCCTTGGCCTTTCTAGTGTCCAGCCCCGATCCCGAAGCTCCCTGGGGGGCTCAGCCACCAGTCATCTCATTACCATACAAAAAGACACTCTTATCTCTCAGGAAATTACAAGGGTTTAGCCTCCCCATGCCAGGAACCAGGAGATGGAGACCAAATATGTGTTTCTTATTATATCACAGTGTCACCAGGAACCTGATATCCGTGGAGGCTGGTGAGGGGACACGTGTGCGGAGGCACACAGAGGGCTCAAGGGCAGAGCCGGGTCTGGACCCCAGGGCCACGCCTGGATTCCCCTGGGCCCTCTCTGAGGTCTGTCCTGGCATCTGTGGAAGTCACTTCTCTCCCTGGCCAGGCAGATGGAAAGCTTGGCCCAAGGGGACCCCCAGATTTGTTCCCGTGCCCTCTCTGTCCTGCCTCGTCCCCTGCCCTGCTGATGGACAGGTCTCCCCGGCAGAGCCGGCTCCGGCCCGGGTCCCTCACGCACCTGCTTCCCACGGCCTCCTGAGCCAAGTGGGGTGGGCGGTCTGCGGCCGGAAGCAGGTCAGTGCCGGCCTGAGATCCTTCGACTTAGAGTCAGCCGACTTTACGCTCTGCCAGGTCCGAGCTCTGCGGCCTCAGACAAAGGCCATCACCCCTCCGAGCCTCACTGGTCACACTCTGCAAAATGGGGGTTGTGTGTTCGGGGGGGAGGGGAATTGCCCGTTTTCCCTCTTGGTTCTGACCGGTCTAATAATCAGATCGACATGAGACAGAGATGAACGGGAGAAAAAAAACCGAGTTTATTACGTATGTGCCCACGGGGTTTCCATCCAGATAGGAGGCCCCAGGACAAATAGGGCGGCTAAGGCTGCTCTGCCATCTTGAGCTAAGGAGAAAGGCGGGGAGGGGTGGGGGGGTCGCAGTTTGGACTTGAAAGGGAAGGTAGGCGATTCACAGGTGACGGGAAGGAGCAAACGTTTGGTGAACAGATCCTTGCTGGGCCGCCAGGAGCTGTGGGGCACGGAGGGAGTCTGGCAGGCTTCGCAGGTCCCTGTCTGCCACGCTTAGCTCCCGTTATGGCTCCATTCCTGAAGCAGGTGTTTCTTTCTGAATTCCTTTAGGCAGGTAAACGGAAGATTAAAAGGCTCTTCTTAGAATCTTTTGTTTTGTTTTTTTTGTTTTTTTAGAAATAACCAGCTTAAAATAATGAATATCCCAGGAATTCTTTGTTGGGGTAGCTAACTCTGTTTCCCCCTCAGAATCACAACATGCTGGCCTCGGAGGGCTGGTCTGGGGAGAGGGTACAACGGGCTGAAGCGGGCTGGGCTGGACACGAGGCCTGACTCGCCACTTCACCTGCCCTTTGAAGGAGGTGAGGGCGTCTCTCTGCCCACGGGAAGCAGAGTCTCAGGAAGGCTGGAACTGTCATAGAGCCGGTGCCCACTTGGGGCCACTCCTGTTCCCTACAGGCGGTGACCCTGGTCCTCTGCCCTGGGGCGTGTGTTGTAGGTGGCCTGGGGCGATGGGAGGGTCCCTGGTCAGAGGTCAGGCTCTAACTGGAAGGCCTTGGACAAGCTGCCCTGGCTCCCATGTCCCATGTGCCCAGGCAGCCGAGTGCACGGTGCAGGCCAGAGTTCGCTGGGTGTCTAACGGCTGGGGTTGGACTGGCGCCAGGAGACGTGGGGAGGTTACCGGGGACCTTCCATTTCCCCGTCGCGTCTTTCCTGCGATCGGCAGTCCCCGGCCCTGGCTTAGGAAGGCCCTTCTGCTTCTCTGGGACCAAGCGGGGAGGTGCCCGCTCTGTGGGTGCTTGCCCAGGTGTGGATGGGTGTGTGGCCACCTTCCTGGAGGCCGGCCCGGCCCCTCCCTCGGCTGCGTGTGGAATGGCCTGTGGAGGGCGGGTCTGAGCAGAGTTGGGCCTTGGGTGCGTCTGTGCAAAGGGCAGAGGTGATTGGTGGTCCTGTTATGGCTGGCGTTGAGGCTGCTGTTTGGATAATGTCCCCAGAGGGCTCAGCCACGGCAGAGGACAGAGACCTCAGTGCCCTTGCACCTGAGCCGGATGCACCAGAGAATGAGCCCAGTCGAAGCCGGGCTCCCAGGCGGGCAGGTGAGGACGTGATGCTTGTCTGGGGTGGCCATGTCACCGCCCCAGGATGCCTCCTCTGAGCTCTTGGAGAGGCCAAACTAGCTTCTCTGTGCTCTGGGCTCCCCCTGACTGGTCCCAGGAGCCAAGACTGGCCCCTTGAAATGTGCGGTCAGCCCAGGGTCGGTGAGGCTCAAGTCAGACAGGCACTTCTGAAATCGGTCACCTGGCTTGGTCAAAAGCTTGTGATCCCGTCATACAGGCAGAAGCAGCTGCCCTGTGTGGCCCAGGGCAGTTTGGCGTGTCTGACAGTGTGTTGCTGCCCGTTTGGCCCCGAACCAGGCCTCTCACCTCGGTCTGCACTGGGCCAGCTGCGGCCTCGGACCCCAGCCCACTGCAGTGGCCTCTCACTCAGGTCCGGGGCTTTGTCCCTGGAAGGATGGAGGGGCTCTGCCCAGAGCGTGGCAGTGGAGCCCGGCTCCGGCCCAGGCCCCCGGCTCCGTGCTGACCCACACACTCCAGGTTCTTCACCGCTGACCACCGTCACCCGGCTGTCAGCGTTCTTGGAAGCCTGGTGCCGGCAGCGAGGGCTTGTCCAGGACGCAGCTGGGACCGGCCCTGGAGTAGACCACGCCTTCGGCTCCTGTCTGCCCTGCTTCGTCCTCCCGTTTGTTTGCTGCTGCGTCGTTTCGGCAGAGATGGGATGGGCACCGCGGCTCGCAGCTGGACCCCGTCCATCCTCACACCAGCTGGAGGGCGTCATCGTCGCTTTGGGTCGTAGGGTGTCAGGGTTTAAAGACGCCGGATCAGCAGCTTCCGCCCAGCCATCCATCTTCTGGGTCCCCCGGCCCCGTAGGCGTGGTTCCGCGAGGAGACGGGTCCCCTGTTCTCCCGCCCTGTGCTGGCCCCGGAGGTGGGCCTTCGGGGACGAGGGCATGAGCTGTGACGGCGCCCGGTGAGGGGAGACTCCCCTCCGGAGCCTTCTCCGGAGGCCTGGCTCAGCTGCTGGCACACGCTGGGGGGTTTTTTATTTCACATTTAAAAAAATAAATAACAGCGTGACCAAGAGAGTGTGCACGTCCCATACGACGTACACGTTTTTAAAGTGTGCCGCTCGGTGGCATTTAGGGCGGTCACAGACGCGTGACCCCCCACCACAGCTGGCTTTAGAACGTGTTCATCGTCCCCGAAGAGGGACCTCTGGAGTCACCCCCCGGAGGCTGGACCCCCAGCCCCTGACAGTGGCTCGTTTACCTTCTGTCTCTGGTTCTGGACATTTCATATCCACGGAATAGCGCGACGGGTGGCCTTTCGTGCCTGGCTTCTTTCTCTCAGCGTGACGTTTCCAGGCTCCTTCACGTGGCAGTGTGTGTCAGGGCTTCGCTCCTTTTCACGGCCGAGTCACCCGTTGTCGTGCGGGTGGCCTCCGCTTCGCTTTTCCGTTCCTCCGTCAATGACGCGTCTCAAACACGGTCCTGAGCTGGTGACGGGCCCCGGGACACTCATGGAGAATGCAAACGAGATTACCTGTGGCTTTCAAGAGGGGCTCCCCGGGGTGGAGCCAGGATGTTCTTTGAATAGCTGCTTGAGAGGGAGGAGGAAATCTTGGGGGTCCAGAGAGGAGCGGCCCCTTCAAGATTTCCTGGCAGAGTTTCTTTTTTCTCCATGTGACACGGGGAGATAGTAAGCTCGCAGGCGCAGAGAACACCACACTCAGCAAGGGTGGTCGTGTCTGCCAGAGGTGGCCCGGGTTCAGGCTGGAGCGCAGAGTGTGTGCGTCCCGAGGCCCTGCTTTGGGGTGGACAGCTGAGGCCTCAGGCAGCCTTGCAGGCAGATCCAGGAGCCAGACAAGAACCTGGCTGATCCATCACGAGCCAGGGATAAGGGGAAGGCTGCTCAGCCTTTGTTTAATCTTATTCTAATTGTCTCATTTCTTCCCAGTGATTAGTGATCTGTTTCAGGCAGTGCTTTCTGGAGAACAGAGTCTTTTATCAAGAGGCATCGCCCGCTCAGCTCCCTAGCAGGCCACACCTGAGCCCTGGCCGGTTCTCAGATCTGGGGGCTGCAGCTGGGGCTGGCGGGACGATGCTCCAGCATCTGCGTGGGGCCTGCTTCACCCACTGCAAAGCGTCAGCGCCGGACACTGGTGGGGGGCGGTTTTCTCTGCTGGGCCCCATGCAGTCCAAGACAAAGCAAGGGCCAGGAGGCATGAGAAGTGACTGTTCCGGAGGCCGGCCCCGCTGGAGGCACTGTGCACTTCATTTCGTTTCGGCCCCGAGTCAGCCCTGCCAGGCGGGTGACAGGTGAGGACCCGTAGGGCAGGGAGGTCTCAGCTTGTGAGTGGTCGGGGGCTCTGACTCTGGGTTAGAGGGCCCACCGTCTGTGCAGAAACTTCAGGCTGGTGGAGAGGGGACGCTGTGGGGACACGGCTCCCCGGGTTTGACAGCCAGGCTCCCATTGGCTCCGGACGATGGCCGGAAGTTGCCGGAAGGTGTCTGAGTTGGTGCGGTCCCCTCGGGATTGTAATGTTTTTGCACTGGCCGCTGCTTCTTGCATTCAGACGACGAGTGACCAGCATCGAGAACCTTCGATCTTAGGTGGAGAAGTTAGATTTATGGGTTTAAGGACTTTTCCCAACCCTGTCTACCGTGGTGAGAACAGAGTGGGGAGAATCGTAAAGCCTCTGTCAGGTGTTCCGGGAGACCAGGTGGTTCTCACGGCTGGAACCGCCGTGTTTTCACCTGTGTCTTCTGCCTCTGGGCAGCCGTAAGCCGCATGCTCCTAGAGTCACGCATTCCTTGGATGCTTCTGGAAGTCCGCCTCCGAAGGAAGTGGCTGCAGGATGGCGCTCCCGCCATGAGGTTAGGCACCTTGGAGAGAGCCCGCAGGGTGTCAGGACCGAGAGGAGACACTTGCTGCTGATTCCACAAGGCCACCGGTGGCTGGTTGTCAGCGAGGGGGTGGCCATGTGGGAGGGGTTAAGTGGCCTAAGCGGCGATGCTCTGCTGAGCTGCCTTTCTCCTGGACGCCCCCAGCTGTGTCATCCCTGTATTGACAGCTTAAAATGCTCACTCCATCCTTGCTGTGGAGCCTGGCGGGGAAGGTCGCTTAGAGACCCTGTGTGGCAGAGGCCTAAGAAGGTTGCTAATGAAGAGGTGTGTAGGTATTTAGGAAGTCGTGTGGAGGGGAGTGAATCACCTTTGAGAGCCAGCCGGAAGCAGCTTGCCCTTCAGCTGCACACACAGAATGCCCGCCAGCGTGCAGGGCCCGCCCCCGCACCAGGCCCCCGGATGGGTGTGGCCTTCGGGGGTCCCCTGGGTCTCCGAATGGCCGGGCAGGCATTGATCTCCACTGCTGCGCCCCGGCCCCGGTCCTGAGGGAGTTAACTGCACAGCTGGGCGCTGACCAGTGCAGCTGGGCTGAGTGGAACTAAGTGTAAGGATCTTGGGCCTGACCTTGGAGGCTTCGGGAGGAGCCAGGCCGGTCCGGCCCCGCGGTGGGCTTTCCCGAGGGACCTGCACTGCGACTTCTCCGTCCGGCTTCCAGCGGCTCACGCCCGGATGCGGGAGCTGCGGGGGCGGGCAGGGGGGTCCGCCTGTGCAGCCGCCTTCCCGTGGCCTGCTCTCGGCTTCCCTCTGTCCGTCCGTCCATCCGTCTGTCCTTCTTCCCTCCTTTCTCCTTCCACATGGCTGTTGAGACACCTTATGGAGCAGTGAGGACCAGCTCAGGCCCCGGAGCCACAGGGTCAGGGTTTGACTCCCCTCCTGGCTCTGTGGTCTGAAGCAAATCACTGACCTCTCAGAGCTTCGATTTCCTCAAATGCAAAATGGAGACAGAAGAAGTTAAATTAGTTTATTCCTATACAGCACAAATTAGGCCTACGGGCCCCACCCTCTGCCTTCTGGGTCACTGACCTCCTGGCCTGGATGGTGATTAGTGCTGCATGTCCTCTGAGCTGTCGGGGGTCACTGGCCCCGGGGCTTCTTTGCAGGAATGTGCCTGCGTGTTTGGGAGGCTGTAATGACAGTCGTTACCATTTGTCGACCTTTGCCCACGTCCCAGCCGTGTGCTCAACGCTGTGCATACGTCATCTGATGCAGTCCTCACAAAAAGCCTCATTTCATCTGCAGAAGAGAAAAACGGAGGCTTCGAGGGATGAAGGGACTTGCCAAGGGCCTCTAGCTGGTGATGGCGGAGCCAGGAACAGCGGGAAGGTGTTGGCCGTCCGTGACCGCACAGGGCTCTCGGTGTCCCATAGTGGCTCAGGCCACCCTGCCTGGCCCCAGCCACCGTCTCTGCATCTTTCTGACTGTGGGAGGGTCAGAGAGGACCTCGCTGTGGAAACCTAGATAAACTTAGGGACCAAGTCATGGGACATCCGGGGACATGAGGTCCAGGAAGAGGGCACAGCAAGTGCAGAGGCCTGGAGGACTTCTGGGGAGGGCCTTCTCCGGCCCTTCTTGTCCTCCGCCTGCTCTTTGGCGTTCGATAAGCCACCAAGGACACGGGGGCTCCTGACTGGTGACGCTGGCTCCCACGAGGAGCCTTTCTCCGGAAGTCCCTGGCGTCCTGCACGAACGGGGGAGGGAGGCTTGTGAGCACCTGAGCGGTCCCTTAGGAATCAAGGTTTGGCTGGGAGCAGACCACAGAGGGTTCCGAGAGTCCCCATGGGGTCGTCGCCCCTCCCTCAGATACAGTTTGGAGAGAGGATGGTTCTTCTCCTCTGTGCCCATTAACTGCTGCCCGTTCGCCCCTCCCCCAGTGGTCACCTCGGTTCTACTTCCTGTCTCTGACCGTGCCTCTTCCAGGGACCGCATGGAAGTGGAATTATACAGTGTTTGTCCTTCGTGCCTGCCTTTCCCTTGCTTTCGAGGTTCGTCCATGCCGTTTTAGACGCGAACGGGGCGTTCGCCGTGCAAACCTCCGCCCCTGTCCCAGGAGCGGCAGAGGAACGAAGGAGGGAGAGAAGCCCAGGCTCCTGAGCCCCACGTCCCCGCCGCTCAGCTCCCGGCTGCACCTGTCTCGCTTGTCCCGGGGGCGCACCTTGCCGCCGAGGCTCCCCCCTCGTGTCCAGTCCCCCACGGCGGTCTCCCCCGTGGGTCCTGGCCTCTGTGCTTCGGCACCGCCGGTCTCAGCCACGTTTTCGTCATCCGTGAAATGGATCGTATGCACTGACTTTCAGGTTCTCTTTGGCCCGATGAAGCCGGCTCCCCCCAGCCAGCCCCAAGCTGGCCCTTGTGTGCCAGACTGACCAGGGTCAGGCGGGGGAGGGGCGCTTCTTGGACTATGACTTTTTTATTTATTAAAAATTAATTAAGGGACTTTGACGGATTAGAGCTTAAGAGGAGCTGACGGGTCACATGGTCCCTGGAAGCACAGGGCTGGTAATCCATTTAAAAAAACATTTTCTTCTTCTTCTTCTTAATTTAATGGAGGAAATCATTAGCTGGGAAATTGGTAGAACTGATTTATTCCTGTTTTGGGGAGGGGGAGTGGAAGAGCAAATCTGCTCTAATTGCCGCCTGTTCTAGAAATGTGTCAGCAGCAGACCCCCCTTCGCTGGGCCTGGCACGGGCGAGGCAGCCCTTGGCCGGAGCTTTCTTCCCTTTGACTCGTGACCTGGGGTTGGGGTGGGGGGCAGGGGGCTCTTTCTGGACCCAGGTGGGCAGCGGAACA
>NW_006434829.1:4220838-4223461 GCF_000325575.1 Pteropus alecto
CCGCCCCGGCGTGGGCGGCCGCGGGGGGGCCGTGCGGCCCGCCCGCCCGCCCCAGGGTCTCGGGCTGGAGTTCTCATTCCCAGGGCACGACACCGGGACCCCCGTCTGGGAAAACCGAGTACGTGCCTCTTGGGCTTCATCCGGTTCCAAGGGGAGGCAACCGGGTTCACCCTAAAAATAACCAAACTTGCAAACAGCTTCGACATGCAAATGTTTTTTTGTATCTGTGGGCCAAATTATTTAAAGGTACAGCTGTTTTTCCACCGTCCCAATCTGTTTGTTTTCCCGGAGCAGGGAGGAGCCGTGGGGTGGTCTGGGCCCTTTTGGGGTCACCGTCTTGCAGCAACTCCCGTTGAGGTCCGGCTGGGCTGCTGCCGTCTCCGCGGATGCCTCCTGCCCTGGGGCACCCCACTCTGGCAACGGGGAGCCACCTGAGGCCTGGGAGCCGTGCGTGACTCAGGCAGCGAGGCACCGGAGGCCTGGCCAGAGGGCTCTCGCCCCTTCGGTTTCGCTGCGTGTGTGTGGAGGGGGGTCCGCCTTCGAGTTTCCAAGCTCGTGTGGCCCAGAAACATGGGGAAATGAGTTCTCAGAGAGGAGGACGCTATAAATAGCCAGGCAGGATGTGGAGAGGTGAAAGGCAGGGGACCGCCAAGGTGGCAGGCCTCTCTCCCCAGCAGCGTCTGCGTCCGCGCCGGCCCCACCCCGTCCGTCGGGGGCCGGCCCCCCTCTTCCGTCCGCAGAGTCTGTGTGTCCCAGGCCCCTGCCCTCCTCCGGCTGTCCTCACTGCCAAGCCCTGCATGGGGCTACTGTGAGGCTCCAAGACACATTGTCAAGTCCACGGCTGGGGACTCCGTCCGTGGTGACAGTTTTCCCATAGATTTGGCACGTCTGGCGGGGGACGCCCCCATCAGGTGCGGGGGTGTTTCCTGCAGCTCTGAGTGTGGTCGCCCTTCTGGACAGTGGGGCTGGGACTCTAGTTATGTGCCAGGGCCACCACTATCACTGGGAGCGGATCCCCGGTGGGGGGAGGGGCAGGCCCACACCTGAGGGATACTAACCTCTACGAAGTCTTCATTCTTTCACACGTGTGTTCATTCGCTCATTCAAAAGATTCATTCAGTGCCTGCTGGATGCCAGGTGCTCTTTCAGGCCCTGAGGTGCCACCGTGAATACCGCCAGCCCAGATCCCCACCCTCAGGGAGCCCCCATTCCCGTGGGAGGGACACTTTTAAAAAAGAGAGCGGGCTACACCACGGATGAACCCGGAAGGCTGAGCGGAATAAGCCAGAAACAAAAGGACGGATACTGTGGGATTCCACTTAGATGAGGTGCCCCGAATCGTCAAATTCACAGAGACAGAAAGCAGAATGGTGGGTGCCAGGGGCTGGGGAGTCAGCGTTTCGGGGGGGGGAGGGCAGGGTGTCAGTTTTCTTGCAAGATGAGAAAGTTCTGGAGGTGGATGGCGGCGTCTGCGACGCAGCAATGCGAACGTGCTCGATGCCACCGAACTGCACGCTCGAAAATGATCACGATGGTCCGTTTGCTGTCGCATCATCATAGGTCACAACTTAAAAAAAGGAAGAAAGAGGAAGAAAAGTACATCGTGTACTTGGATGAGGATCAGCGCCACGAAGCAGACGAGCAGGGGTCGGGGAGGCCCGAGGCCCGGGTCGGGTTTTACACGAAGGCGGTAGGAGGAGGCTTCGTGAGAGACGCCAGAGCAGAGGCTGCAGGAGGGGGACCCCGCTCCGGGCAGCAGGGGACGCAGGTACAGCCTCCCGAGGCAGGCAGGGCGGGGCCTCCAGGCCTTCGCGCCGAGCGGGGTGGGACCAGGCTACTTTGGGGCTGTGAGCCAGGGCGGGACATCCTGTAGGTTTGAAGGGGTTCCCTCTGCTCGTTCTGGGGAGGGAGACGGGGAGCATGCGGGAAGCTAAGGAGAGGCTTTGCGGGTTGGGGACGTGGGGCTGGGAAGACCGTGGCCAGCGAGGGGTGGTCCGCACCTGCTCTTGTGCACAGTAATGGACGTTATGGTTCTCTGTGGTCGTGTTTAGAGATTTCTGGAGTCCCCAGCTGCCACGCCCCGGAGGTCACTTCTCCTTTTCTTGGACGGGTTGGGGTGGGATGGCTCGGCCAGCATTCGGTTCCTGCCTGTTGGGGCTTTGAAGCCACACAGCTCCTAGGAGTATGCAGCTGTCCCTCTCAGACCTGGCTCTGTCCCAGAGTTGCCTCTCAGGAGGCCCGTGCAGGCTGGGCTGGGACTTGGGGGCCTGGGCTTGAGCCCCAGCTCTGCGTCTGCCTTGCCGAGCCTGGGTTTCTGCATCTGCGAAGCGAGACGTTCAGACAGGAACCAGGTCTGGATTGCAGTGCAAACTGGGCGTGGGGCCTGGGGGCAGGTTCCTGCGAACAGGAAGGTCTCAGCTCCGGCCACACAGCCCGGCCGGGGCCCAGAGACCCTCCGCACGGCACGTCACACAGGGTCCCCGCTGCTGCTCCGGGAAGCGGGGGAGGGTCTGTCGCCATCCCGTGGCTCCTGCTCAGACGTTCCAGGGATGGCCTCATGAGTTGCTGGGGGAAACGGCAGGATCTGGGGTTCTAGAACGGGGTTCCGAGCTGGTGGGGGCAG
>NW_006434829.1:4223490-4273996 GCF_000325575.1 Pteropus alecto
CATGGAGTACCAAACCCGTCCCACGGCTGGAGTCGGTCCTGTCCCCCGAGAGCCCGCCCAGCTGCCCTCTGTCCTTTTAGAAGGGGCCTCGGGGGCTGGGCTGCCCCACCGCCCGGACGCTGCGGGGTAAGGAGAGAAAAGAAGGCGTGGAGGACCCAGGGGTCGGGGCCAGGCCAGGGCCGTGCGTCCTATCTTCCCTTCTCCGTGTCCTCAGAGCAGCTCTGTCCGGGACGGTCATCACGAACCCCACACGCCTCTTTAATTTTAAATTAAAGTGAAAGAAAATTCATAACTGCATTTCCCAGTCACACTAGTCACATCTCAGGTACTTAGTAGCCACGGGGGGCTGGCGGCGGCCAAACTGGACGGCTCAGGCATAGAGCCCATCCACCCAGAAAGTTCCACTGGACAGTCGGTCTCATCTCCAGAGCAACCTCACGAGGTTGAGACTGTCTCCCCGTTTCACAGACGCAGAAGCCGAGGCTTAGGGAGTGGAGAGACACGCCAGTCACGCCGCCAGCGAGGGACAGAGGGCAGGAGAGCCCAGGTCCGTGGGTCTCAGTGTGGCGCGGGGTTGGTGTGCACACGTGTCCTGCTCAGCGGGCTGCTTCTCAGGACAGAGGGGCCAAGGCCGGCCAGTGGGCCACACGCGCCCAGGGACCTGTGCCTCCTGCGGGACGCTCGGTTTTCCCGTGGGGAGTGACGCTTGGCTGAGGAAGCAGGATGGGGACAAACGCTCAGTGTGGGGCCCTCGGGGCCTGGACCCCGGAGACCAGATCCCCTAGCAGGGGCCCGGGGGACTTCGGTGGGCTCCGAGAAACATTTCGAAAGCGAGAGAATGGTATCTGAACGGTGGAAACAATGCGCACGGCCGTCAGAGGGTGAGTGCCTGGGGTCCCTCCATCCGGTGGGACGTCACCCAGCCGTAAACGGGAACGAGGCGCCGACGCCCGCATCGAGGCCGATCCTCGGACACACGAGGCCGAGCGAAGGGAGCCAGTCACAGGAGGTCACAGGGTGTGCCATCCCACTGACGGGAAATGTCCAGAACAGGCAAATCCTCAGATACAGAAAGCACCGTATCCGTGGTCGCCGAGGTGGGGGCGGGGCGGGGGCGGCTGCTCGCGGGGACGGGGCTTCCGTGGGGTGGCGACTGTTCCGGAACGCGACAGAGGTGGCAGCGGCTGAGCCTTGTGAACGTGCTAAGTGCCGCTGAACTGCGCACTTCAAAAATGTCCCGGCGGCCAGTCTCAGTGCTGTGTTTCGCCACCCTGCAGGGAGTGACAGGGGTTGGCACCGTCCAGGGGCTGCCTATGGGTGTTCGTCGTCAAGTGTTCTCGACTCTGCCGTCCGCGCGAACGTTCGCGTAACAGAGCGTCGGGGGAAGAGGGTGGAGAGGGCTGTGAAGACGAAAGTTTCGAGGTGCAGGCTGTGGAGACGCGACTCCAGCAGGGCCACCCCCGGGTCTGGCTATCAGAGCCGCGAGGTCGTGGCCTCTGGAGCGGGCTTCAGCCTTCCCGGAGCCCCCGTCCTGGGTGCGAGCAAGGGGAGCAGGCAGCCGGGTGCCGCTGCCCTCTGTGCTCCGTCCCCGTCCCCCGAGGAGACAGTGGGTCCACGTCCACGCCCCCTCGCTGCCCCCTCGCCGTCCCCAGGGCCCGGGACTGCAGGCCGGGAGACGGTGGGGCGATCCCAGTCTGTGATGAGGGACGGAGGCCCGAAGACGTCACCAGGACTCGCCGCCGTCACGTGATCCCCCAGAGGAGAAACTGAGGCCCCAGCTCGGGCCGACCACTCTCTCCCCGGCCCCACTTCTGCTGCTCACTGTCACCGCCCCAGGGCCCAGTGACAAAGGCCAGTCCTGGAGCTGGGGTTGCGGACAGAGGAGGCAGCGGGGCTGACAGCAGGTGGGTGGACATCAGCCTGGGCCGGGAGAACTGCCGGGCGCCATGAGCAGACAGGAGCCGTCTGCCCGGGGGGCGGGGGGCGGGGGGCCCCGGCACAGCCCACTCCGTCCCTCTCCACTTCCGGCCTCAGTGGTTCTGGGCGCCGAAGCCCCCACACAGGTGGACACCCCTCATTCCTGAGGCCGCAAAGTGTGGCTGAACCTCGTGGGAAGTTGTGACTCGGGGTTCGGAGACTCTGATTTTCAGAACTGGGGAGGCAGGCGGAGGTGGGAAACGCATCCCCAGGGCCCGGGGTCGCCCAGGCGGGAGGCAGCGTCTCTGGTCTTACGGTGGCCCCCGTGGAGGGCGATGGAGGCCGAGAGCCAGGTGAGAAAACCCCGAGATTCCTGCCCCTCCCCCCTTTCCTCCTGGCGCCCGGGAGCTGCCATCTGCCCCCCTGGGTCAGGCTGGTCCCAGCCTGGCCGCTGTGGCCCGAGGCCTGGCGTGGGGGAGGAGGGGGGTTGGTTCTCGCTGACGCCTTCCCTCTGGCATATGGATCCACCGCCCGCCTCGGGCTGTGCCAACGGCTCCCCTTCTCCATGGCAACTTCGCTCAGTGGTCCCAGTGGAGGAGAGAGAATCAATGCTCCCTCTTCCCTCCCTCCCTCCCTCCCTCCCTCCCTCTCCTCTCCCCACCCCTTCCTCTCAGCCTCCTTCCTCCTCCATCCCTGCCGGCGGCTCTCCGGTCCTCCGTCCAGCCTCTGTCGGCCCCGGGACCTCCGGGACCCCTGTGCTTCGTCTGTCCTTCTGCTCCGGGCATGGGCTGCCGGCGGAGCTGCGAGCCAGGGCCGGCGCCCTGAGATCGTCCGCATGGGGAGCTCGGTGGACCTCCGTGGACATGGGGGGCGGCCCGGCTCCTGCGGCCTGCGGGTCCCGGCTCTCACGCTTTGTCCCTCCTCTTACCCTTCCTTACATTTTCTTCCTGAAAGGTAATTCTTTACGGAAACTGTCGCAGCCTTAGGTCGGGTTTATTAGGCAGGAAGGCTCTGTCCTGGTCACGTGGGCTGCTTGTTTTCTCTGAGTAGCTGGGATGGAGCGAGAGAGAGGCAGGGAGAGGCACGGCCCGACCTGGAGCTCCGCTGGGCACGGCCAAGTTTGGGTGCGGGGGTGTCCCCCAGGGCGTCTGTGAGCCTGGCTCCGGCCCCCCGGTACCCGGGTGCTCGCCGTCTGTGCACGCTTCCATTTCTCATGGAACTGCTAAACAGCAGGGACGGCCCGCTCTCCTGGACGGTGGCCTGCCGGGGGAGGGGGTGCCTTTGGAGGCATGCACGTGCACCCCAGACGGGGCCAGGCCAGGAGCAGGTCTCCCTGTCTAATCCTTTCTCACCTGAAAACAGTTCACTGGGCAGCGTTGTGTCCCCGGGACTGGCAGTTTCCGAGGAGACGGTGCGGGGGGGATCTGGAGCCACCTGGTTCCAGGCGGAGCAGTCCTGCCAGCCGTCTGCTCGGGACCGTCCCGCGGCAGAGTCCGGTTCAGACAAGGTTCTCAGACCGCTGCCCAGGGAGTCAATATTCTCCGTCGTGCCTTCCCCATCCGCACGCCTGGCGGCCAGGACGGCCCCTAAGTGTCTTTCCTGGAGGGACTCGAGCCCCTCATTGTCAACATCTGCTGTGTTGATGGCAAGCGAGGCCCGAAAGGAACAGATTTAGCACCCGGTTCTTAGAAGCCATGGGTCTGAATGGTGTCCGAGGGGAAGCCCCGTGCGGGCTTTACATAGAAAGGGAGCACCAAGTGGCCCGGCCGACGCACAGAGTTCGGTGCAGGTACCGGGGACACAGCGCTGGACTCTGAGCGCGGGGCCCGGCCCGGGGGCTGCGAGGGCAGGGAGGGTAGACGCTCAGGTACGCGTCTCAGAGTCAGGTTCACGGGTGCCCGACGATCACATATTCCGCTCCAGCATTACACCTCTGACAGCCTGCTTCAGTAACGGGATCAGCCCCGGAGGTGGCCCAAGGCAGGCCTCCCCGCGCTGACTCTGGGCCCCTCTAAACTCCGGCTGTGCACCCCACAAAGCTCCGCTCCTCTAACGCTGCCTCCCACCCTGCCTTCTTGGTGTTTCCTTTTGATAATCAGATGGGTTCCTGTCAGGCAGGACGAGAAGAATGCTTCTCTGTCTGCAGAGGTCTGTGCTGTGTCTTGTTTTTCCTTTGCTTTGAGGCTGGAGTCTGTCACCAGGACCCTCCTGGCATCTGGGCTCTGTGCAGGCTCCTTAATGACATTACGCGCGTCTGGACTTTGGTTGGTTTGCTGTAAATTCTGATGGGTTTACGAGTCGTGTGAAGGGTGGGGAGGCAGTGTGCTGGTTTTGTTTGGTTTGCTGGTGAGCGGAAAATCTGATGTGACATGTCAAAGGTCAGTCCCATGAGTGGCAGCGCTCATCCGAGCCCTCGGCCTCCGTGGGAGGCTGGCTGGGCACTGCCGCAGCCGGGGGTCACTCTGCCCTGGGGTCTTTCCTGTGCGGCCAGGGCGGAGGTTGTTTTTGGTGACGCCCGTGTGCGTTCAGCCGGCGAGCCTGAAGTCGGAAGGAAGGCAGAGCGGGGCCGGCTGTGGAGGAGGGGAGAGGCCCAGCCCGCCAACCCGCCAGCTTCCATCCCAAGTGACTCCTGAGTGCTCCGTGCCAGCCCCCTCCCTCCGTGTCCTCCGGCACAAGGAGCCAGCCTCCTTGCTCAGTGCGACTCCGCGTAGCGGTGACTTACTGGAAAGCCTCGTAGAGAGCCTCGGAGGGTGTGAGAGCAGGTCGGAGGTGGGAACCGGGCTGCCGATGGCTCCAAGCCGGCGAAAGCGTGGGGAGCTCATTCCAGGAAAAGTGGGGCAATCACTGCGTTGGCTGGCTTTCAGGCGGTGAGTGGTTTTCTGTTCTTTAATCCGAGGGAGCTCTGGGATTCAAGGAAGGGCGCGGTGGGCAGCCCGGCGGTTCAGACAGACCTCCCGAAGCCCACAGAGGGGCAGTGTGACTTCTTTTCCCCCCGAGTGCTGGCCGGCAGCGTGCTGGCGTCCACCACTCAAGACAGGCTGCCTGGCTGGGCATCTGGGACTCTAGGACTTGGGAGCAGGATGGCCTGGGAGGCCCAGCCTGTGCCCCCACCCAGCCCCATGCCCAGCTCTGAGCTCAAAGCCGTTGGTGGCGGGTCTTCATTTTCATGATGTGATCGGCTTAGGACATTGCTGGAGGAAAGAAGCTTGTGATCCTTAAACGCTCCCCTGCCTGTCTTGCGATGTCCCCAGCACACAGGCACACACGTAGACATGTGCACACACGTGCAGTCTCTCTCTCTCTCTGTGTCTCACACACGCGCGCGCGCACACACACACACACACACACACACACACGTTTTCCTTCCTGCCGTCAGGGCTGCCCGTACCCGCTGGCATTCTGCCCCTGATCAGCGGTTCTCGGTCCTGATTAGATTCCTGCCGTCAGGCTGCCCGTACCCGCTGGCACTCTGCCCCTGATCAGCGGTTCTCGGTCCTGATTAGATCGTACTGTTGTCTTTTCTGTGCCTTGCTTTTCAGCTCGGCGTGTTGCCTGCCTGTGACAGGCCACTCCTGCCCACTTCTGGAAAGAGCCGCCTCCCTCTCTTAGACTGCTCCTCTCCCATGCAACTCCCCCCACGCCCCGACTCTGCCGTGTCGTGAGGTGCGTTGCAGAGGTTGTCACCTTTGTGTCTGCGGGGGAAGCCCCTGAGTGCCAGCTTTCCATTTTGGGCTTCTGAGTGTCTCAAGCCAAATGGACGGGGAGGTGTCAGGGAGAGACCGCTAAGTCCGAGATGTGCTGAGCTGCGAGGCGTGCGTGTGCGTGTGTGTGCGTGTGTGTGCGTGCGTGTGAGCGCGCGCGTGTGTGCATGCGTGTGTGCGCGTTTTTGTGTGCGCGTGCGTGTGCGTGTGTGTGCATGCGTGTGAGCGCGTGTGTGTGTGCGTGTGTGTGCTCTGTGTGTGTGCGTGTGTGCGTGTGTGTGTGCTGTGTGTACGTGTGTGCTGTGCGTGTGTGTGCTGTGTGTGCGTGCATGTGTGTGGGTGTGCGTGTGGTGTGTACCCTCCCCACAGTGTTCATATTTCGGCATCTTTAGCTTTGCTTTCTGTTTCTCCCTATGTTCTGGTTCGTTTCTCAGAGCGCAGCTCAGCAAACTCTCTAAACCGGCATCTTCACTGCCCACCTCAGAGGCACCTTCACCGATCTCATCTAATTTAATAGTCTGTCCCATTTTACACATGAGCAAACTGAGTCTCAGAGCAGCGGACACTGCCCTGGGGAGGCAGAGCCAGAACTCAGGTCTCTCATTCACTCATTCCCTCATTCATTCGTTCACCCACTAGACAGTCCACCTGCTCCGCACGGGCCCCGAGGAGGAGTTCGCGCGTCTCAGTTGTCTGAGGAGAGGAAAGGGAAGCAGTGAAGAGCAGGCCTGGGAGGAGGGGGCCGCCCGGGGCCCAGGGGGAGCCCCTCGCCGCCCACCCGGAGTCAGCTCCGCTGTGCAGACTCTCCATCGCCTGGGGCGCGACCCCCCTCCTCCTGCCGTGGGAGGAACCTGGCTCGCTTCGTTTTAACGTTTGTTACGATGTTGCCCTGTCATCGGGGGCACGGTTCGCAGGGCGGGGGCTGTCTGTTTTATGCTGAGGACGTAGGTGTGGGCGGCTCGGTGCAGTAGGAGGTGCAGGAGGAAGCCATGCCTCAGTTTCCTAGTCTGTGACCTGCAGAAAGCACTGCCTGCTTTACCCCCCTCAGCGAGAAGGAGGCGGGTGAACCCCATGCCTAGCACCTGGGGGGAGGCGGTGAAGCTGTCACCGTGACAATCCTGCACTTGACTCTGGCGGTTCAGGAAAGACGTATGCGTGTTGATTATGCAGATGTTCCTGACTCCTGACGAGGTCAGGTCCCAATGAATCCATCCTGAGCTGAAAATACTGTAAGTCAAGACGCGCCTGATACACCCAACCTACCGAACGTCGCGGCTTAGCCTAGCCCGCCTCACACGTGCACGGGACACACACGTTGGCCTGCGGCCGGGCAAAGTCATCTCACGCGAAGCCTGTTCGTGACGCCCAGCGTCACGAGGGGGCATCGTACCGCGTATCGCGAGCCCAGGAAAAGATTAAAATGCCACATTCGAAGCCCAGTTTCTGCTGAATGCGTTTCCCTGTCACACCATCGTTAAGTTGACACATCGTAAGTCAAACCGTCATAAATTGGGGACCAGATGCACAGGTAGAGAGTAGGCAAGAGGTGAAGCGAAGGGTTCTGGGGGGAGGGTACTTGACAGTTCTTATGCCACTTTTTGCATTTTTTCCCCGTAAATTAGATACTATGTGAAAGGGAAAAAAAAAGACTTCGGCATTTGATGGTTTTCCACAAAGGTGGACAGAATAATGACATAACACAGGAGGGTTTGCACCTTGAGGACCCAACAAGCAGCCACAGGGATAAACCCAACGGCCGGCCAGCCTGGAAGGGTCAGGAGCCGTGGGGTGGGACCATTTGGGTCATCGGCCAGGCTGTCATGGCGGGGTTCGTGGTAGACGCGAGGTTCTTCGAGGTCAGGCTCCTTCTAGCTCCCTCCCTGGGCTTGGCGATGGGTGGGGGGGTCCGGGGTGCCTGCCCCACAGCCTCGGTCTGCTAGTCTGAGTCTCTCCCTCCAGAAGGCAGAGCCTGCTGCCTGCCCCCGGCCTGGAGAAAGTTGGTTTCTTGACAGGGTGCTGGTTTCACTGTGGTCCAACTGGTAGTTGCGTATGCACCGGTTCTGTCGGCCTCGTGACCCTCTGCTGCTACCCGGGCTCCTGAGAGTCCCTTTCGGTCCGTGGCCCGCTGCGAGCCTTGAGTGGTTGTTGGAGGGAGTGCAGACGGGCCGGGCTCGGTGCCACGCGGACCGCCCGGAGCCTCCGTTTTCTCCCGGGCGAGGCCGAGCCCCTCAGCGGGCTCTGTTCCGTTCGACCTTGCAGCCGCTGCCCACCCTGTGCCTCAGTTTCCCCACCGTGTCGCCATAGCGAGAGGTGTTTTCCTCACCATGGCATCTGAAGCAGCTCAGAGGGCGCCAGGCAGGACAGACAGTGGCTCCCCAGAGAGGTATAGGGAGCATTTGGGCCATCTCCGTGGAGCCCGTCTTACACCCCTAGGTGCACCCCCGCGCGCTCGGGGAGAGCAGAGGGCGAAAGCAGGTCAGGGGCCCGTGTCCCCATCCCCACTCTGCCATCGGCCCTGGTGCGAACCCTCAGGGAACACCCTTGGCCTCCCCGAAGCGTTTTCCTGTTTGTACAACAGGGCTAAGGACAGTGCCCTGACGGGGACGAGGAAGGGGCGCGCCCTCATTTTGCCTGTGGCCTTGGGCCCTGGAACAGCGCTTCCCTGCTGTCTCGTGTGGACACGGTGTTCCCGCAGCCCGAGGCCGTGAGCGGCTTTGTCAGGCTGCCCGGCCGGGGCCGGGAACCCTGTCTCCTGGCCCGTGGAGGGAGCACGATGACGAGGTGGTCGTGTTGTGGGGCTCTCCTCCCATGTGGGGCTAAAGCAAAGGCCCAGTGTGCCAAGGTCGTCGCGGGGCGATGTCCCTCCTGTGTGACACCAGCGGTCATGGTCATGGTCACGGCATCCTTCAGGCTGGGTCCCGCCCCACAGCTGGTCAGGGTTGGGTGGCTGCCTGAACGGGCATGTCGAGTCAGGGTCCTTGGGGACCACGCCCCCAGCTAGCCCAGGCTTGGTCCCCGTGAGGTCATTTAGAAAGCAGGGCTCTGAGTGGCGGCCGGCCTGCCTGTGTCCAGCTCAGGAAGAGGCAGCGCCCAGCGTTCCTTGGAGGAGAGCGTTCCCTGTCCCCTCCGACGGGCAGCTGCGCTCTTATCTGAGCCCTCGGTGTTCCGGGGGAGGGGTCCGGCCTTGGCCTGGCGAGCGTCATGTTCCTCTGAGCTGCCCAGCCTGGGCGCTGCAGGAGGCCTGTCCCTTGGTGGGGGGAGCACGGAAGGGACACCTGTTGGGGGAGCCCTGAGGGCACAGAGCCACTGCCCACAAGGTCCTAGGGCCCGTGGAAATGGTCTAGCTCAAACCCTCCACTAGAGCTGGGACACCGAGGCCCATGGAGGCTCCAGCCCCCGGGGCCCAGGGAGCTCTGATTGGTGTGGTCTTCTGTCTGCGGCCCAGCAGCCTGGGCCCAGTCCCCATGGCGGGTGCGGGACGGGGGGCGGAGTCACACCCTTGAGAGCGGTGAACCCTGCTGGGGAGGACGCAGGCAGAGCCCCTGGCACCCGCCTGCCTCCCCACGGGACACTTGCCCGGCCCCTGCCCCTGCCCACCAGCAGCCCCCTGGCCGGGTCTCGCTGCCCTGGACCCTCAGCTCATCCCCAGTCCCTCAGTGAAAACTCGATGGCCGCGTTGGTACCAGTGCGCAGAGCTCCCACGTGGACGCGTCTGGTTGCTTGGTCGAGTCTCGCTGTGGCCTTGTGAAAGGGCCAAGGCACGGGACCAGACTCCTCGCCACGCAGGGGCAGAGAAGCTGCGTGAACCGCCCAAGGTCAGACAGCCGCTCTGGGGCAGAGCGTGGACTTCGAATCATTTATAACAAATATTTGGCGGGCGCCTGCCTTTACCAAGCAGCCGTTCTGGCTAGGCCCTGGGGGACAGCCGTGGACGAGACGCAGGGCCCGAGCGTGAGGGCGAGCGTGCAGTGACATCATGGCCTGGGACAGGCCGAGGGAAAAGCCAGCACCAGGCCCCTGGGAGGTGGCTGGGCTCGCCGGGCCACCTTACCTGGGAGCGGAGCTCCGAGCGTGGGGGGCTGAGCCATCTGATGGGGGTGCTGCACCAGCAAGGCCCGGGAGAGGCAGATTTAGTCCTGGCTCCGCCATGTGGCCTTGAGCATCCCTCTGTCTGCTCTCCCCACCTGCACAGAGAGGTTGAGCCAGGCCACCTTTCCTGACCCCCTGGGGGGACTTCCCAGCATCCTCCTGGAATGCACGTAGCCTTCCACAGAGGCCTCGATTCTTGGCGCCGGGCAGGAGGGCCAAGAATCTGCATGTCTGTGCCTCGGTTTGAGAAACGCTAGACCGGGCCACATCGTCCGTTCTGTGACAGCTCTAACCTCGTCCGCTGCTACAGCAGTGCCTTCGGAGCTGGGGCGGTGGAGCACCAGGGGTTTGCAGGGGCTGAACTGTCTGGGCTCCCGCCCGCTGCAGGAGCCCGGGAAAGCCATGGTCTCAGTCCTGCAGCTCCTCACCCACAGCGAGAGGTTCTCTAAAAATGGGGACAGGTAGGGGGTGCTGAGCTAAGGGGTGGGGGTGAGACGTTTCTCATCAGGGAACCTGCAGCTTCTGGGTTAGGGCTGCACCCAAGGAGTGCTTCTGGCTGCTCGCCTAGGGCTGATGCGTCCGAGGAGTGGGGGCCTAGAAGAGGCTGTGCAGACACCGGCGTGGGGAAGCGTGGCCAGCAGAGAAGCCGGGCGGCTCCACGTCCAGTGGCCACTTCCCCTCAAGCGTCTCCATAGCGGTCACAGAGGGCTGCTTCCCAGCTCCTCAAGTTCCCTGAGCTAACCGGCTGCAGCCCTGGTAACAGCCTGGTGAGAGGCTTTCTCAGTCCTGCCCGGGCGCCAGGGTCACCCTCCTGGCCAGGATGCTGCTGGCTCTTCTCCCATAGGCACCTAGAGCAGGGGGGACACGAGCTAACGTCCAGGTGGTCAGCTTGGGGTATGTCCTGCCTCCCGATTCTTGCCAGCTCAAGTTCCCTGAGCTAACCGGCTGCAGCCCTGGTAACAGCCTGGTGAGAGGCTTTCTCAGTCCTGCCCGGGCGCCAGGGTCACCCTCCTGGCCAGGATGCTGCTGGCTCTTCTCCCATAGGCACCTAGAGCAGGGGGGACACGAGCTAACGTCCAGGTGGTCAGCTTGGGGTATGTCCTGCCTCCCGATGTCGCAGACCCTGCGTATGAGCTTGCTGGGGTTGCCGCTCAGATGAGCACAAACTGAGGGGCTGAGAACAACAGAAACTTATTCTCTCAAGCTCTGGAGGCCGAAGTCCAAAACCGAGGTGTCTGCAGGTCCTTGCTGTCTCCGAAGGCTGGAGGGTGAACCCCTTCTTGCCTCTTCCAGCTCCTGGTGGCCCCAGCGTCCCTTGGCTTGTAGCTGGATCACCCCAATCTCTGCCTCCATCTCCATGTGGCCGTCCCCTCTGTGCGTGTGTCCAGCGTCCTCTCCTTCTCTTACAAGGACACCCGTCATAGGATTTGGGGCCCATCCTGAATCCAGAATGGTCTCCTCTCAAGGTCTTTAACTAATACACCTGCAAAGATCCTATTTCCAATTAAGGTCGCATTCTGAGGTTCCGTGTAGACATGAATTTGGGGGGGCTGTGCTTCCACCTCCTGCACCCAGCACGCAGAATATCACCAGGTCAAGGGCAGGTGTGCCACGCTGGCAGGGGTGATCAGTGAGCTGGCAGCTGCCCCCAGGAGGCAGACCTGGGGCTCCTGCAGCCTCAGGCGCTGGTGTCAGTCAGGGCGGCTTTGCCTCTGTGGAGAGAGTCAGAGAGGACCGAGCAGAAGTGACCGCCACCAGGTGACCTGGAGAAGAAAAGCTGGACGTGGCTCTGAAGAGCCAACCAGGCCCCCAGCTTGAGTCCCCGGGGGGCAAACTGCTCAGTGCGAGAACTTCCTAGGGGCACCTCGGGGAGCGAGCCTCCCATCTGGGGAGGTGGCCCAGCGGCCCTCGCACAGTGGGTTTTGCGGAGAGCATTGCTGCCCCTGAGCTCTGAGCCTGTGCAAGTCTCGGGGATGGACAGGCCCTTCCAACAGCCACAGGACGAGCTCAGAGATGCCCCCCACCCCCAGGCAGCCAAGGAGATGTGGCAGGACCAGCCCCACACCCCCAGACCCCCAGGTCCCCAGGCCCACCCTCCGGCTGGCTGGCGGGTTCGTAGGTCGGCTCACTTGCCCTCTGCCCCGCCGCCCTGCCCACTTCCGCAGCCGGGTCTGCCTCCCCTCCTCTGTCCTGTAGCGCAGCGTCCTGCCCGCCTTGCCAGGGGTGGCTGGGCGCTCGTCCGTCCGTGCTCTGTCCTGCCTCTCCGAGCACCCGGCCCTCACCGCACGCTTCACCCCAGGGCGCATTGCGGGGTCGCCCCTCGACAGCCGGCTCCTGCGAGAGCCTTGGTCTCTGTGTGTCTGGGGCCTGTCTCAGTGGTGATGGTGACATCGGTCTCCACGCAGCTACATGTACGCCAGACTGCGGGTTTTCGGAGGGCACAAGGCCTGGCCCTGCTGTGACCTGTCACAGACCCTGAGCGAGTCTCTGCCCCTGTGTCCCCATCAGCTAAGGAAAGACGGGTCCCGCTGCTCTGTGACACCTGCCCCGTGTCTGACTTCTAGATCCACGCCCTCCCCATTGCTGGGACTGGCTGCCTCACGGACACCTGGCCACGGGCACCTCGGCCATCTGTCTGAGTCCCTTCCCACACCCGTGACTGTCCCTCAGGCCCTCCTGCTCTGGGAGAACTAACAGGCTTCCTTGGTGACAAAGACCCTGTTGGCTCCCAGGGAACCTGGAGCTGCCTGCCTCACACTCAGGGACTTTAAACTTTTTTTTTTTATTGAGATGTGATTTGCATAGTATAACATAAAATGAACTGTTTTCAAGTGAACGGTTCGGTGGCATTTAGCACATTCAGTGCTGTGCACCCGTCACCTCTGTCAAGTTCAAAAACGTTTTCATCATCCGAAAAGGAGACCCCACGCCCAACGCTGGGGCTTTTTTTTTTTTCTTTTTTTTTTTTTTTTTTTTTTTTTTTTTTGGTAACCGGGGTAAAATACACGTAACGTAAAATTTTCCATTTTACTCATTTTTAAGCGCACAGTTCAGTGGCATTAAGTACAGTCACACAGCGGTGCCACCATCACCAGCATCCGTCTCCAAGACGGTTTTCTTTCCCCAAACTGAACCCGGGTCCCTGTTAGACATTCGCTCCCCCTGCCCCAGCCCCCACCACCCTGCTTCCCGGCGTATGGGTCTGGCTCCTCTGGGGGCCTCGTGTCCGTGTGCGTGGGTTCGTACCGCTTCTGTCCTTTCGCGACCGACTTCTGTCCCCCCGCACAATGCCCTCGGGGCTCATCCACATCATCACCCGTGTCAGAATCTCCTTCGTTTTGAAGGCGGACACGTTCTGTCGTTACGGACGGACCTCGTTCGTCTACCCCTTTGTCCATCGACGGACACTGGGTTGCGTCTACGCCTTGGCTGTCGTGAATGCCCCTTCGTCTGGAACGGGCTCAGGCCCCAGTGGACAGATGGTCGTTCCATGGTCCCTCCCGACCTGGAGCCTCCTCGCTGGGCCACGTGCCTTCGCGGCCCGAGGTCCCCATTGAGGCGAGAGGCTCAGCGCTCCGTGTGGCCCGCTGAACTCCTGTGAGTTCTGACCTTAGAGTGACCTTGGGTGTGCCGCTTCCTTTCTCCTCTGTCAGGAGGACATGATGGTTGGGGACAGGCCACTCGCCTGGGGATCCGTTAGCTACTCACGTGGTGCCTGGCTCCTCAGAATGTCCTTAGATGGCTGTTTCTGTCCTGGGTCCTCCCGTCTCCACTGCCGGCCCCATTCCCAGCTCCATTCATTTTATCCACAGGTGTTCGCTGGGTGCCTGCCCTGGTGGGCACTGGGTGCCTGCAGGACGGGGGCTGAGGAGGTGGCTTGGAGCAGCCTCCGAGGGGCGACGGGCGTGCCAGGCCGAGGACGGGCGTCACCCTTCGTATGCGCGCCCCGTGCCTCAGAGTTGTCTCACTTAATCGCACCCGATTCTGCAGTGCGGGCGGTGTTCGTACAGATGGGTGAACTGAGGCCTGGGGTGGTTAACGGACTTGCTCGAAGACGAAGCTCGCGCTCGAACTCGGGCCCGTCCCGTTGCGAAGCTGCTCTTCCCCGTGGCTTCCCGCTGCCTCCGGCGAGTGTCGTTGGCTGGTTTCACCGCTTTTTTCTGTTTCTCGCGGGGCGGGGGATTGTGCCTGCTCCCCCCACCCCCGGCTCACCCCGTCCCCCGGTCCTGCTGTTCGGTTCGGTGCTGTGCAACACCTGTTCACTTCCCACCCTGTTGACATGGGGCTGTTGCTGGGCTGGATGTGTTTCTGACCCAGTCAGCCTGGCAGGCAAGCGTCGGGCTGTGTGCAGAGCCTCCCAAAATAGCGGTGGGCTCCCCGCCAAAGACAGACAGACCATGCGCGATGGGCTTGGGCCCACCGAGGATGACTCAGTTCTCGGCACCCTAGCCACCCCCTCCTCTTCCTGCCCTCCTCCTGAGCTCTCCTGCCCCGAGCCTCCCCCAGCGCTGGCCACCAAATGCCCCCTCAGGTGGCCTCACCCCCGGGGGTAGCAGGAGACTGCCACGGGTGCTGGCTGGGGTGGCTTTGCTTTGACCTTGGGCCCGGAATCAAAGCTTCTCATTCCCTGTCTATGACTGAATGGCCCGATGACCTTGACTGAGGCCCCTCACTCTCTGGGCCTCAGTTTTCCAATCAGAGATGGGAAAATGCGTCCGCCTACCTGCCTCGTGTTATCGTGGGGGCGGAGGTCCCAGCGAGGCCGGGGGAAGGTTGGTCATAACGGCAGTGCTGAGTTATTCTAATCCTGACAGTTTTGAATGTGGAGATCCAGCTCAAAGGAAATTCTTCTAATCCCGACAGTTTTGAATGTGGAGATCCAGCTCAAAGGAAAGCCCCCTGTTAGGCTGTGCCGACGACCTCATCGTCGTCGTGATCATGGCGGCCGTTTCTTGGGGGTCGTATTCTGGGCACCTCACTAATTCATCGCCTCTTAATTTACTCCTCCCATGGGGTGGACGCGCACGTGGCACTGGACCTGCTTTCGGACACGGAAGAGGCTCAGAGAGTTTAAGTAACTTGCCAGACCAAGCACGGGGTGGAGCGCCATGGATCCGCCCTCCCGCTTCGAGGTCTTTGATGTCCTGCCTCCTCCTGCAGGTGTCCCTGCTCTGGGCGTTCCCTCCAGACCCTGAAGGCTGCCCGTGGCTGCCAGGACAGCCGGAGGCTCTGCCTACATTCACACAGGGTCCGGTGTGGGACGGACACCCACCGAGGCCCCTGCCTTTCGTGTGGCACATTGAAGCAACTTCCGAGAACAGTAGAAAAGCATGTCCCAAGCACCGGGCTCCTCGGTGGCCGTGCTGGGATGTGACCGCAGACGGCCCAGCCCTCCCGCTGCCCCTCCAGAGTCCAGAGAACAGGAAGCCGTTGGCCTCCGGGGCCCCGGTCCTGCCCCTCGTTCCTGCCCCTTCATCCTCCTGTCCAGGTGTGGGCCTGGAGACGCGGGAGGGCAAAGCAGGTGTCTGTGGCCACCAGGGGACACACAGGGCCGGGTTCTGTCCCCAGAGCTGGGCCTTGGCCATCGCCTGACTCTGTGCCCGTGGCCAGTGTAGTTCACTTTATGCACGTGGCGGTGTATGCGCGTGTGTGACTGATCGCCGTGCACTGTGTGTGTCCCCTGGGTCAGGGCCTACAGGGAGTGTGTGTGACCGCATCAGCTGCGGGACGGACCAGGACGGACGCGTGGTTGTCCCCGGGACGCGGGGAAACCGCGGGCACTCTGCTTCATCCTCCACTCCCCGATCCGACGAGCTCTGAAGATGGAGCACTTTTCCTTAACTCATTTGGCAGAAAAATCCCGCCTGAACCGAGGTGAGGCTATTTATAGTCTGGGCGACGCTATTTATAGCCTTTATGAGTTCTCCGTTCACATATTTCACAGTGGAAATCGATTATCGGATGCTCCTGAAATGTGCAGTATGACCCATCGAAAGTGAGGGCAGTTCTG
The DNA here is from genome assembly GCF_000325575.1 of Pteropus alecto. NCBI lineage: Eukaryota > Metazoa > Chordata > Mammalia > Chiroptera > Pteropodidae > Pteropus > Pteropus alecto. The sequence goes on from NW_006434829.1 coordinate 4,239,208, forward strand.
AATTCTTAAACGCATCTGGCCCAAGGTACTTTTGTACCAGTCATGAAAGGCATCTGCTCCCCCCGCCCCGCCACCACAATGTCCCTTCTTCCGTCGCTAACGGGGCAATGCCATCGGCAGGCGCCTCCAGCACCCTGCCCGGCCCCTGGCAATGCCCAGCGGTTAGATATTTTTAATATCACCGTGGGTGGTCCAACACGTCCTTTTCGCCAGGCACGGCGTGGGGTGCTCTCCACACTTCAGTCTGACCCCCTCCTCGGAGGGGTCTCCTCCCCCTTCCTTTACAGATGAGCTAGCGGAGGCTCTGAGTTTCAAGTGTCACATCTAAGGACAGAGAGTCGGAAAGGGCAGGGCCGGGGCTCAGACCGGCCCCTTCATCGCGCTGCGTCTCAGGGAGACAGTGCGGGCACGTGGCCCCTTCCCCCCCGGGTTTGCACGCGTGCAGCAAAGCACTGTTGAAGTTGGGCGGGAGCAAGCTTGTGGGGGCCAGGAGGCCGGGAGGGCAGCAGACGGATGCAGGCCAGGCTCCCTCCCCTGGCAGGGCGGAGGGGGAGCCTCCCTGCGCCCCGCTGCCCGCCTTCTGCGGCAGTTCCTGCTGCTCAGCCGGTCCCCGGCGCGGGAGCTCCTGCCCGGCCCGTGCCCCTTATCTGCTCCCGGCGGCCAGTGGCCGAGGGCGCTCCGGCCGCTCCTACCCTTGGATCTTTCCCGCACTAGTTCTCTGACCCGCGCGGAAGCACCCGGAGACCACGCGGCTCTGCCCAAACCCTGTCTGCTGCTGCTCTTGGGACCACCCTCCCCCCACAATGACCTTCAGGGGCTCCCTTATATCCGGGAGCTTGGCAGGCTCCAAAGGCGCCAGGTGTCCCTGGTCCCCAGCGTGCAAGCTCTTTCTCGTGCCTCTCCCATCATCCCAAGGGCCCCTTGCCCCCCGCCCACCAGCACAGCCCTGGGGAGCCCTGGCCCAGCGTTTAGCCCGCCCCCCCCAGGACTGTCTCCCCCCTGCCTGGGCCACACCTGCCCTGCGGGGCATAGTGCCGACAGAGCTCGCTCCTGGCCGTTGGAGGGGTCCTGTGACAGCTGCGGTTTCGGCATCCCAGGGCGGGCTGGGGACAGTGGCCCTCGCAGAGCTGTCGGGGAACTGGCTCTGGGGCAGGCACCTGGTGTCCACTGTCCCTCAGCACCAGCTCCGCTAGCAGGGACTGTCTTCCTGCCTCCCTATGGGGCCAGAAGGTTTCTGGGCGCTGCGTGGGCTCAGAGGAGGCCATGACCACCCGCCGTGGGGAGATTCGGGCTGAGGGGCCGGGCTTCAGTTCCCGCTCTACCCTGGCTTCCTAGAATGAGGGAAACGACACCGATAACTGAAGTTTGGCCCATTTTTTTTTCTGAACCAAATAATTTCCTTTTGGAGATGAAATTCGCGTCGCGTAAAACCACGTGAAGGCGAACTGTCCGGTGGTACGTAGTACATTAGCCGTCTCCTGCCACCGCCACCTCTGTCTAGTGCCAGGAGGTTCTTGTCACCCCAAAAGCAAACGTGTAGCCATTAGCAGTCACTCCCCATCTCCCGTCCCCCAGCCCCTGGTGCCCCCCAATCTGATTTCCTGATCTGCGGATGTGCTGGTTCCCACGGGTCCCCCCGATGAGCTCACAGGCACGTCAGATGCCAGGGGCCTCTCAGGCCGACTTTCTGGTTTCACTTGGCCCCGCTGTGCCCTAAGCTCACCCTGTGCCTTCTGCTCTGTGGCCCTCAGGGCAGCCCTGCGTCCCGCCTGGCTGTGGCCGCCAGCCTTGTACTGGTCCAAGAGGGACTTTGGGGTAGATTCTATGAAGGGCAAATCATCAGCGTCAAGCTCAGCCTGTGGGAGGGGCAGGCTTCCCACCTTATGGGGTGTCGCTTGTGTGGGGCAGTGTGCTGGAGGTTGGGGCGTGAGGCTGGGACAGCATCCCCGACAGCAGGGAGCTCAGACTCAGCTCCAGAAGCCACGATGCCGTGGTCACGTCTGGGCCCTGGTAGGTCCCTTCCTGGCCGTCTCTGAGCTGGCGGCTCTGTCACAGAGACCCCGTGCCAGGGCCCATCATGTGTGTGAGGGAGGGCTCGCCCCCAGGGAGGAGGGGTGTTGACCCGCCAACTCACCGTACCCTCCAGATGGCCCCCTGGAGAATCCCCCAGACACGGTCCAAAGCCTCTGAGAGCTTTCTCTTTGCCTGGTCGGACACACCAGCCCTTTATGCCCTGCCATGCGCCTCTTCGGGTGGTGTCCTGCCCAGAACCGGCGCCCCTCCGGAGGTCTGCAGAGCGCCCCTTGGCATGCTGGGCACTGACGACGCAGAGATGAGCCAGAGCAGGCACTGCCCTCGAGCCTCGTGGTTTGGGCACAGATCGCGGGAAGGGGGTGCGCTATGCACGGGAGGTGCACTGAGGTGGTCTGCGGGGGCTCGTGGAGCACGTGCTAGTTTAGCCAAGCTTTAAAGGACACTTTGGGAGTCTGCCAGGTGGGGAAGGGGTTTTTCGACAGAGGAACAGCGAGCGTGCGTTTCAGCAAACGCTTCAGGCGGCAGCGAGGAGCTCCCACTGTGCGCCAGACCCAGAGACAGCTGGAGGATGGAGTGCCGCCCTTGAGGGCTTCAAAACTGGGACCTGAGGTGCTGGAGAGACAGGCAGCCAGTTGTGGGGGACCTGAGAGGTCGTGGGGCGGAGCACGAGGCTGGGAGTGGCGGGGAGCTGTCCAGTGTGGTCAGATGCACTCTGATGGCTCCTGGAAGCGTGGAGACCGGTGGAAGCTGCTCTGTCCCCCAGGGAGAGCTGGCAGGGCTGAGGGGGGACAGAGACAACAGGTAGGCAAATGAGACAGACCTTGGTTCTGCATGGTGAAGTGGGATCCACAGGGAGGGACCTCAGGTGAGGCTTGGGGACCTGGTACCATCTGGGCTAGTCCCTGGCCCCTGGCTAGCGAGGCTTTGGCTGAACTGCCTGGTCTCAGCCAGCCTTGGTTTGCTCTTCTGAAAACTGGCTGGAAAGAAGGGATGGGGAGGACGGGTCTGTAACTGCTTTGAGGAGTAAGCTGGGGAAGCGGGGTGCGCTTTGTTTCTCGCTGTCCTGATAGCTCATGGCCCAGCTGCCTGGAAGGTCACGTCTGAACCTCTGGATGCATCGAGTCTTTGTGGCTGCAGGGTCCCAGTCTCCCCCATGACGCCAGGGGCGGGGCGGGGGAGGCAGCCACACTGGGTTCCCGCCTCTGCCCACGCCTTGCCTACGCCTCTTCCTCTGTGGTTAGTGACTCAGGACGAGCCAGATGGCTCTGCTTCTTCCCCTCCTGCTTGTCCATAATCCCTGGGGCTTGTTCCTCAGCTCAGGGTGGCCGTGGGGGGCGGGGCGCCCGGGAGGTTCCCTGCCACTAGCTGGGCGTCCGTCCGGGAGTCTGAGCTCAGTGGCACCCAGTGCCCCAGCCTCAGCGCACGTGGGCGCATTGCCCGTGGAGGTGGGGAGAGCCCTGCGGAGCCCCGCCTCCCGCCCTCCCTGATTCACGCGGGTCTGTCTGGGGCGCTTTGTAAATATTTACAGGAGGAAGGGACGGTGGCACCGCTTGCACTCACAGGGACATTCCTCCCCGTGCTTTCCCCCGTGTTCCCGTCAAGACGGGATTCACACACACACACACACACACACACACACACACACACACTGGTTAGGATCTTAGGCTTCAGGGCACCCCGACTTGCCCAAGGCGAGCAGTGACTTCGGTCCATGCCCGCATGGTCCCCATTCAAGGCCAAGAGCTGGACCTCAGTGGACAGGGAACCCCCGGGACTCCAGAGCCCTGTAGGGACACGTTACGTGCTCCACTCTCTGGTCGTTGGCCTTGTTCTTAATGAAATCCTGTGGGCATGCCAAGTGCACGTGACCCCTAATTGGGCTGAATGTGGAGAGAGCCATATCTGCAGGCCCTGGCTGTGGGTAGTCACCCCAGCACCTGGCCCGAGGCTGAGGAGGACCGGGTCAGTGTCCATACCACACCGGGCAGGGAGAGGGCAGCAAGGCCGTGTGAGCCCAGGAGGGCCGCAGTCCAGTCTCTCCACACTCGGGGTCTGGTGGAAGGAGGCAGCGGTTTGGTCCGGGCCTCCAGGTGTTGGCAGCAGCTGCTGGCACACAGAGCCAGGCCCGGGCCCGCAAAGGCACCCTCCCCGGCGAGCAGCCACGGGGGCGTCGCCCCCACATCTGTCTGCTCAGGCGAAGCCTTCACGGTGAGAAGCTGGCTTAGAGCACGCTGGGGCAGCTCTAAAAAGAAGGCGAGTGAGTCTCCCAGGCAACATGAGCATGAAGGATCAGCCTCCACACCTCCCCAGTACCCAGCACTGCCTGAGGGCGCCCGCTAAGTGCAGGTGTCGGCTCTTCTTCCCAGACAGGTAAACCGAGGCCAGGGTCAGGCAACCCATACAAGTGGCTGAGCTCTGCCTGACCCTCCCCCACCACGCCGACCCCAGGGCCCGGGGCTCAGTCCTCAGGGACCCCCCCACCCCCACCCCAGAGCTGACATGAGAAAGCTCAACAGGGCTTGGGATGAGGAAGTGGTGCAGGTGGACCCGGGAGCAGGGGTGGGGCGAGGTCAACACAGGGAGAGCCCCGAGGGGCTGGCGGGGGTGGGACAACATAATCAAAGGGGCCGCTGTCCGACCTCCTCACCGGCAGGTCTTCTCATTTCGCTTCCCCACAGCGCCCACTAACAGCTCACGAGTGTGTGTGCCTGTGTCTTGAAATCATCATATTATTAGTATACTGGGGACGCCCGCAGACGAGGCTCGTGGGGAGCTCTCGGCACCAGGTCCCCCCACCTTGTATGCTTCTGCGGGACAGGGGTGCAGGATGGGGGTGCGCCTAGCAGTCTGGCAAAAAGGAGGACTCCCACAGGGGGTCTGCAGGCAGGATGAGTCTGCTTTTGAAGTTGGTCAGAAAATCCCGTAGCCTGAGCCTCCTTTGGAGTAGGCCAGGGACACGTAATCTGAGCAAAGTCTGCTGATGTGTGATAAGCTGACAAAGAGGCATGCAGAGTGGGACAGTGTGTGCACAGGAGCCTGCTGTTCCTGCAAAGCCGCGGCAAGATGTCACTGAGCTGGGTTTTATTTTAGTCCCGAATGTTGTATCTGTTTAGCACCCAGCCCGGGCGACGCTGTGCTGCGGGTGGTGTCGACGCCTCCTGGAGGGGAGCAGCCTTCGAGGCCATTTCAGGCCCCCCGCACAGGTGGACCCAGATTTGTTAGAAGCCCAGAGAAAGTGCCCCGACTTCACGGATAAAATCTATGGGCGGTGAAGGGTGACACACGTCCAGAACAGCGGGTTTGGCATCGCCCCACGTCTCCCTCCACCCCCAGCCTTCCCGGACCCGGTCACCTCCCCGAGACTTCCGTGAACTCAGAAGGCGGACTGTGAGATTTCAGAATGATTGCACAAAGAACGGCCGCCTTACCGATTTAGAACTTTTAATCCTTTTTTGACCTTGGAGTAGGGTGAAATTTATCTTCATGCCCTTAGGAGGAAAAGGTTTGCTCAGTAGGTGAAGAGCATGCGGACGGTCAAAGGAAAATGCATCATCCCGCTGTTTGTCAGGACTTCTCCGGTTTTGAGTAACAGAAGTCTGACTCGAGCTGGCTCTGGCGACAACAGGACCTGCCTGCAGCGCTGTGTCACCGTAAGTGCAAGGACGGGGCAGCAGCCTCCACAGCGGCAGCAGTGGAGATCCAGATGCCACCAGCGCTGGCCCTCGTGTTTCGCTCTGCCGAGACCTGCGTGCCGGTTCCGATGTCCCAGACTGGCTACAGGGAGGGCACAGCTGCTGCCTGTGCCAACTTGTTTTTTTTTTAAAAAAAAAATCCCTGGAATTTAAGCAGGGGCAAGATCACGGTCTGAAGATCGAAGACACACCCCAGCCTTCTCTTCCTGCTCCAAATCCCTCAATATGTTTGAACAACTATTATTCAGTATCCATGTGGGCAAAGAGACGCCTTTAGTACATAAGAAACCATGAGGAATTTCCAAAAGATGGCGTGAAAATGGGGTTAGGCTGGAAAAGGAAACAACACGGCCAGTATTAAACCCAGGAAGAAGGGAGGCTTCTGGGTGCGCCCCAGGCCTGGGTTCTGGGGTGACCTGCACAGCTCGTGGGATGAGCGGGGAAGCAGAGGGAGCACACGTGCTCTGGAGGAAGAAAGCGCGGAAGGCCCTTAAATCTAGGCACTCTAGAGGGTTCTACGCTTAGTATGTGTGTTTGAACATTTAAAGATTGTCCCTGGAATGGCAGTCAGCAAACGGTGGCCTGCAGCTCAGGGCGGGCCAGCTCTCTGTCTGTGTAAATAAAGATTTATTAGAACACAGCCATGCCCATTTGTTAACGTATTTTCTATGGTGCGTTCCTATCATAGCGGCAGGCCTGGGTGGTTGTAACAGACCGTGTGGCCTGCAAAGCCTGAAGGACTCGCTGTGTGGCCCTGTACAGAAAAAGTTTGCCGATCCCCATTCTAGAGAAATGAAAACGAAACATAACATCCAACCCGTTATAGAAAAAGAAAAGAGATCTAACGAAACAAATGAATCCGATAAAGAGCAAAGAAGAAAAGAAATAAATATGGTAAACAGAAAATGTTAGGAATTAGTCTAAACATCAGTGCACATAACAAATGTTAAGTTAAACTCACTAATTAAAAGGTACTCTCGAAATAAAAAAAAAAGGTCATTTAAACGAGACTGAAAGTAATCCCTAATAAACAGCCAAGAAAGCAAAGAAAGCAATATTAATATCAGATAAAAGAGAACTACAAATGAAAAATATTTTAGGGTATAAAGGAATTGTTCACACGGATCCACCTTTTGATCCGCCAAAAAGTTAACAGTTAAAAACCATGGACTTTGCTTAACAACATAGCTTCATATACATTAAATTAAATGAGTAAAAAAACAAAACAAAACAAAACAAATACAAAGTAACAAGAGTGGGCTTTTAAAATCTCCAAGGTTATCTCTTGTGGTAGATTCATAAATGTACACGGGTGAGAAAATTCTGTAGAACTTAATACATACACACACCGCATACACAAACAAGGACAAGTAAAACTGGGGAAATGGGATTAAAATCTGCAGGTTGTAGCGATGTCAGTGTTCTGGTTGTGATTGTGGCAATGTTGGTATTCTGGTCGTGATATTATAGTTTTATAAACTGTTACTACTGGAAGAAGCTGGGTAGTGTACAAAGGATCTTCCTGTGTTATTTCTTACAAGTCACGTGTGGATTTAGAACGATCTCAGTGACATTTTCAGTAGAAAAATCTTCAAGAACAACTCGTTAGGTCGAAAAAAACTAAATCGCTCTCAGGTTAAATGGGGCAGTCAGAGTGAACGTTTTAAACTATAGCATTTGAAATAAATGGCAGTAAGACCAAAGCCAAATCACCACTCAGAGGAAAAATTGTTGCCCTGGATTCATTTATTAAGAGACAAGTAAGACTAAAAATTATTGAACTTAGCTTTCAATTCAAGAAGCGAGAAAAATAAACCAAAGAAAGTGAAAAAGAAATAATTAAAAGCGAAATCAGAAAATGGAGAATTCATCAATAATTGCAAAATTTATTCTTTGAAAAGTCTAATAAAAGAGATCAAACTTAAAAAACAACCATGCAAAAGGACAGAAAACAAAAAGGATATAACTACAGAAGAAGGTTTAAAAAGAAAACAATGTTATATACAACTTTTGGCCGATTGATTAGAAAATCAGAGTGAAACGTGTGACTTTTCTAAGTAAATAAAAGCAACCGAAATTGGCTCATCGAGGGAATATATTTGCCCCTAAAATAGGGATAAATTCTCCCAAACCTTTAGGAAATAGATAATTCTTATGTTAACTATTTTGGCGTATACAAAAATGATGTTATGAGTTGCCTTTCAAGAAACCCTGATACCAAAATCAGAGAAGAATAACTCAGCAAAGCTACAGGCCAATCTCACCTTTGAATAAAACCTAAATTATTTAAAAAAAAAAATTTTTTTTAAACCTAAATAAAATAACAAACTCAATGCAGCCCAATATTAAAAGAATAATACAGCAAGACCAAGTAGGATTTATCCCAAGAATGGAAGGAAGCTTGAGTCTTAGAAAAATTTTCATCTAATTTACTATATTGACTGTTTGCCTTTTCCTTTTCAGTAGTTAAGCTGTTCAGGATTAAGATCGTTCTCATCCTATAATAGACAAATGGATGCCATTTGCCTGCTGCTAAGGGACAACACACTGTCTTGCTTCCTTTCCTGCGTACTTTTCCTGAGTGTATTTCACAGGTAGGGTTGCAGTGGGCCAGGTCCTCTTGGTTGGGGTGACAGAAGGAAGACCTGTGACTCAGGTGACAGAGGGAGGGAAGGTGGCGTGCTGTAGTGAGCAGAGCAGAACGTTTAAGCCAGGCCAGGCCGAGGAGAAAGCGCAGAGACTGTAAGTTCCAAGCTGCTCAGAGAGGGAGGGAGGGAGCAACCCGATGGCAAGAGTGTGGTTTGAATTGTGTCCCTCCCCCCGCCCCCCCAAATAAAAAAAGATGTGTCAAAGTCCTAACTCCCAGTCTCTTGGGAACGTGGCCTTATTTGGAACTGAGGTCTTTGCAGATGCAATCAAGTGAAGATGGGATCCTGTTGGAGTCGGGCGGGTCCTGAATCCAGTGATCGGAGTCCTTATGAGGTCATGTGAGGACACAGGGACCCGGGGACACAGAGAGAGAGAGAGAGAGAGGGCCACGTGACAAGAGGAAGAGAGGAGAGTGTGCAGTGGCCAGTCGAGGAGCAGCAGGGATTGCCAGCAATTTCCAGAAGCTAGGTGAGGGCCGTGCGACAAGGTCCCAGCTTCACCAAGGTACCGAGGTTTGGAATCTGTGAGAGGATAAATTTATGCTGCCTAAAGCCACCCCGTGTGTGGCACTTGGTGACGGGAGCCCCAGGAAACAAACACACTTGATATCTATTTGGGAGGAAGAGGGGGAGAATGAGCAGGGCGGATCAGGCGACAGCTCGCTGGGGGTTTGGTGGGGTCTCGGCCTGGCGGTGATGCGCAGTGAAGCCAACATACAGGCCCTCCCCTGCCCCCCCGGGAAAAGCAGACCCCGTCCTAAGTCTCAGAGGATTTCTACAAATAACCCCCACAGAAAACGAGCCATTCAGAGCCAAAAATAACCGAGCAGAGAGGAGAGAAGCCTGCCAGAGGCAGCACAGACAACTTACGGCAGAAACAGACCCTCAGGACTCCAGATACGGCGACACTCGGGCAGCGTCGATAAAACGGCTATGTTTGCCGCGGTTAAATAAATAAAAGGCAAGGTGGAAAATAGGCGCGGAGAATAAAAAGCTGTGGGGAAAAAAAGATGAAGCAGATTTGAAAAAAAAAACAAACAAACCAGATCTCTTATTGGGAGAGTAGCAGTTGGAGCTGAAGAAAGGGTTAGTAACTGGAAGCCAGAGAAGGAATGGCCTAGAATACCACGCAGGAAGGAGGAGGAAGCCGAAGAGAGGATTGGGCACGTGGAGAAGAACACCTGACATTCATCTCATTAGATCCCCAGAAAGAGGAAAATAAGCCAGAGGCCACGCGTGGAGAAAGAGTCGCTGAGAATTTTCCAGAACTGATGGAGGACAGAGGCGGGGGTGGAGAGAGGCTCGGAGAGACCGACGGAATTGTGGAGACCTCGCTGAGACTCGGCGCCTGAAAGGCGGGGCGTTCTCCCCATCAGGTCCTGGGCCCACAGCTGGATTCCAGCTGGGCCCCAGAACACGGCTCGGGAGGCGCCGAGCCCTCCGCCTTGACTCCGCTCCGACCTTGCTCAGCTCTTCCTGCCCACAAGTTACGGTGTGAGCTTCCTGGGAACCAAAGGGTCCTCAGGGTAGGACCAGGTGTCAGCGAGGGACGGGCCTCGAGACTTTGAGAACGTTGCCCCAAGCCAGGCGGGGTTCTTTCCCGAAACTGTCTGGCTCCAGGGAGCATAGTCCCCGAGACTGTCACTGGGCACTGTGCGGCTGGGCTGGGCGACCCCGGCCGCCTCTGCTCCCTTCTCTTCCCATGTCGTGCACCCACGGGGCTTTCCAAGTTCACCAGGTGGTTTTTTCCCCTCTGTGTTTCCTCCCCTCCCTCTCTCCGTCCCTGGAAAGGGACAGCATCCATCATCCGTGGGAGGCTTATACGGGGCGCTGAAGGGAAGCTAATAACTCTGTAGGGAAGAACCCGCACCCTGGGAAACTATCCAGGCATGTGTCGTGTCCGCTGGCAGCCCCGGGGGGCCCGGCTGTAAAGGCCACGCCACTCACTCAGCCGGCGGGAGCCAGGCCTGGGCAGAGCTGCACGGACATGCGCGTCTGCGCGTGCACGCGTGCGGGGGACGCTGGCTGGGCCTCTGGCCCGGGATCCAGCTCGGCCTGCCTGCTCCCTTTCGAAGTGAGCACTTGGACCCGAGAGCTGGTGGCCTGAGGCACCAGGACCCTTGCTTACCCGAGGGCATAGCAGACGGAGCTCTGGATGGCAGGCCAGGAACGTGGATTCCAGCGCCTTCTGCCCGTGACTTGCCGTGTGGCCCCGTTACATGACTCAGCCCCTCTGGGCTTTCCTCCTCCCGCCTTGCACTGGCTGCCACCGAGCATCAGCTTTCCCAGGGTGACAAACTGTAACACGCCGTGCACATCCGAGAGGGGGTGGCAGCCACTTGAAAGTCACTTGGGCCATCTGACATGGCTGTACCTCATTTGGGGCCCCGCCCCGCAGTGGGAAACGGCACACAGCCTTCTGTCTGTCTGTCTGTCTGAGGTTTATGCCCCTGCACACACTCTTGGCGGAGGCCAGTCTGGCTCCGTGAGCAGTCTGAGTCACAGACGCTGTCAAGAAGCCGGTTTGTTATTCCGGGGACCTGGCAGGGTGGGTGCGCTATTCTTGGAGAATCCTGTAGCTGCTCCGAGGAACAGCTAACAGAGCAGTTTGTAATTAGCACTTTGGCTGCTCAGCAGTGTTATCTGCCTATAGACGGGTTTGGGGATTGTTTGCCAAGCAGGCCTTCTTGAGACCCTACTAAGCACCCGGCTCCGGCCCCAGCTCCGACTCCATAGCGCCTGCTGAGAATGAGAAGATGAATCAGAGAAATTTGCTCTGGCTCCATCGGTCCAGGCTCTCCTTGTCCCTGAGCGAGAAAGGTGAGGCCCCTGTGGGGTCGAAGGATGTGAGGTCATTCTAGGGTATGGAGTTGGGGCTCTTGCACTGACCGATGTGTGTGGCCTGGATCACGACAGGGAGCCACCTGTGCCGAGGCCCGGGGGAAGGGCGTTTGATGGGCAGGGCACGCCCTGGAATCAGGCCGTATTCCAAGAGAAGGCGGTAGCCCAGCGGGCTAGTGCTTAGCGAGGCAGGCAGGGCCCAGGCGTCAGAACCGCCTTCCTTGTGAAAGCTGAATAATATTCCCCGTCGGGTCTTTGCTGACTCACGCAATGCCTGTCTTCTCCAGCGGCCTGCAGACTCTGAGGGCTCTGTCTCGGTCCCCGGGGCCCCCAGCACCGTACCTGGCATCTGGCTCAGTGAACACCGTCAGACTCACGGAGTTCAGAAGGGCCCCAGGACGAGATTTCATGTTGAGACTAGAATGTAAGGACCTCGTTTGTTCGTTTGTTCGTTTGTTCGGTTATGGAGTTGAGACTTTCACCTCTAGGCACATTCCTTTTCTTACGAGCTATTCAGGGAATGAATTAAAAAATACACATTCCCAGGCCCCTCTGCCGTGGGGAAGAGTTGGGCTGGAACCAAGGAGTCTGTGTTTTGAAAGAAAGAGCAAGCTGGATTTCCAAGGTCGGTCAGAAACATTAAAATAAAGCCAATAAATCACTCTCGGGTGGTGTTTACATGGGACTGTACCTCTGCTCCAACGTTTGTACTCACTACAAAATAATCTGGAAGGAAAAAGCAGAAATTATTTCTCCAAATCCTGCATCTTTGTAAAAAAGCGTTAAAGCTGTCCTGTGCGCCCACATTCTATCCGGACTCAGATGCAGCCACCATGAATCCATCAATAAATATCTCTAGCCTTAAATACACCACTTACAGTTTTGATTCCTTCCAAGAACAGGGCACACTTGGCTTTTCCATCTTTAGGATCGACCTGAAAAAGTGAGAGTTTGGAGAGAAAAGCATTTGTAAAGCATAAAATTCTATTATCCATGCTAGGGGTATATATTTATATGAATCGATATAACTTTAGTTAATTGTTCAGTTGTTAAGCTGTTTCTGTCCTGGCTACAAGGAAAGACAAACCTGACTCCAGCACTTACTGAGTGATGGGAGGACAAGGTAGCTTAATGACCCAGAGCCATAGTTTCCTGAGCTATAAAAATCATCCTAAAAGCCATGCGATGGAATATTATTCTGCCGTCAAAAGGAGGGAGGAGCTGGCACGCGCTACAGAGTGAGCGAACCTTGAAAACACGATGCTCAGAGAAGAAGTCAGACACGAAAGGACAATAGCGTATGATTCCACTTAAACGAACTATCTGGAACAGGTAAATCCGCAGAGGCAGAAAGCAGATCAAGCGTGTCGGGGTGCCGATGGGCATGGGTTTCCTTCTGGGGTGAGAAAACGTTCTGAAATTGGGGGTGGCAGTTGGCGGTTAACAGAACTCTGTAAATGCACTAAACACCCCTTTATGAGGGTGAACTGTGTGGTATGGGAATCACGTCTCAGTAAGAAAAGGGGGGTCGTATGTCTGACTCGAGGCAGTCGTGAGGGTTAACTAACTCGCAATTTATTCGTGTAGCCGGAGTGTGTGAAATGACTGAACGGACTTAAGACGCCACGGGACTGGGCAGAAAGTCAGGTTTTCCGCGTGTCGGGCATAGGATGTGATGAGGCCCCAGGGGCGACGGACTACGCATTTCCTCCTGCATCCTCCTCACGGGGTACAGGGAGGGGGAGGGGGAGGCTCTGCAATCTGTGCCTTTCCGGAGCGCTCCAGTCACTCCCCAGGGTCCTGCATGTTTGGGAACCATGGTTTTAGGCACCGTGGCGGTTTCTCCGAGCTCACAGGCCTTGATGCTCCCCCATGACACCCAGAAAGCGCTGGGCCTGTGCCCCATTGGGCTACAGTTTTGCAGAAGGAGCTGTGGGGGGCACAGAGCCTTGGGGTGCCATGAGTAGGATGGGTCTAAGGGGGTAGGACTAAGGACACTGCCTCCTAAAACCCCAACGTGGGGTTTGTGTCCCCATAGAGCCGAGGTCGGCCCTCCGGGGCTACTTATAGGCTACACAATGCCAGCTTCTTTATTTTTGGGGGCGGGGCGTGGAGGAAAACAAAATTTAAAACTATCATCATTTGCAGCTGGTGGCTGACAGGCCCAGGGTAAGTTGGCTCGGAGCCTCGAGCAGGGGTCTCGCACACAGCTCTGCGTGGAGGTTCCCTGCTGGGCGTGTGGGCCGAGCGGGAAGGACCTCATCCAGGCAGCAATGCACTCCAGGGCCGTGACCATCCACCTGCCCACCGCGCACGCCGCATCAGTGTGTGTTAGATGCAGGACTCAGCGAGGGGCTGGACGTGAGGGCTGAGCACCGCCCCCGGCTTAGCCCCGCCCCGCGGAGGTCACCGGGGGCCTTGATTGACGTGATTCCACTGGAGCGGTGGGTGGGAAAGAGGTTGGCAAAGGGGAGCAGAGAAACGGGGTGGATCCTAGAGTGAGGTGGGGTCAGATCATTAGGTCGTACACCAGAAATTAATATAACGTTATATGTCTATTATGCCTTAAAAAAGTTAGCTCAAAGAGGGGAAAGAGGGAGAGCTGTGGGTTTGTGTTTGGTTTTGTGCCATGGGAGCCATTTCTTGCACGTTTGCGTGCTGGGGGGCGGGGGCTGGGGGCGCCGGGGGAGACGGGAACTGATGGGGGAGAGGTAACTTCGGGAAAAGGTCCTCATATGACAGGAATGGGAGGCGGGCTGGCAGGCTGGCCTCCCACGGGGCTGAAAGCTTTACGCCTTGTAGCAGGGGCGGTGGGTGCGGGCGGGTTGGTGGGTGTGACTGTGGGAATTTGAGGAAATAAGGATCCAGGGGAGGTAGAACTGGCCGGTGGGGAGTGTGGGTCCTGGATCGCTGTGGCAGGACTGCCATCGCCACCTGCCTCCCAGACGTCCAGACAAAACCTGGAGCCCAGGCTGGCCGAGAGGCTGTGACTGTCGCTGGTGTTTATTATGTGTTATCATTATCACATCGTCATCGTCATAACAAAGGGTCATCACCAGTCTGGGCGAAAATCCCAGCTCCGCGTCTAGTTCACTCGGGTGCCCTAAAGCTGCCGTTTCGCAGGTGGCGGATGGGCAGAGGCGCTGTGGGGCAGGGCCTGCAGCCAAGCCCTGTGCCGGACGCCAGCTTGACAGGAGACCTCCCAGCCTCCAAGCACCCCCTGAAGTAAGGCCAGCGTGGTGGTGGCAGTGACCCCCCAGGGTACCTAGAGGGTGATGAGTAGTGGGGTGAGTTCTGGCTGGTGCCCTCGTGCTCGTCTGTGAGGATCTGGGCCTCAGTCTTAACGTCCTACGTGCAAATCTCCTCTCCCCTGCGGGGTCTGATGACAGTCCGCAGTGACTTGGCAGTTGTCCCCAGCTTGGCACTCTGGGTGTACACGATAAGATTTATGGTCTCCCATGGGATGTTGGTGACTGCAGAGGAACCCAGAATTTGGGGCTCTGTGGGGATCCCTTCGGTGCTCAGGCCAGGGCGAGGGGAGAGGCTGTATCCTCCTCTCAAAGGGGTCCCGGGCACCGGCGGTAGGGGTTCAGGGGGTGAAGGGCGCTGTATCCTCCAGCTCATCACGCCTGCAAAATCTAAGTGTCATCTCATTTATAGAGTGAGGGTAGGGCTGGAGCAAGGGTCCCTTGGTGGAAGCGCAATGTCTAACAGACAACGGGGATAATCTGGGGGCAGAGATCGCCCCCCCACCACGCAGCTCTTCCCAGATCAGACGTTCATGGGGGATGCGCCCACTTCCTGCTTTGCCCCCAGGGGACAGAGAGGCAGCCAACGGTGCTAGCTTCAGGCACACACTCCCCGCCCCAACCCCGGCCAGGCGACTGGGCCCCGGGGTGCAGAGGACGCCCCTTCCCCTCTTGCATCCCTGTTGCCCCCTCCCACTCATCGGGAGCCTGCCATCCTAGAAATAAATGTGGGGAGCGTTCTTTCAATACTGCTCACTTCAGCCCCTGGATTGGGGACCAGCCGGTCGGGGAAGCGGAGGGCAGAGGAAGGGGGCTTTCCTAGAGAAAGTGGGGGAGAGACCCCGGGAAGCCAAAGGGATGTTCCAGATACACCGGCGTCCCCAGAAGCTGCGTGTGGCTCCCGCCTTCCCTGCCCGCCGCCCTTCCAGACTCCGCTGGGCCGGCTCCGGCTCCGGCTCGGAGTCGCTTCCGGACCTAATGGCCAGAATGCAGCTGAATCGCGTTTGGACTCGATCCTCCCCACATCACGTCTGCACGGCGTCCCCGCTCAATTCCACCTGTGACGTCAAACCCCAGCGAACCGTGGAGACGGAGACTCGGTTCCGCGGGCTCGGTTCTCACTTCCCCTCCCAGGCCGGGGTCTCGCCGTGCCCTCCCCTCGGAGGAGTTGTCGGCCTTCCTTCCCGTGCCGTCCGCCTGCCCTTCTGAGCCAAACCCCGATAACCACCGGTTGTCACCGCAGTCCCTCCAGCCCGGCCACCCGGCCCCTTTGAGCTTGAAGCTGTTTTGCATGGAGGTCGCCTCTCCCCCAGGATGCTCGGTGGGTCCCTGACAACCTCAGGCTCCCAGCTGGGGAAGCCCCAAGAGGGCTCCTGCCCTTGACCCCTCGGGCAGAGCCACGTGGCCACAGGGGTGCACCCCTGGTGTGGAGTCGTGCGCAGTGGTCACCTAGATTCCTTGCCCGGCTTTCCTCGCAAAAGGGCCTCTCGAGATTTTGCCTTTTTCTTTTTTCCCTCTTGCTGTGGCCTGTGGAAAAGCAGTGAAATATACTTCTGTCTAACCTATCACGACTCCAGCAGGGCAGAGATGAAATGTGTATCTGTCTCAGATGAGCCCAGGCAGCCGGAATGAGCATAATGAGATTGTCTGAGGGTTCAGCTGCTGGGAGCTCAGGGGACAGGCAGACGCATAAGTCACGCTGCCTTCTCTCATTAGGGGGCTGGGGTCTGCCTGTGTCTCCTTGCTTCGGGCTTGACCAGGAAGAAAGCAAGGGGTCCTTGTGCCCATCAGGTCTCCCTTCCGGCTGCAAAGCCACCTGGGACCTGCCAGGGACCATTTGTTCTCCAGACGTCCGAGCCCTGGGTGCTGCTGGGCTGTCTTCCCGTGATGGCAGTGGCTCCAGTGTCTGCACCTGGGGCAAGCGGCCCAGCCTGGTCGCCGGGCCAAATACAAGCCCGACACCTGCCTCGCACAGTAGCGCCTCGTGATTGCTAGCTGAGTGCTGTTTGGAACTGGGCTGGGCATTTATGTGCCTTGCGTGAGAATTTTGTAGAAAGTAAAACAAAAGACCAAAGAGATTAAGCAGTTTGCCTGCAGTCACAGCTGGGAGGTGGCCAGAAGGTCTGTCCGAGTCAGAGGCCACGATTTTAACAACCACGCTGACCACCCTTCTTGGGCCGCTTATGCACATGCTGTTCAAACTCTACTGCCGTTGCCTGGCGAAAAGTCATATACACAAGTGCAGGTAAAGGCTGCCCAAAATGCCATCGGCCTGAAATAACCCTCACCAGTGTCCAGAGGACACTGCTCCGGACTCTTTATACGGACGTGTACAAGCAGAGTAGTCATAACTTTGTGAAAAAATGGATCATACTCTACATGCATTTAAAAAATAAAAACCAAATTTCATTTGTCTTGAATTTAACCAAAGACAGATCTTCCATTTGCATTTATGTGCATTGTAATAGAATGAAATTGCTTAACTTCACAAAAAACATTTCTTTGTCATAAGTGATCATAGTTCTTAAAAGATGAAAGTTTAAGAGGGAAAAGAGAAAAACTTTTTAAACAGCTTTATTGAGATACGATTTACATACCGTATAATTCCCTCATTTAAATCGTACAAATCGGTGGGTTTTGGTATGTCACGTCATTAATTTTTTTAAATCGTGGTAAATATGTAACGGAAAATTTGCCATTTTAACCATTTTCACGTGTACGATTCCATGGTATTAGTACCTTTACAATGCTGTACAACTGTCACCACTACCATTTCGAAAACGTTTACGTCACCCAAATAGAAACTCCATAACCATTAAACAACAACTCCCCATTCCACGCTCTCCCCGGCTGGTAACCTCTAATCTATTTTCTGAGAGAAAAACTTTGAACGGGTTGAAATCATTAATTTTTTTTTAAATAATAAACTTTGTTTTTGGAGCAGTTTTAGGGTTACAGCGAAATTGAGAGGAAGGTACGGAGATGTCCCAGATGCCTCCTGCCCGACATGTGCCTTCCCTACTGTGACTGTCCCGCACCTGAGTGGCATCTTCGTGACGATCGATGACTCTACATGAACACATCGTCACCACCCAAAGTCCATAGTTTACATTAGGGGTCACTCTGCGTTGTATGTTCTCTGGCCTCTGACTAATGTGTGACATGTACCTACCATTGTAGGACCATATGGAGTAGTTCCGCTGCCCTAAAATGTCCTGTGCTCCAGCAAGTCATCCCTCATTAACTTTTTAACCTACAGAATGAACCGACTCCCAAGCAAAGGACATGGAGGAAATTATCATCCACCTCTGTTCTTCCATTCTCAATTTTTGTTAGTTATATTATGATTTGTGTATATGGTCAAGGTTTTTATATTCTAGTCAATAACTATAATCGCCCCAATTTCAAAAATATTGATTCGTTTTTCATCATGATTCCTCCATGATGAATTTATTTTGATTTATGTTTTGGTTGGTTGCATGTCAGCGTCAGATAACTTTTTAAAGATCTTATGCATGTCTAAGCACCTTAAATTCACGTTTCAGTTGGTCTATTAACGATATATTCACAGGAGAGTTTAGCTGGGCATAAAATTCTGGTTCCTAGATTCTTTCTCTTAGAACTCTATAGAATATGCCTCCACTGTTTTCTGAAATTGCGTTGCTGTGGAAGGTTCCCATTCTCCTCACCTCATCTCCGTGCACTGCCTAGTTACATGGTTCTTTTTTTTATCCTTTAAGCTCAGTAACTTTTTTAGGATGTCTTGGTGTTCATTGCACCATCAAGTTTTCTGGGGTTGCAGTGTGGCAGTTAATCTGTCGGGCCAAGTCTTTTTTATGCCAGGGGATTTTTTTCATTCTATATTTGAATACCTTTTTTCCTTTTTCTATTTATTTTCTTTCAGAATGACACCATTTATGTGTACACTGGGTCTCCTTTTGCCTCCCCTATCTGTCGTTGGGTCTTATTAGTCTTCTCCAGTGATTCTTGCGTGATTTCCTCCAGCCTGCCCACCACCTCTCTACTTGTCACACTGTGCTTTGTCTGTTTATTCATTGCTTATAAGACGGTTTTTTAAAAATCTGTGATGTGTTTATTTTTCTTTTCTATTTCTCCCCTGAGCTCTGCTAGCACACCTCTCAGCTCTTATCTCTTTCTGTCATCAAGTAATTTCTTTTTCAAATTTCCATGTCTCCTTTCTTCCACCTCTCTGCCCCCGCGAGTTTTTAAGAGATCGTGTCAGTAAATTCTCTGAGTCGATGGAGAATTATTTTTCTCAGGTCTCTCCGTATTTCTCTGGATGATTCGTCGTGTGATGTATGTTGTTCATTTTCCCCCCGCTCTTAATTTATAGGACCCGTGTGGGTTCCTTTCTGGTTATCATTCTCAATAGCAATGGGTAAAAATGTAGAGAGCGATCCGGAGCAGTCTGCAGCTGCATTTGGGGCTTATTTATTGTCAGGAAGACTCTCTTCCCAGAGCTTTTATTTATCCTGTGCCCTGGGACTCCGGCTCTCTCAAGTTTCAAAGCTCATTCCTGGCTCACAGCAAAGCTCTTCAGTGCTGTGACTCTCTGTACTGTGACCAGCCCTTGCTGCCCCTTCTCCCTCTCTCCCAAGCCTCATTGCGCTCCCGGCATCTCCCGTAGCCGGAAAGCTAGGTTCTGTCATAGAAATGGCTCGTTGGCATGATTTTTCCATCATTACTCTTTTTTCCATTACACGATGTAAAATCACGTCTCTGCGTGTCCTAAATGGTTCCTAGCAGCACCGTTCCCATGAGCCCCCAACTGGAAACTGCCCAAGGACCTATGAACAATGAAACGGTCACGTCAAGGATAGGATATTCACCCCATGAAATACTAAGACAGCAAAGAGAGAGAACAACCTACGGCTATGAGCGACGACTCGGATGAATCCGCGAACATGAGGCTGATCCAAAGAAACCAGAATTAAAAGAGCACATACAGTAGGATTCCCTGTGATGCTGTAGATAGTTGGATACTGGCAACTCATAGGCTTCGACCTAATACAAAGTCCAACAACGGGCGAGAGACAGAACCGGTTGTTCGTGATTGGGAGATGTGGCTAGAAGGGAGCACGGGGAGCTTCGGGGTTGTTAATTTTCTGTTTCTTGATCGGGGCGCTGGCCAGATGGGTGTGTTTAATTGTGCGAAAACATCTCTGCTTATGATATGGGCACTTTTTTGTATCTGTGTGATAGGTCAATAAAAAGTAAAAAAAAAAAACAAAACAAAACCCAGGGAGATGCCTATCCTCCCCCGGGGGGCCACCACGGCCCTAAATTTCATTGTTCCAACGGGTCAGCCGTGGCCATGGCCTTCAGGAGGTGGTGTGTCTTAGGGGTCAGGGCTCATGTGAGCGAGCGCTCAGCCCGTCCCTCCTCCCAGAGCAGACTTCGTGGTGTCTGGCTGCTGTCATAGGCTGTGATTTGGGGCTGTGATGATTTCCTTGTCTCATCAGCCATGCTGACTTTTCTCGGTCTTCGGTCATTTTGTTTTGTTTTTGAGGGAGGACGGGAGAACGCAGATGCTCCAGCTCCACCATCTCCAACAGGAGATCAGGATAGATTACTAAACTGACTCTGCTGGCGTAGCTAGAAGAAACAGGCTTGACTTTTTTTTCTTAACTAAATGAAACGCTAGGACTTGACGGGATGAGAGACTAGACCATCGGCCCTTCAGAGCGATCGTGGAAACACAGCACCCAGAATGGCCAGCGCTCAGAGGTCACTGCCGTCTGTCTCCTGAGTTCTGCATCTCTTGCCAGGAGCATCCAGAGGGGGTGCAGGGTTCTGAAGCTTTTTCGAGGGGGAGCCCTGGCAGGTGTGGGTGACCACAGGCTGCTTGGGGCTGCTTGGAAGGACAATGTTTGCTTCCGTGAGGAAATGCTAATTGTGAAACTCACGCTTTCCGGTCCTACCTTGTCTGGCAAGTGTCTTTTCTCCCCTGGGAGAGAGAGTCCTCCTAGATGTGGGTGATGGTCTCTTGTCACCGTGGTCCTGCCCCACTTCTGACACTGACCTCTAGGCACATGGGTGAGCAGTCACACTTGGCTGCAGGGGATGGTCTGGTCTTAGCCTTGAGCATGTCCTGCCCCGTGGCGAGTGTCCGCCCTGTCCCTTGTCCTCCCCAGCAGTGCGGGGGGCGCACCCTGTGGGAGGCCGCTCCAATGGTGCGTCCCGTTCCTGCCTCAGGGCCTTTGTTCGTGCTGTTCCGAGCCCTCCCTCCTGTTATTAGTCACCGGGCACTGAACTCTAATAGATAGAACTATCGATTTTGATCGCTTAGATTCCTAGAGCTTCTCAAGAACATTTATTAGAGGTTGCGGCTGACCTCTGTTATTTAGATGATGAAATGAGGCTCGCCCAAGGTCACGCTGGGTCCCTGCATTCATCCTTGTGTGGCAGAAAAGGGGCACGGGGTTAGGGTTAGGCAAGCTTGGGAAACCGCCCCCATTAACCCTTGGTTTTCCCTTTCCTGTCCCCAGTTCTCATTTCATCCGACTGCCCCGAGAGTACAGGCCTCTCCTTGGTGTCGGGAGATTCCCGATGCGATGCCTGGTCTGCCCATGGAGCCGGGTGGAAGTCCATCCCGGTGTGAGCTTGGACGCCTCGATGACCCCGCCGAGCCCGGGCTCTTGTTTCATACCCCATCGTGGAAGGAGGGGACATTCTGGGGGCTCGGGGCCGTCGCTTCTCTCTCCGGTGGCATCAGCTCCCAGCCAGACGTGAGCAGGGGCCCGCAGGCCTCGGGGAAGGCGGGTCTCAGAGCTGAGCGGCCCACAACCTCTGCTTTCTCGTCTTCCTGGACCATTTCAGCTTGGACCCTGAGCGCATGCCCGCTCAGCTAGGAGCTGGACCCACCTACCTTAAAAGAAGGTTGATGACGATCTGTTTGCACTTGAGCATGGCCTCTGGAGAGCCCGGCCACTCCTGTGATAAGTTTGGGGATTGGGGTCGATCGGGGTACCTGAGAGGGGAAGTCCCTCCCACTGAGGGGCCTTCCAGGTGCAGAGATGTAGTTGAGGGGGAGTAAGACAGGAGGCATACCTGTCGGGGCCGGGGCGGGGGGCATTGCTCAGATGCACCACAGGAAGCCTCTGGGTCATAGAACTCCTTCATTCGGGGTCTTTTAGAGCCATAGCTTTTGTCTAATGTATGGCTGCCAGGTGTGGGGTGCCGTTTCATGGGATATGCAAAGTCGTTGAACTCTCCTTGGCTGAAAAGATGTCTATCTGGACTGTACTTAAAGCAACTGGATGTGTGAGAATTCGAGCTTGGTGCCGGGGGCTTTGAGCGAACAGTTCTACCTACTGTAAAGGACGTAAACACATGCGGGTCACGTTAGGCTGATATCATGGGGGGCATCTCTGGCTCACGGATGTAACATCCCACGCCCTCTGCCTCTCTTCCTAGGTGATTTATTAAAGAATTTCTTCCAGCCCGATGTACTGTCTGTCCCAAGGGTTCTGGTATATTCAATTTCCGCAACCTCGTGAGCTATCCAGTAATGCATTAGTGCCTGGGCGATGTGCAGGCCTCGTGCAGATGGGCCCCAGGGACGCTGCCTGCCTGCCCGGCCGGCCCTCGCCCTTATCACTTATCAGAGTGCCCTGACTCTGGTCACCGTGACTTCTCGCCGACGACTGTCCCCAGCGGGGCCCTCGTCAAATATAAGATACTACTCTGATTCTGCCACTCCCTGCCTTGGAAACCTCCACGCAGCCCCAGGAAAGAGCATAGAGTCTCTCGGGGGGTAATTGAATATATTTACAGCGAAGCCCTCACCATGCAGAAGACAGATTTTGCTGAGTGATTTCATTTTCCAGACAACTGGGAATAGGCCTCTTTCAAGCATTAATTTTTTTAAAAAAAATTTGATTGCTTGAGGTGCACATCTTTACCAAATACATTCTTTTGTCATCTTAAACAGAAGCTACTATGAGTACCTTGTTTATTTTTTAAAATAGCTTTTTTTGGGAGACATAATTCACAGGCTGAGCAATTAGTTTACCTCTTCTCGTCCGTCAGCCACAGAATAGGTGTGAATAGTTGTTGGTTTGAACTGAAATCACTCATGATCACCCGCTTTAGACAACTCAGAATCTTGTGCCAGGAAGCAGCGATGCCATCTGCCCGGCCGGCCCCGAGTGACACGGGCGGAACTAACTGGCCCAGCACCGTAGTGTCCCAGAACGCTGATTTTTACATTTCTCGCGTCTACTTTTCGTAGTTTGGCTTGTCCCACCTTTTCCCCATGGCCGGCCACCATTGCTCACTGCCATCACCATGCCCGCCTCTGGCTACTGCAGAGGACTCAGGGGACAGAAGCGGCAGCTCGTTAGAACTGTGCATAAAAGAAGAGAGGCCGTTCCCACGTAGGAGACGTGACAGCCGCCCACCGCCCGGCCCCTGCTCATAGGGTGACAGTCCTTTATCTCTCCACGGCTGAGAGCGGACATGCGTCCCCTACACAATCACTTAGCAAACAAGGAAAATGGGAGCTGGGGAGGAGAGGGCATTTGCGCAAGGCCACGTGGTGGGCCCGCCCTCTGCGAGAAAGTGACTCTCCCGTTCCCCCTTCCTCCCTCAGGGGTCTTCGGTGAATTTTGTCATAGAAGTCCCAACGCGCAGTTCCCCGTCGACGGGAAGGCCTGGACTCCAAGATGCTGGTGAAGGAGTACCGGATCCCGCTGCCGATGGCCGTGGAGGAGTACCGCGTCGCCCAGCTCTACATGATCCAGGTGGGTGGCGGGGCCGGGGCCGGGGCCGGGGCGCACGCATGGGCGCACGCACGGCTCTCAACACCTGTGCGTGCGACGCGCCCTTCCCAGCACAGCGTATCCCCGTGGGTGTCCGGCTGGCGACCACAGGGCTGGGCACAGCGCCACACTATGGGTGTTCGCGGCGTCGCATGGGCTCGCCAGCGCGGAGGTCACGGCGCGTGATGCTCATCACCTCGCTCAGCCAGGTGGCGCCCTCATGTCGAGTCGGCTCAGGCTGCCGTAACCGAACAGCGCAGACTGGCGGCCTTGAACAACGACATTGACTCCTCACAGTTCTGGAGGCTGGGAAGCGCGAGACCAAGGCGCTGCCAGATTTGGGGCCCGGTGAGGGCTCACTGCCTGGCTTGCAGGCGGCCACCTTCTCACTGTGTCTTGCGTGGCAGAAGGCGCACGCATGGGCGCACGCACGGCTCTCAACACCTGTGCGTGCGACGGGCCCGTCCCAGTACAGCGTATCCCCGTGGGTGTCCGGCTGGCGAGCACAGTGCTGGGCACAGCGCCATGCCATGGGTGTTCGTGGCGTTGCGTGGGCTCGCCAGCGCGGAGGTCACGGCGCGTGATGCTCATCACCTGCTCGCTCAGCCAGGTGGTGCCCTCGTGTCGAGTCGGCTCAGGCTGCCGTAACCAAACAGCGCAGACTGGAGGCCTTGAACAACGACATTGACTCCTCACAGTTCTGGAGGCTGGGAAGCGCGAGACCAAGGCGCTGCCAGATTTGGGGCCCGGTGAGGGCTCACTGCCTGGCTTGCAGGCGGCCACCTTCTCACTGTGTCTTGCGTGGCAGAAGGGGTGAGGGCGTCCTCTGCGATCGCTTTTCTATGAGAGCACCCATCATGCGGCCACCGCCCTCATGATCTAATCACCTCCCAAAGGCCCGACCCGTTAATGCCGTCCCACTGGAGGCTGGGGCTTCAACATATGAATTGTGGGGCGGGGGATACAGAACTTCAGCCTGTAGCAACCCATTTGATGGGCAGGAAGGAGTGAGGCCCAGAGGAATGAAAGGACTTGCCCAGGAGCACACGGCCGCCTCCCGGCTCCCAGAGCCACGCTTCCCCCGCGACCTCAGGCGGCCTGCCAAACAGCAGCGTCAGCTGCCTGGCGCATTTACAGAATCACAAACGAGTTTGTGACAAGCCCGAGGATGTCACCCCACCAGAATACGGGCCTCCCTGCTCAGTGCCCATCTCCGCGGGGACACGGGACCCAGAGTCCCAGGACCCGGTGCTCATAGCCCAGATGTGAGCACAGCTCCCGCTCGCTGGGGTCCTGCTCTGCGGCGGTCCCGTCCTAACTTCTCTGCCAGCCTCTTGCTCATCCTCAGTGCCCTGGCCCTTTGCCCAGCCTGGCAGCTCCCCTCCCACTTGGGGGTCTGATTACGAACCCACTCTGGGCTCAGCTCTGGCTCCTGTGGGCACGTGGACACCTTGGTCTAGCCTCTAGCCAGGCTATGTACCCCGCCCCCACCCTCGGTCACAGAATTATCACTGGGGCCATCGGTACAAGGAGAGCCTGGGCCGGCGGGGCCCCCACCTCCATCCTGGGGTTTGCTGGTGGCTCTCAGCCTTCTGCCCGGGTTCCGGGAAGTAGTTACAAGCTCCCTGCAGAGCCCGGGGCCCCCAGCTGCCTCTGTGGGGAGCTGGATGAAGCTGCTCCCGTGCGACCAGGCTCCCCACAGGAGAAGCGTGGCTGCAAAGGGAACAGAAGGCAGACTCAGCCTCCCTGGGAGCTGCTTGCTCCAAGCCACTTCAGAAGTGCCACTCAACTCCCTCTTGAACCACTTAGCCCGTCATTCCTCCTAGAGAGCGGGCAGAGAAGAAGAGCCATCTATCAGCCCCCCAGCTCTAGGCACCCTGGAAATGGCTCAGCCTGTTCGAGGACCAGGCTGATGTGCCAAAGCCACTCTTTGTCCTGTGGCATCTTAATTGCCACCCCAGCCGGGGGAGCCCCAGGCCGCTGCCTTTCGAGACCAGCCTGCCCTGCTGTGGCTGCCACATTTGTCTCACCTGCCTCTGGCCCCGAGCTCCGGGGTCTCCATCTACTACGTGGGTGACAGATAGGCACGTTGTCTCTATGGTGCTCCAGATTCACAGGTGTGAGCATACGTCGAAGCTCACGGTCACAACTGTACCTTCACTTGAATACGGTTTGCCGTATATCGGTCAGCCCTTAAGAGAACCGTTGAAAAGATAAGTTTGATGGACCAGACTTCCATGCCCGGGTTACAGAGACGGGTGGAAGCACTGTCCACTCTCCAGGCGCATCTGCGGGGAGCTGGACGCACGTGCAGCCCACTGCGCACAGGCCTGCGGGGCCAGCGAGCTCCGGGACACGAGCGGGGTGGCCGGCCACGGGCCTTGGGCCCGCGCTCCGGAGCGCATCTGCTCTGGGCCGGGCCTTGCGAGAGGCATGGCCTTTAAGGCAGCTGCGTTTCCGTGGGAGGAAGAGCAGGGTCTCAGTCCCGGCGACCAGCTGGGGCGGTCAAGGTCATGAACAAGAAGAGGCGACCTGGCGTGTCAAAGGCCTCGCACTGCGCCTGACCTGCACCCCGTATGTGTGTCGTTAAAGGTTTCAAAACAAACAAACAAAGCTGGCCTGGCTGGGAGAGAGCCGTCCGGCCTAGGAGAGCCCCGGCAGATGCTTAGCTCAGAGCGAGCCGTCAGAGGCGCTCGGCCAGGACCCTGGACAGCTCTGAGAGCTGCTGCCTTGGGAGCTTCTTGGGCTTTGCCCCCTCCTACCCCTCGTCAGCCCCAGCGTGGCTGGCCGGGCTGCTCCTCCCCCTACCCACCCAGCCCAGAGCCTTCTACCTTCTCATCAGGTCTGGGCTTTCTCTGCACCAGGTTGGAGGTGGCGCAGGCCCCTCCCACCGTCCTTGGGTCCCGGGGAGGCAGAGGGCAGGGGTCCCCACCCAGCCTGCCCTGGCAAAGTAGGCAGGGGGCAGGGTCAGGCGTCCCCCTGGGTGTGCATGCCCCTGGGCAGCCGGCCCCTGCTGCCGTCTGCTGATCCCGCGGGGGATGCCACAGCCCCGCTCATGGGAACGGCTGGCAGGGATGCGGGTGCCTCCGGTGCAGGCACAGGAGCTCAGGCCTGAGGGGCATGATGGGGAGTGGCAGCCGTGCTGGGGGAGACCTGCCCCCTGGGGTGCCGCCGCTGGTGGGGAGGTGCCCAAGCTCGGAAGGCACTGGTGGCAGTTGGGACCAGAATCCAGTTATTCGTCCGACCAGTCTTCACACCTACGGCACAGGGGCACCGAAGTGCTCTGTGGCGATACAGGCTGGGGCCGGTCTGAGTCCCAAAGACTCTGCCACTGCCAGCTGTGGTCCTTGTGTCCTTGTGTGGCCCACTGTATCCATCTCCCTTGAGGAACCACAGCCGTTGCCACCACAAGCGATGATGGGGGCCTGGGTGTCAAGGGCCTGACATACGTCACCCACTTTAACTCTCACCATACCTGATCATACCTGTAGAGGTTGTGTTATTTGTTCCCATTTTACAGATGAGCGTTTGAGGCTCAGAGATGTCAAAGAACTTGCCCAAGGATGCACAGCGGGCCCTTTGCAGCCAGGCTTTGTCGCACGGTCTTGGAGATCTCATTTCTCCTCTGAGTCATAGCTGCCGAGGGCTGAGGCAGAGACGCCTCGCCCCCATCTGCCCCTGAAGGCCATGCACCTTCCCCGGCCTCTCATACAGCTCTAGCCCCCTCCTCACCTCTCACGCACGCACGTACACCCGCACTGAGGTCATCTTGCAGGCGACCAGGCCAGGGTCATTGTGGTCGGCTGCACACCAGGGAATGTGCTGGTTCCAAAAGGCTGTGTGGCCGAGGGCTCGGCTCTGAGGGTGTGGGCGGGGCTGCGTGGGAGGCAGCGAGGGCCTCACCTGTCTGGCAGGTGTGGGATCATCAGGATGCTAGCCCCGTTTTTCCCACAGGTGGGCTGAAGCTCACTCACAGGAGGGTGACGAATGTTAAGGATCTTGAAATAAGGTCATTCTGGATTCAGGGAGGGCCCTAAATCGAACGGCTGTTGTAATTACAAGAAGAGAGGAAGGTGGCCATGTGGTGACGGAGGCAGAGATCTGAGCGAGATGACCACCAGCCAAACAATGCCTGGGGCCAGCGGGACCCGGAGTCAGCAAGGAGGGACTCTGGCAGGGCCTGCTGGGGCGGCCATGCCAGCTTTCCTGGGCGGGGGAGTCTGAAGACACCTCAGGCTGAGGTCACCTGAGTGGGCAGGGGCTTCTCTCAGGCCCCCGAGGCCAGCTGGGAAGGGCCCTCCCTCCTCCTGCTCCCTCCCTTCCCCGCCCTCAGCTGGGCACCCCGCCTTCACCCTCAGAGACTCCACGGGGTTCTGGCCTCTCACACCTGCCCAGAACCCCAGACGTGTCCATTTCCTGGAGCTGCGTGACAAAGCACCTCAGGCCGGGGGGCCGAAAGCAGCAGAAATGTGTCCTCTCCCAGCTCGGGAGCCAGAGTCTGAAATCGAGGTGTCAGCAGGGCCACGTCTCCTCTGAGGGCTCCGGGGGAGGCTCCCTCCTGCCTCTTCCAGCTCCTGGGGGCCCCAGGCGTTTCTCGGCTGGTGGCTGCATCACCCTCGTTTCCGCCTTCAGCGTCACTTGTCTGTCTTCCCTCTGCACATGTCTGTGACTCTGTTCCCTCTTTTTATAAGGATGACAGTCATTGGATTCCGTATGACCTCACCTGAACTCACTACATCTGCCAAGGCTGTTTCCAAATAACCCCACGGTCTGAGGTTCCGAGTGGACAGGATCTGGGGAGCCGATCCTCCGCCCATCACTCTGGGGCTCGGGCAGGCAGGGAGACCGGAAACTGAGATCAGAGAGAAATAACTTGCCCAGGGTGAGGGGCAGTTGGTCTCAGAGCTGGAGACAGAATCTACTTATTCGCTCCATAAATATTTATCGAGCACCTCCCTGTGCGGAGTGTTTTCCCTCTGGAGCTTATGCCGGGGCCGAGCCGGCCCTGCCATCCGACAGGTCTGAGCTCGGACCCCGGTTCTGCCATGTAGCTGTAACCTCGGGCAAACCACCCCGCCTCTCTCAGCCGCCACCTTCCCATCGGTAAATGGGGGACCGTCGTGGCACTGCGCCTCCCTCAAGGGCTCGTCGCCATCACGAAAGGTGGAAGGACACGCAGTGTGCTCGGCAGAGCCGTTAGTCAACGGAGCTACTGTCAGAGGCCCCCGGAGCTGAGCGCGTGTCCAGGAAGTGGTTGCTACCTCCTCGCAGAACCTGGGCCACGTTCCAGGAGCTCCTTTAAGGAGCGAGGGCTGGTGTGCACCTGCTCCGACTCCATCTGCCGCCTCCGCCAGGGTCTTTTCGGTTGTTGTCCTGGGCCATGGAGATACAGCCCGACTTTGTGCCCTAGAGAGGACATGCCCTGGGGCTGAGACAGCACTGCTGGGAGTACCTGTGTGCATGCACGTGCATAGGTGTGTGCCCTCGGGGGGGGTGTGCGTGAGCGTGTACATACCTGCTGTTCAGGAAGCTGACCGAAGGTGGCCTTGGCAGTGCGGTCACGTCTCCATGGAAACAGATGCCGGGCTTAAAACCACACAGCATCTCAGTCGTGAGGTTTTCTGCATTTGTGGCAGAGAGAGGCTTAGAGGTGACTCAGGTGTCATACCTGTCTGTCGGTGCCTCCGAGACCCCTGCCCGCTTCTCACGTTCGATCTCTCAAATCAGAGAGAACAGAGGCAAGACTGGCTTGTGCTTGAGATGTAAGTCACACAACACACAACTCACACATTGGAAGCACGTAGTTCAGTGGTTTTTAGTGTAGTCGCAGGGTTGTGAAACCATCACCACAATTTTAGAACATTTTCAGCTCCTCACAACGAAGTCATCATCCATTCTCCGCCATCCCTGAGTAACCAATCATCTACTTTCCAAGTGGGTTTGCCGATCCCGGGCTTTTTCATATAAGCGGGTCATGCAACATGTGGCCTTTTGTGACTGGCTGCTTTCGCTGAAAGTGATGTTTTCAGCGTTTGTCCACAGTGTGACGTGTGTCAGTGCTTCGTGCCTTTCTGTGGCTGAATCATTCCCTCGCGAGGGTATAATTCGTTTCTCCATTTTTCAGTTCGTGGATTTCGGCTGTCGTGAAGAGTGCTGCTCTGAGCATCCCTGTCCACGTTTCTGTGCCGACATAAGTTTTTATTTTCTCGGACGTGGACCCACGGGTAGAACTGCCGGGTCACATGATAACTCTGTTCCACTTTTTTAAGGAACTGCCAAACTTTTCCACAGTGACTGCACCATTTTACATTCTCACCAGCCACGCGCGACGGTGTCTGTTTCTCCACACCCACAACCAGCCCTCGTTAACCATTTATCTTTTTCGTCACCCTGGTGGGTGTGCGGTGGTAGCTCACTGCAGATTTGATTTGCACTTCCCTGGCGACCTGTAATGTGGAGTATCTTTTTTGGGGGCCTGTTGGCCGTTTGTGTGTCTTCTTTGGAGAAGTGTCTATTCGAGTCCTTGGCCCATTTTTAAATTGAGTTGTTTCTTTGTTGAATTATAAGAGTTCTTTGTACATTTTGGATACAAGTCTCTTATCAGATAGATTATTTACAAAAAAACTCTCCCGTTCTGCGGGTTGTCCTTTCATTTTCTTCATGGCGTTCTTTGATGCACAAAAGTTTTAAAATTTTGATGAGGTCCAGTTTATCTCTCTCTCTTTCTTTCTGTTTCTTTCTTTTTTTTTTTTTTTTTTTGGTTGCTAGTGCTTATCGTGTCCTATTTAAGAAGCCATTGTCAAATCGAAACGTGATTTGCCCCTATGCTTTCTTCTAAGATTTTTATAATTTCAGCTCTTCCATTTAGGTCTCTGATCGATTTGAGTTGATTTATATATATATGGTGTGAGGTTGGGGTCCTCCTTCCTTCTTTCACATGTGGATAGCCAACTGTCCCAGCACTGTTTGTCGAGAAGATTATCCTTTCCCCCACTGAATGGTCTTGGCACCCTTATTGAAAATTAATATATGTAGTCTGTAGATATAGGGGTTTATTCCTAGACCGTATGCCACAGATCTGTCTACGCAATGCTGATACTACATTGTTTTGATCACTGTATTTTTAGAGGAGGTTTTGGTATAGGAAAGTGTGAGTGTTCCAACTTTGTTTTCTTTTCAAGATGGTTTTGGCTCTTTAAGATCTCTCTCAATCCCATATGAATTTAGGATGAGTTTTTCCATTTCTACTGCAAAAGAAGGCCTTCGGCATTTTGACAGGCATTCCGTTTGGTCTGTAGATTGCTTAAGGGAGTGTTGACGTCTTAATATTGAGTTTCCCAGGGCATGAAAACAGATGTCTTTCCTTTTATTCAGGTCTTTTATTTCTTTCAGCAATGTTTTGTCGTTTCCAACATACAAGTCTGTCACTGCCTTGGTTAAATTTTATTCCTAGGTATTTTATTCCTTTGGATGCTATTATAAATAAAAAATAATTATCTCATTTTCTTTTCGCATAATTTTGTTTTTGAGTGTTGATTTTGTATCTTGCAACTCTGCTGAGTTCATACAGCAAGTTTAAAAGGTTTTTAGGGGAATTCTTGAGATGTGTCACTGACGAATTGAGGTAGTTTTACTTCTTCCTTTCCAACTTGGATGCCTCTTATTATTTCTTTTTCTCACCTAATATCTCTGGCCAGAATCCCTAGGACAGTGTTGGATAGTAGTGAGGCAGCGGGTGTCTCCCCCTCGTTCCTGGCCTTGGGAGCACTCGCAGTCCTGGGACAGACAGGAGTCAGAATAGAGGAGTTGGCACGTGCGTGCAGCTCTGGGAGGGGACTGTGACCTGTCCAGTCTCCCACAAGAGTGCCGGGGCACGTGGAGCCTGGGTCTGGATTCGGGGGCACGTGGAGCCTGGGTCTGGATTCGGAGGCAGGTGGAGCCTGGGTCTGGATTCGGGGCCACGTGGAGCCCGGGTCTGGATTCGGGGGCAGGTGGAGCCTGGGTCTGGATTCGGGGGCACGTGGAGCCTGGGTCTGGATTCGGGGGCAGGTGGAGCCTGGGTCTGGATTCGGGGGTCCTGAAGTGGTGCAGAAGGAGCCAGCCTGGTTGGCCAGAGCCCCTCCTCCCACTCGGCACCCTGGGCGATCTCCCGAGCCCCTGCCTTCTGTAGAGCACCCCGGCCCCCACATCACGGGCGCTTTCGTCCCCACAGAAGAAGAGCCGCGACGAGACGCACGGCGAGGGCAGCGGCGTGGAGATCCTGGAGAACCGGCCGTACACCGACGGCCCCGGTGGCTCCGGCCAGTACACGCACAAGGTGTACCACGTGGGCATGCACATCCCCAGCTGGTTCCGCTCCATCCTGCCCAAGGCGGCCCTGCGGGTAGTGGAGGAGTCCTGGAACGCCTACCCCTACACGCGGACCAGGTGAGCCCGCCCCCCCCGAGCCACCGGGTGGGGAGCCCACCGTGGTGTGGGTCCCAGGTGGGCTCAACCCCTGGCCCTCCAGGGAGCCCAGGCTTCCGGGGAGCTGAGCCTCCGTCCAAGATGGTTGTACCCCGAAGGTCCCCCGGCGTTCCCCTAAGGGAACAGGCAGGAGAAAGGGGTTCACACACGATGCCTCCCGGCCCGCCCAGGGGAGGAGGCCAGGAAGGCCTGAGTCCAGTGAGGGCCGTCTGAGACCCCCGGCCTTCCTCGATGGCTCAGGGAGTACACACTCACCTTGACATTTGCCTGAGAATGCGAGACAGCTGGCTGGGAAGGAACGTGACCTGAGAGTAGACCAGCTGGCCCAGAGTCCCTCCTACCCTGAGCCCTTCAGCCGCCATGGTGTGTTCTTACGCCCCATACTGAGCTGGGGTTTCCTCTGGATCCCCCACCCCGGTAGGGAGTCCTTCACTCTGTGGCCCTTCCCCGCCCATGTGGCTGAGCTCTGCTGGGTTGGAAGAGATGGGGGCTGCACCCAGCCGTCCGCCCCTTGCTGCACAGGTGGGGTCCCCCCAAGTCCACCCTTTGCGAGGGCCCGGAGCTTACAGGAGGCCCCAGGGGGTTGTCCCCCCAGCCGAGAAAGAAGGGAGGAGGGACTATGCCCTGGCTGCTGGACCTGGCTCTTGGGGTCCAGGGTCCGGGCGTGGCATGTCACACAAGTGCTCGTCCAGATTCAGTGCTCATGACATCGCTCTGCGTGTGGTCCGTCCGTGTGTGCCTGTGTCCACGCCATGCCTTACCGGGGTGGCCGATGGGCGCAGGCTCCGGCAGCTTCCTGCAGCGTCTCCCTCCCCACCCCAAGCCTATCCTGCCCCTAGTGTGGCCTCAGCTGTTCTCGGGACAGGGTGAAGGTCCATGAGATGCATGGGACAGACGAGTCTTGGCCACGCCTCCGGCCTCCTCCTCCGCCCTGGGCCCTTGTCCCCTGCCCAGCGGGGCCCGGCGGGCCCTGGCCCAGCCGCCCACCCCCTCCAAACGCGGGTCCTGATGGGAGCCTCCCTTTCACTCCACAGGTTCACGTGCCCTTTCGTGGAGAAATTCTCCATCGACATCGAAACCTTTTATAAAACTGATGCTGGAGAAAACCCCAACGTGTTCAGCCTGTCTCCGGTGGAAAAGAACCAGCTGACGATCGGTAAGCGGGATGGCGGGGGGCCCTGCGGGGCTGCGTTGAGGGTCTCGCTGTTCGTGGGCCCCTCAGTCGGTGTCCAGGCCTGGCAGCACCAAACCCGCTCCTGTCCCCGGACGAGGCAGTTGGAACGGCGAGCCAGCGCAGGTGGGGGCGGCCCCGGGGGAGGCAGGACAGGCCTTCCTGGCCCATTTTCCCGACACGCACACTCCGGCTAAGCGCCTTTTCCTCCCTGACCTCCTTCCCTCCATCCCTCCAAGGTGTCCTCAGCCCTGGAAGTGCACGTGTGTGCCCAGGGGCCATCTCAGGCTAACAGCCATGCAGAGTGCAGAGGTCTGTGTCCCCTCAGTGTCCAGTGGCCTCTGCTCCACTCCCCGACAGTTGACTGTGCCACGTGGGAAATGGCCTCATTTGTTAAATCTCCTTTTGTAAAAGAGACCAGAATTTGGAATTTTCATGTGAAATCTCCCGATTCCTAAATGTTGGTGACTAATTAAAAATCTTTGTCAATAAACATATACTGGCCAAATAAAACACATCTGTGGGCCAAATGCAGCTCAGCAGCCACCAGTCTGCAAGCTCTGGGTTCCAGGCCTGAAGGAACGAGTCACACGAAGGTGTTTCGGGCAGTGGCACGGATGGCACTGGAGAGCCCGGCTGCTGGCGCCCCAGGAGCGAACTGCCAGCGGCCTCTCTGATAGGCGTGAAGGGCTTTTCCCTGAGACCACTCCCCGCCAGAGAGGCCCACTGGCGGGTGGGAAGCTGTCCGTCTGCTGGGGGTGTTACAACAAAGTACCCCGGACTGGATGGCTTCAACGTTCCACAGCCCTGGGCGTCAGAGGTCCGAGATCGAGGTGTCAGCACCGGTCCCTGAGGGAGAGTCTGCCCCCAGCCTCTGGTGGCCACTCACAATCCCTGGGGTTCTTGGCTTGTAAACATGTCACCCCAGTCTCTGCCTTCAGCTTCACGTGGCATGCTCCCTGTGTGCGTGTCGGTGTCTGAATGTCCCCTTTGGACACGCTAGGCACGCTAGTCACGTGGGATCAGGGCCGACCCTAACCACCTCGTTTTAATGATTATGTCTTTAAGGGCCCTGTCTCCACATAAGGTCACTTTCTGAGGTGCTGGGGGTCAGGACTCCAATGTATGGGCTGAGCGGGGCATATTCTACCTGGCCAGCCTCAGATGCGGCCTGAGCTCCAAGGGCCCCTCAGGAGCCCCCCACCACCACAGCTCCTAATCCCAACTCTCCTACTGGGGGCCTTTCTGCCTGAGCATGCCGGGCACATGGTCTGCTCCAGGAGGGGACTTTCATCGGTCCCCAAATGCCACCGCACTTGGGTCCCTCACTGGTTTTGGTGGCCACAGCCCAGACCCGGTGCCAGCAAGCCGGGGAGGTGAGGTGGCCAGGGCCCGGCTGGGGCAGAGCCCGCCAAGTGCCATCATCTCCACACATCTGAAAGAAGGGCTCTCAGAGCCACAGAGCCCGCCCTGGTCCCTTCTCAGCACGTGTGTCCCAGCCCGGCTAACACGGACCTCGGGAGCCAGCGCGACGGGCGGTTTTGATTTTGGGGAAGGAGGCATGTGACGAGAGGTGGCCTGGCTTGCATCCTCTTGTCACCCCCTCCCCCAGCCCAGGTCCCGCCAGCCCCCAGTCCTATTTCCTGAGCGCCCAGCCCTGTGTCATCTGCTAGTCGCTGTTAGGCCCGCGGTGACCCTTTAAACAGCTGTTCCGCTCGCCTCCGTTCCATCCAGGAGGGATCCCCTCAGGCCAGCCCCCTAAGACCACACACAGCGCCACTTCCCCCTCAGGTACCATCCCGGCCCTTAGCCTGGCGAGAAGTGGCCGATGTGTCCAGCCACATCCCCATCACCTTCCCACGCGGACACTCTGGCGGCTCCCCCAACGCCCCCGGCCCGCAGTGGG
>NW_006434829.1:4274264-4276352 GCF_000325575.1 Pteropus alecto
CCCCCCCCCTCCCCGCAGGGAGCTGGGGGCGGCGGGGACACGGGGAGGGGCGGGGCGGAGGGCGGACGGAAGCGGCCACTCGCGGGTCTCCCTGCAGACTTCATCGACATCGTCAAGGACCCCGTGCCCCCCAACGAGTATAGGATGGAAGAGGACCCCAAGCTGTTCCACTCTACCAAGACCCAGCGGGGGCCGCTGTCCGAAAACTGGATCGAGGAGCACAAGCAGCAGCTGGCGCCCCTCATGTGCGCCTATAAGCTGTGCAAGGTGGAGTTCCGCTACTGGGGCATGCAGGCCAAGATCGAGAGGTTTATCCACGACACCGGTGAGCACGCGCCCCCCTCAGGCCACGCCCCGGCCCCGCCTGCTGCCCCGCCCACCTGCCTCTGTCCGCCAGGCCTGCACTTCTGCATCCCCGCCCTGAAGCCCGCGTGCAGCTTCCCTGCTTTACCTGGGCCGCCTGGAAACCCCTGTTGAGCACCCACAGACGGCAGGCAGTGTGCGTGTCATCCCCAGGGAAGCCCGGGGCCCTGCCCCCCCAAACCCCTGACCGGTCTGTGTTTGATCTCAGGTAGTAACCTGGGGGACGAGAGCTGGGGGCTCTCCACCCATCCCCCAGGTCACTACCTGAGATCGGTGCCAAGGGCCTGTCCCAGCCCCAGGGTGATGATCCAGGAGAGGCATCTGGGCATCGCCTTTTGAGTCTGAGAGCAGAGGGACTTAGTTTAAACGTGGACGAAGCCATAGTGTTGATAGTGTACTTTACACATGTCATCAGCTCACTGTGACCCGTGTGGGCAGCCATTGTCACCCCGTTTGTGGAGGAAACAGGCCGAGTGCGGGGTCTGAACCCAGATCTCGCAATGTTCTCGCACCAGCCGGGGGCAAGTGTCTCATCAGATGGGCTGCTCAGTGTGGGCGCAGGCAGACCCTGGCACAGCATGCCTGAGGCCACAGCCCGGAGCTTGGCGGGGACACAGACAGTCCTGGCTGAAAGGGGGTACCCTGCCGGGAGCACGGGTGAGAGGGTCTCCCCAGGAAGGCCTTTAGGAATGAAGGGACTTAGAAAGGACATCTGGGGAGGCACAGTGGCCTTTCTCTAGGGAACTGGAAGGTGTGTGCCCTGAGACCCAGTGACATCTCTCCCAAGTTTGTCCCCTGGAGAAACTCAAATGCACGTTCCGGAATGTTCAGAGCAGCAAGTTTGTAATAGCAAACGAACAAAAAATGAAAGTGAACCGTTGGCAGAAGGAATAAATTAAATGTGATATTTCAACCAAATAAATACCGTCCAGTCCCAAACTTGAAACTCATCCCCCAAAAAAGTGAGTAGCGGAAAAATACACGCAGCGTGACACACAACATGTGAATGTCAACAACATGCAAACCAGCCCAACGTGCTGTCTAAAAGAACACATCTGTGTGCCGAAACCAAGACGAAAGGCAGATAATGAACACGAAATTCAGGGAGGACCCTTTTGGGGCGGCAGGAGCACGTGGCCGAGATGGCCACCAGCGGGCTCCGTGTCGGCACCCTGCTGGGCGCTGTAGACGTGGGTGCTTTATTTCTTCTTAATGGTTTCTTAGCCGGCTCTTTACACACCACACGCCTCACCAGTTGTAAGAGGGCAGTTTTGTTCATTTTAGTACAGTCCCAGAATTGCATGCACAGTTCTAGAAGGTTCCATCACCTCAGACTCTTTTGTACCTGTTTGCTGTCACCCCTACTCCCGCCCTGTCCCAAAGCAACCCCCATCTGCTTCTTGTCCATGTGGTCCTTGTGATCGTCATACCCTGAGAGCTATCTTATTTTATATCTTATTTTGTATGTATCTATATTCTATCTTAAAAAGGACAAGGCTGCTTCAAACTCGAACTTGATTTTCCGTGGGAAATTCGTCAGGAAAAGTATACTAGACACTGAGACAGAGGTCCTCCTCTAGCACCCCTCTGGGGGCGGGGCCCCCCCAAATTCAGTGTGACTTCTGAGCAGACACGTTGCCCCTCTACTCCCGTGGTAGGGCCACTGTGAGCTTATGAGGCCATCCGTGAGCCAGGTGGGGAAAATGAGGCACGGAGTGATTTTTT
>NW_006434829.1:4276382-4281017 GCF_000325575.1 Pteropus alecto
GGCAGACCCTAAGCTGCAGCATCGGGACACCGCCCGGCCCTAGGGGCCCCCGGGGCGGGACTGACGCTGCCTCTCTGTGTCCCCGTGCCCCGCCGGGCGCAGGCCTGCGGAAGGTGATGGTGAGGGCTCACCGGCAGGCCTGGTGCTGGCAAGACGAGTGGTACGGGCTGAGCATGGAGAACATCCGGGAGCTGGAGAAGGAGGCGCAGCTCATGCTGTCCCGCAAGATGGCCCAGTTCAGCAAGGACGACGAGGAGGCCGCAGAGCTGGCCGAGAGCGAGGCCGGCCAGGCCCAGCCCCCCGGGGAGCCCCCCCAGCCCAGCGGCGGCGGGGAGCCCCTGGCCGGCCGGGGCCTGAAGAAGCAGTGGTCCACGTCCTCCAAATCGTCTCGGTCGTCCAAGCGGGGAGGTGAGTGTGCCATGCCACCCCGGCCTCACAGGGTCCCTGCCCTCTGCTCATCCACCCCGGTGACAGCGCGCGGCCATGCGCGAGGCAGCCCCATGGAGCCAGGTGCTTCCAGCTCCAAGAACAGGCTCTTGTTCTCAGACCTGGGGGCTGCAGAAATCAGACCCCTCTCCTGCTGGTAGGAGCCACCCAGGGCGTCCCCCCACCCAGAGGCACCGTCACAGGCCAGCTCAGATAGACAAGCTGGCCACGTGGGAACCCTGCCCTAACCTCTCCCAGCACACAGCCAGGGTCCCTGGAGGAGAGGGGTCTGGGTGGGGACCCCCCAGCACACTGAACAGAGGTCTCTAAGCCGAGGGAGAACCAGGCCCGAGGAGCCTGCAAGGCTTCAGATCCTGAGAAAGGCCTGCTGTGGCTGTTTTGAAAAATCAACGTATTTCATGTAAGGCCAGGAGTCCCCTCCGCAAATCTGGCTTTTCCCACAGCGGGCTTGATTGTCCTCGTGCTGACGGAATCTGTGCAAATAGATGCACCAATATTTTTTACCTCACTTCCTGCTACTGCCCTGTGTACCCGTCTGTCCCCTGCCACAGGACAATTTAAGGAGCTCACTCCCCGTAGGCCCAGGAGTGAGCCCAGGCCTCTGTGACGCACGTCCCTACCTGCCGCGGCCGTGTCCTCCCTGGACAGGACCACGCTGTGCCGGGCGGGCTGGGAGGGGACCATCTCGAAAGTTCCAGAAGCGTCCGCCGGGATGAGTCAGGGCCCCTCGTTTCTACACCTCGTTCTCTTCCCAGCCCTCCTGGCCCTTGCTCCGGCAACGTCACCCCCGCCTGCCCTCCGCCCCTCAGCCCTGTCCCGCGGGGCGGTCCCTGAGTCGGGGGTTTTGCCTTCCAGCGAGTCCTTCCCGCCACAGCATCTCAGAGTGGAGGATGCAGAGCATCGCCCGGGACTCAGACGAGAGCTCGGACGACGAGTTCTTCGATGCTCACGGTAGGCGGGCTCCTGGAGCACGTGGGGCGCCTCCCCAGGAGAGGTGGCAGGCCTTAAAGAATCGGGGGTGATGCAGATTGAAGTGACAATTACCTGTGGAATGTCCTAGGTGAACATACCGTGCGAGGGACAGGGGAGGAGAGCGAAGTCACCGGTAGTCTGGGGTCTGGGGTTCACCCTAACCAGGTGTTGGGACTTGGGCCTGGCGGGTGGGGACCGTTCTCTCGATCCCCCCAGAAATGGATTGACAGCAAGACAGAGGCTTTTTCCATGTGTGACTTTATTTCCACAAGAAGCTTAATAAAAGCATAATTTCTTATAATTTTCTAATTACTTTTTCCTTGGTTAAATTAATACCCACCTAATGTATAAACTTTAGAAAAGGCAAACAAGCAGAAAATATGCAAAGTGCCTGTTTTCCCACTGATCCCCAGAGAAGCACAGTGAGCAGACAGCCGCTCCCCACCTCGGCTGATACGGGTTTCCAGTTTGCAATTTGTGAGGCAAGACGTAGGCTCAGTAAGGGACAGGGACAGGGACAGGGACCTGCCCACGGGCACCCAGCAGGGCAGAGGCAGGGCCGAAGCCCTCTCCCGCCACCATGGCTTGAAGCGGGCAGACGAGCCACCTAATTGTGGCGTCTTAGTTGACTGGCCCGCCCCTAAGAGAAAAAATCGGGGGCGTCAGTGGCCAGACGAAAGGGAAGTGCCTGGTCTGGTCTTGGGGCGGGGACCTGGAACAGGTGACAAACAGTTCTTGAGCCGGCCTCTGCACCTGGGGCCGCCCTGAGGGTGGCTTTGGGGATCCCACCTCCCAAGCCAGGCTGAGAGACTGAGCCCCTCCTGGCTCCGTGTCCTGGACGTGAGGAAAATACCCTCGAACGTAGAAACTTCAGAATGAGCCAGAAAAGAGAAGAGACGGCAGGGCCTGGGGAAGCCAGAGCAGCAGCATCCTAGGGAAACTGGCCCAGCGACCCATTGCGTGGCTGGAGGAGGGACCGGCACGTGCCAGGGCCCAGACAGCTGCCCCTGACCCAGTGGTCCTGGGTGGACGTTCGCAGAAAAGCAGAAGCGGGAGTCACGAACGGAAGTGCTCAGGGCGGTGTTTCTCGCTAAGCCGTGCTCGTGTGGGTGCTGATCCCACGAGGGGGGGACATCAGCTGATGAGCAGAGAAACGAGGTGTGGGCCATCCGCCCGGGGCACAGGCTTCAGGTGTGAAACGCTGTAACTAGGATGAACCTCGAAAGCATGGTGCTGAGTGAAAGAAGCCAGACACAAATGGACACGTGTCGTGTGATCCCATTTCTAGGAAAGGCCCAGAGCAGGCAAATCCGTAGACAGGAAGTAGATTGGTGGATGCCAGGGGCTGAGGGAGTGGGGTGCGGAGTGACTGACTGCCTGGCGGGTGTGGGAAATCTGCTGGAATGAGACAGAAGAGATGGTTACACAGCCCTGTGAATGGACCAGGTGCGACTTTGAAATGGTTTAAATGGTGAATTTCACGGTATGCGAATGTTACCGCAGTTATTTTAAAAAGGTCGGAGGGTACCTTCGTGGGCGTGCGGCTGCACGTTCCCCCTGTTCAGGGAGGGAGAAGGGAGAGCGCGGAGGGGCCCGCAGGCCGGAGAAGCGTGGGAGTCCCCAGAGCTCCCACTCGGGGGCCCCCCAGCCCCGCCCCTGGGCAGTGTACCGAAGCCCCCTCTCCTCCCCAGAGGACCTGTCTGATTCAGAGGAACCGTTCCCCAAGGACATCACCAAGTGGAACTCCGATGACCTTATGGACAAAATTGAAAGCCCCGAGCCAGAGGACACGCAGGGTGACTAGGCAGTGCTGGGACCTCCCCTCCCCGCTAACCCAGCTCCTGCTCAGTGCTGGGCATTGGGGGTGGGTGGGGTGGGGACACCTTGGGTCGCAGCCTCCGTCCGGTGGGCCTGGGGCTGCCCACTGCCCCGTGCTCACGGCGCCCACCACTTCTGTGTTGCAGACGGTCTGTACCGCCAGAGCGCCCCCGCGTTCAGGGTGGACCCGCTGAACATCATCGAGGTGGGTGCCCGAGTGGAATGGGGCCAGGGACTGTGCAGCCAGGGGTCCCCAGGGCTGCCAGGGGAAGGGGCAAGGAGCAAAGGACCGGTCCCAGTCCCAAGGGGACTGCGAAGGCAGAACTTCGCACCCACAGCCTCGCGTCGGCACCGGCCTGGGCCCCGAGGGAGAGAGGCCTGGGGCCACCCCTCTGAGGTCAGCAGGGACTGTAGACAGCCCCCAAGGAAGGACCTGACCCAGCTCCGCCCCGGGAAAGTAACATGAGAAACTTACAGTCTTCAGAACAAAAATAAGAAATTCACCCTGTGCCTCCTTTCTGCAGTGTTTGCAGAGAAAAATGTGGACAGGGAGGAAGCAAAGCCATCTGGCAAAGTGACGTGGCCGGTGGCCACCGCCCCACTGGGGACAGGGGGGCCCTCGGTGCCCAGAGCAGGTGTCTTGGCGGAGCGCCTGCGTCTGCCTCAGGGTGCTCTGCGTGGACCTCACGCCCCTTCTCCTCCCCCAGCCGTGGGTGATCAGAGCTGTCTGCACTGGAGTCAGGGACTGGGGACAGGGGCCGGGGCCGGGCGGGGCTGTTACCCGCCGCAGTCACTGCCCTGCCCTGGCCTCCAGCTGCCCAGGGTGGACACGGCCCTCAGGACTATGGACTGGGGGGATGGGAGCTTCCTCACTGCCCTCCCCTTTTGGGGTTTTCTGCTTTGAGGTCTGAGGTCCCCCAGGCTTTTCTAGAAGGGTACCTGGGACCAGGGGCATT
Organism: Pteropus alecto; assembly: GCF_000325575.1. Taxonomy (NCBI): domain Eukaryota; kingdom Metazoa; phylum Chordata; class Mammalia; order Chiroptera; family Pteropodidae; genus Pteropus; species Pteropus alecto. Next base: position 4,280,576 of record NW_006434829.1, read on the forward strand.
GATCTCCAGTTGCTGGTTAACGGCGAGGAAGCAGCCGGAGCCTGCTCCCCAGGTGCATCGCACACAGCTCCGAAGGCCAGTGGGCGGGTGGGGAGAGGAAGCCTGGGCTAGGGGACCGCCGAGCGGTGTGCATTCCAACCCAGCACGGTCCTGGGGGCGTAAAGTCAGGTCCCTTTGCTTGCAAAACCCCCACACCGGAGCCTCCTGCCCCAGCCTTGCGGGAGTGGGGCGGCTCCACAGAGACACTGAGGACCCCCTGGCTTTCCAAGGCCTGTAGTCCCGCCTCCCATAAGCTCTGCTCCCACACATGGTGGCTCTGTCCTGGTCTGTGGTCTGGGTGGCCGGTGGCCTTGGCCTGCTCTGGGCCATGAGTTCATTCCTGTCTGGCCGGCCGCAGTGGTGGGCAGTCCTCGAATGGGGCAGGTGTCACTCCCCAAGCTCT
>NW_006434829.1:4281046-4298497 GCF_000325575.1 Pteropus alecto
ACCAGTCCCCTCTCGGGGACGAGGCAGTCTGGCCTCGCCTCTGCTCCAGGCTGAGGATTGCCCACTAGGCTTCTTCCTTCCTCACTTGCCCAAAGCCCTCTGCTGGTCAGTGGTGTCCAGCCCGTTCCTGGTGGCCTCGCCAGCCCCCGGGTCCAGTGCCCACATTGCCCAACCCTCTCCTAGGCTCTGTGTTGACAGTTGAGTCCTCCTGCTGCCCCACCTCCTGCCATCTGGTGGCCCAGTTCAGCGTCCTCAAAATGGCTTCGGCCCCTTGGACTGTCTCTCTGGTTCCCTGGGGACAGGCCCCTCTCTTCATTCAGTTTCCTTTCCTGCCCCCCACGTGTCCTGACATAATATGACATAACACAGCGAGTGCCCTAGCCCTGGCCTCCTCAGTCACACACCAGAAGCTGGGTGCCGGGAGAGGCCCCTGGGGACGGGGCCACAGCCCGGATTGGCAGGAGAGCATGGAGCTGGTGGCAGGCGCTCTGGGTTGGCACTGAGGTGCCGTGTGACATTAGACAAGCCCTTGGCCTCTTTGGGCCACCACTATGTCTTTTCTAAACGGAACAGTTCCCAGGGGGATGTGTGCAAGTCTCGGGCCTCACTCTGACCTCACAGGCAGGAGGTGGGGTCCCCGCCCCTCCCAGATGAGGGGAGCTCAGGCAGACACACCTGCGTTGCCCCCCTCCCCCGCTGTGGCTCTGCGGCCGCTGGGACATCGCTGCTCTTGCGACCTTGGTCTCACTGAGAGTCCAGGGACGGCAGGGCCTGGGAGCCAGGGGCAGGGGCGGAGGCCCTGTGTAGATGGAAGGGGAGCTCGGAGCTGTCGGAGAGGCCAGGCTGGGGCCCGATGCCAGTCCCTCTTCAGGGAGCCTGTGACTTTGAGCCAGCCATGGCCCTGCCTGCTCCAGCGAGACAGACCCACGCCAGGGCACACTGAGGGCGGGCAGCCCCCGATGCCCAGACAGGGCTGAGCTTCTGCCTCCGCCCCTCACGGGAAGTGCGTGCTTTCTGGGGAGCAGACTCCCCCTTCTGTGTCCTCTGGGCCCTGGTCAGACCGGCAAACAGGGTCAGGGCTGCATGCAGCAGGGGGAAAAGGACCAGCTCGGCCTCCCCAGGGGAGGGGTGGAGGCAGCTGACCACAGGCTGAGGAGCTGGAATGAGGGTTCTCAGAGGGAGCGGGTGGGCCCCCAACAGGCCTCCCTGCAGGGCGACAGGGGTTTCACAAGGAGCTGCATTCTGGGGGAGTTGATGCCCGCCCCCTGCCCCCACCTGTGCAGGACGAGGTCAGCCCACCGCTGGCCGGGCCCCCCTCCAAGATCCACGTGCTGCTGCTGGTTTTGCACGGGGGCACCATCCTGGACACGGGAGCTGGGGACCCCAGCTCCAAGCAGGGCGACGCCAACACCATCGCCTCGGTGTTCGACACGGTCATGCGTGCGCACTACCCCAGCGCCCTGGGCCACCTGGCCATCCGCCTGGTCCCCTGCCCGCCCATCTGCTCCGATGCCTTCGCCCTGGTCTCCAAGTGAGTGTGCTGGCTTGCGGCCACCCACCCCTCCCCGCCCCGGGCTAGGTGACACCCCCAGTGTTACCCATCTGGACATTCAGACCTGCCACTTAGCCCAGATGGCTGGTCACAGGGTCAGGGGGGGCCAGGGCCCAAGGCTGAGCCTGTTTCCTCATCCGTGACATGGGGTACCGACCTGCCTCCGAGATCCAGGACCTCACCCCCCAGCCCTGTCCTTGAGCCTGCCCAGGGCCTGGCCCGGAAGTGTCCCCACCAGGTTTGCCAGGTCATAGCTGAGGCGCTCAGGGTGGCAGGTGGCTCCTGGCCCACTGTTCAGGGCCAGGGAGATGGGCCCCTTGGGCTGGCCTGAGGCTACCTGCTGTCCCCTGACCGGGCCCCCTCCCCCAGCCTCAGCCCCTACAGCCACGACGAAGGCTGTCTGTCCAGCAGCCAGGACCACGCGCCCCTGGCTGCCCTGCCTCTGCTGGCCACCTCCTCGCCCCAGTACCAGGAGGCGATCGCCACAGTGATCCAGCGGGCCAACCTCGCCTACGGGGACTTCATCAGGTCCCAGGAGGGCGTGACCTTCAATGGGCAGGTGAGTCGTGGGGTGGGGAGATGGAAGACGGGGTGGGCGGGCCTGGACCTCCAGCCTGGGCGGGCCTGGACCTCCAGCCCAGCGGGGGCAGGGGTCGATGGCCGTCCCCAGCCCGCGTCCCAGCTCAGGCCCTCGGGCCTCCCGCACTCCAGGTCTGCCTGATCGGGGACTGCGTCGGCGGCATCCTGGCCTTCGATGCCTTATGCTGCAGCAACCAGCCCGTGTCCGAGAGTCAGAGCAGCAGCCGCAGGGGCAGCGTGGCCAGCGTGCAGGTACCAGCTCCCCACGGCCCCCTCCAGCATGGAGATGATGTGGCCCTTTGGCCCCAGGGCCTGTGGTAAAAAGAGGAGGACAGAGGTCACCGGGACAGGTGCTCAGAGGTCAGGGCAGCGCGTGGGCAGCAAACAGCTACAGCAGATGACGGAACGCGGGCCGCACTGTGGGGAGCGAGGTCTGGGACGAGTGGCCGGCGTCACCCGCTGTCACCATCTGAGCTCCCCAGCGGGAGAGAGGACCAAAAGCCCCTCTGCAGCAAACGGCCTGGGGAGACCCCCGAGGTCCGGGTGGCCAGGCCAGGCCAGGCGTGAAGGCTGTTCGCACATGGCCGGCGGGCTGGAGGGACAGTGGGAGGGGGGGTTCACTTTGGCTTGGGTGACGGGTTGGCTGGGCAGTGGTCAGGGGGAGGACACCGAAGAGGGAGCCAGGCCGGCGGCCACCCGGCAGTGAGCCTGCGTGGGGCTGTTCCAGGACACTGACCTGCTGTCCCCGGGCGTCCTGGTGAATGCGGCACACGGTGGCGGTGGCAGTGGCCTGGAGAGCAGTCGGCACCTGAGCCGCAGCAACATTGACATCCCCCGCAGCAGTGGCACTGAGGACCCCAAAAGGCAGATGCCCCGCAAGAGGAGCGACTCGTCCACCTATGAGCTGGACACCATCCAGCAGCACCAGGCCTTCCTGTCCAGGTGGGGGGCCGGCGGGGGCCTGGGTGTCCGACCATGCTGCTCACTGCCAGGGGAGGACGGGGAATCCAAGAAGCAGGGACGGTCAGAGCTGAGAATTCAAACAATGTGGGGGGCCTCGGGACGCGGGGAGGTCCGGACTGGGCCCATGGCTCATTGGTAGGTGAAAGGGGCTTGTGGGGTGTGGTGTGGTCTCGGATATGCTGAGGGCCATCTCGAGCCAGAGGGAAGAGACTGGGGAGGGGACTTGCTGGGGGCAGAACTGACCAGGAGGACCAGGGTCCCTGTCAGGCTGTCCTGAAGGCACCGGGCTCCCTGGAGAGATTGGGACCCGCTGTCCCCAGACATGGGGAGCAGCGCCTGAACGACAGCATAGGGGTCCAGCCTCATTTGGGCCTGATGACCCCTGAGAGGCCTCCTCCAGGGGGCAGGGGGCGGGCCAGCCCCACAAAGGGCCGAGGTGTGAGCCGGCACGTCCCCCATCTGCAGCCTCCACGCCAGCGTGCTGCGGCACGAGCCCAGCTCCCGCTGCTCGAGCAGCGCCACCATGCTGGACGGCACAGGCGCCATGGGGAAGTTCGACTTTGAGATCGCTGACCTCTTCCTCTTCGGGTGCCCACTGGGGCTGGTCCTGGCCTTGAGAAAGACCATCATCCCCACCCTGGATGGTGAGAGCCTTCTAGGGGCAGGGTGGGGCGGGCGGTACATGAACGGGGCAGAGGGTCACAGTGGACCCCTGCCATGAGGCCATCGCCGAGTGCCAGGTCCCCTCCTGTGTCAGCCTGTTTTCTGTCCCCCCTACTCAGGGCCCATGCAGCTCAGTCTCTGGCCCCCAACACCTGTTGTTTCATTTCATCTCCAAGGCACCCCTGGGAACTGAGGTCTAGATAGGAAAGGGACCCTTCCAGCCTCAGATGCAGATCAACCCAGTCTCCCAGGCCCACGGTCTTCCCAAAAGGAAGAAATGTGAAGCCAGGCACCCCCTAAGGCCTCCCAGGCACAGTGGCCTCCCCGCTGGAGGGGCCACAGCCACACCACTCCGGCTGGTGACCCTCCTCACCATCTGCACAGGGAGGCAGAACATACGGGCTAAGCGGCCTGTCAGGGCAGCGGTCCCTGCCTGGCACTGCCCCAGATCAGCCAGTGTGGCCCAGGGAACCCTGCCGTCCTCGCCGTGCAGGCCCTGTGTTATGTCCCCAGGTTACAGAGGGGGAAATCGAGGCTCAGAGAGGTGTAGACACTTGCCCAAGAGCAAGTAAACAGTAGCTTTGATGTAAGTGCACAAAAACACAGAGATGTGGCATTAAAAAGAATGGCAGAGGACAACATGCGCTGATATGAAAGACTCTAACTTTTTGTGTGTTAAATGAAAAAAAAAAGCTTAGCTCAAAAAGCATAGCATATATTCCTAATTGTGTGTGTTTTTAAAAGTGAGACACGCACTACTGATAGTTTATATAGGTTTCTCCCGCTATCCGAAAATAGAGCATTCTTATGAAACCTTTTGTAAGCCGAAACGGCATAAATCAAAGAAGCAATTACCATTAATTTATACCGAAAAATTTTTATATTCCCAGACCCCAAAATAACCTACCAAATCATACCAAATATGCTTAATTATGTCCAGTTTTACAATAAGCATAACACTCTTATAAGGGCTCTGAGGCTTTTCAGATACCTTAGGACAGGGGTCCCCAACCCCCGGGCCATGGACAGGTACTGGTCCTTGGCCTGTTAGGAATCAGGCTGCACAGCAGGAGGTGAGCGGCGGGCCAGAGAGCGAAGTTTCATCCGCATTTGCAGCCGCCCCCAGCACCAGCATCACCACCTCAGCTCCGCTTCAGATCATCAGGCATGAGATTCTCATAGGAGCACCGGTCCCTGGTGCCAAAAAGGTTGGGGACCGCCGGTTTAGGACATATCTCACTAACAGCTGTACAAAACGAATTGAGAGACCGATGCTCCCACAGTTCAGGGCTCCGGTGGCTTGATGCTGAGTTGCTGAATGTGGTTCCAGGGACGCAGCTCGGCTGGGCCACGCTGGAGAGGCATGCTGCCTCTACAACAGTTGGTGCCAAACAAACGCTGAAAGCTATTTCCGCTTTTTCCGTAAAAGCGAAAGTGCTCTTCAGATTTCTCGATTAGTGAAAACAGGTGCAGATGGTCCCCGACTTAGGATGGTTCGATTTAGGATTTTTCAACTTTGCGATGGTGTGAAAGAGATACGCATCCCGTCGAAATTGTGCTTTGAATTCTGAATTTTGATGTTTTCCCAGGCTAGCAGTATGGGGTGCGATCCCCTCTCGCGATGCTGGGCGTTATAAAATAGGCTTTGTGTGAGACGATGTTGCCCAGCGGTAGGCCAGTGTGTGTTCTGAGTGTGTGTAAGGCAGGCTAGGCTAAGCCGTGACGTTCAGTAGGTTGGGTGTTATCAAATGCATTTTGACTTCTATTTTCAACTTAGCAATGGGTTTATTGAGGCTTAACCTGATTGTAAGTCTAGGAGCAGGTGTACTAATATGTCTTTCTTTAAAGAAAAGTGACAGAACAAGAACTTTTGAAATGCCCGTACTTACATTCTTACATTCACCGGAAGTGGTTGGAGAAACAGCGGGTTCTGACAGCTTAGGTGATTTTTCCAATAGACAGGGCGCCACCTGCTCCCCGGCGCATGCGCACGAGGCTCCCTAATGTCCGGCCGGGGAGGCTCTGGAGTAGGAGGCCGCCTTCCATTATGTCTTTTATCATATATTCTTGTATTTAAAAAAAAAAAATTTCCCTGCCATCATAACTTTTTCAATAAATTTTTGGGGGGGTTAATAAATGGACAATGGCCCCCAAAAAATCCCAAATTGACGGACACACAGTTTCAAGTTTTCGGGTATCTGGGACCCCGACCGCACCCCGCCCCGCTCTAGGCCACGCCCCCTCGGGGAGGAGCTAACTGCAGCCTCTGCGCCCCCTGCCCCGCCCTGCCCTCAGTTTTCCAGCTGCGGCCCGCCTGCCAGCAAGTCTACAACCTGTTCCACCCCGCCGACCCGTCGGCCTCGCGCCTGGAGCCGCTGCTGGAGCGGCGCTTCCACGCCCTGCCGCCCTTCAGCATCCCCCGCTACCAGCGCTTCCCGCTGGGGGACGGGTGCTCCGCGCTGCTGGGTGAGCGCCCTGGGGCAGGGCGGGTGCTCCGGGCTGGGTGGGCTTGCTGTGTGGGCAAGGGCAGCCTGTGCCGGAGCCCTGGGAAGCTGGGCACCTGTGCGGGTGTGGGTGCCTCGACCTCACGCATCCCAGCGAGGCGGGAATGACGACAGAGCTTCACCCCCGTGCCAGGGGACAGACGGGGCCCAGGCTAGGCTTCCCTCTCCGCTGCCCACTGAAGCAGAGCTGAGGACCCGAGGCACGTGGTGCTGGGCCTCTGGATGCCCACCCCAGATATGGGGGCTCAGGATGGGGAACACAGAGTGGGTCTGGGCAGGGAGCAAGTGCGAGGTCTGCCTGCTCTCCCCTCCCGGCCCTCCCTGGGAACAGCCCAGTCCCACCCACCCCGGCGTGTGTCCCAGTGTCTTGTCATGTCCTGGCTCTTGAGGAGCCCTGTGTGTCTTGTGTCAGAGCATGTCCAGACGGGCCACACGAGTGTCTGTTCTTGTCCTCTCTGTTCTCTCCCCGTCTGCCTCCAGTCGAGACCGTGCAGAGAAGCCCTGAGCTGGTCCTGGAGGGCGGCCCCCTGGCCCCTCTCCCACCCGGGGATGGCTTCCTGGAGACCAGTATCCTAGTTCCCGCGCTCACGTGGCAAGACGGGCCGGGCCCGAGCCCGGGCTGTGCTGAGTGTGTGTGACCCCCCTGCTCCCGCGGCGTCTGCTTCGCTGGCTCGCTGCAGCCCCTCACGGACCCTGCCCCCGTGCCCCCGTCGGCCACCCGCAGTTTGTGAGACCCAAGTGATGAGGAAGGGAAGTGAGCCAGACAGGTCCTGGGGAGTAGGTCCTGATGCCCCCTTTCTGCAAACTGTGGCAGAGCCAGGAGTGGACCCAGAGCAAAGGGGACCGGGAGCCCAGGGAGGAGAGCGGCTGGTCAGGGTCATCTAGCACAGGTGGCAGTGCACGGGCGCTGTCCCCCCTTTGTGAGGCTGGTGGGGGGCCAGCCAGGAGATGGGCTGAAGCCTCCAGCCCGCCAGGCCCACCTGCTCCTCCAGGAGAAGCCTTCAGTCCTGGCGAGGGATTGGATTCTCTCCCCGAGGTCCAGTCACCTCCTGCATCCTGCACCCTGTCCAGACATGGCTCCTCTAGCCGAGGCCTGTTCTCATGGCTCGACCCTGCCCGCAGCCCCAGCCCAGGCAGCCCTAAGCACCTGCCTTTGCCGCTGTGGCCTGTGTGTGGGGACTTGTGTGAGGCCTCAGTGCGGGGCGTCCCAGGAAGCTGCCCCAGGCCCTTGTTATGCCCCTCAAACCCGGCTGCCATGGGCTGTGGCTGAGGCCAGGCCTGGCTAGGCCCTGGAGGCCGAGAAGGCTGGACTTGACTAGACCAGGAGGCTAGACCAGGAGCAGTGTGTGGGATCAGAAGGTGGCCGGGGGCAGGGGGCCTGGCCGCGTGGCCCCCCTGCCCACTGTGTCTGTGTTGGTCTCTGTCCATCCCTGTCCCAGCCTCCCTTCCCTCTGCCTCAGCTCTGTGCCCTGCCCTCTCGGCCCTGGGCAGGCAGGCTCCGGCACACCTGGGCCCATCCTCACTGCCAGCTTTGCTCAGATGCCACGCTCGTCTGCCACTGGAGGTGTCAGCCTTGCCTGGCACAGCCTCCACCCCGACTCCCCCAGCCCAGGTGCATGCTGGGCCCTCCATCCCACTGCTCAGGGGCTTCCAGGCTGAGCCGGGCGGGGCCTCTCTTACCCCGAGGTCTCTGGTCCCTGTCCACCTGCAGCAGATGCGCTCCAGACCCACAGCACGGTCTTCCAAGAGCACACGGGCCCCTCCTCGCCCGGTGCGGCCACCACCGCCCGAGGGTTCCGCCGAGCCAGTGAGATCAGCATCGCCAGCCAGGTGTCGGGCATGGCAGAGAGCTACACAGCATCCAGCATTGCCCAAAGTGAGTACAGCGGTGCCGGAGCCCATCCTGCCCACACCCTCCCATTTGTCACAGCAGGGACCAGTGTGCCCCTCCAGGGGCAGTCGGCAATGTCTGGACACAGATGGGGAGGGGGTACTACCGGCATCTGGTGGGTAGACACCAGGGATGCAGCTCCATGCCCCGGAATGCCCAGGACGCCCCACCGAGGAGTGATCTGGCCCCAGATGTCCACAGAGGAGTCTGGAGGGAAGGGGCGTTAGAAGGGGTGGCCCCATGGGGCCAAGTCCAAGGGGTATGAGACTGGGAGGGTCCCAGAAAGCCTGGGTGGCGGGGTCCTAGCCCTGGGGGGCAGGGCGCTTGCTCCCTGAGGGAGAAAGCCGGGGGCCTGTTTCTGGACAAGTAAGCGGAGCTGGACAAGCCGGAGGGGTGGCTGAGGGAGCCGGGGAGGTGAGGTCTCCTTGTGGCTGCCAGGCCCTCCTGCTTCCCTAGGGGGCCAAGGACCCATGGCTCTTGCCATCTCAGAAGGCTCCCTGCAGCTGGCGGGGGTCCAGGTGACCCCTTCTCAGCCCCACCCCCAGCCTGCTGCCCCATCTTCCCTGCCCGCGTGATCACTTCTCAGGCTGCCTGTCAGAGCAGGCAGCGCTGGGGCTAAGGCCGGTGTGGTGGTGTCCCCCCGTGAGGAGGGCCGAGGGGGCCTGGCGTTCTGCCCAGCATCCTTCCCGCCCGTGGTGGCCCCAGCATGGCTGACACCTTTCCCGTTGTTCTTGATTCTCAGAGGCCCCAACGCCGCTCAGCTACACCCCCAGCGTCAGGCGCCTGTCCCTGCTTGCCCTGCCCCCCCCATCCCCCACCTCCCCAGGCTCCCGCCCACAGGCCAGGCAGGCCAAGCCCAGCCTGGAGAGGGCCCCCTGCCTCCCCGACCTGGACATCAGAGAAGGTACTGGGCGTCACACGCCCGCCACCCACACTCGCCACCTCTTCCCTCTGGGGTCACTCTCTGCTTCCAGGCCTGTCTCACCGCCAGCCCTGCTCACTGGCCCCACTGAGGCCCAGCTGGGGAGCTAGCAGCTGGGCTGGGAGCACTCAGACACCCAGGGAGGAGGCAGGAGTGGCTGGAATTGGCCGAGGGGGGTGCCAATGGTCACAGGTCGGGCAGGCTGCCGGCAGAAGCAGGAGACTCTGTTTCCTGAGCGTGTCCTGCGTGTGGCCACTGCGGGGTGCTTTACAAGCCTCACCCCTAGCTGCCATGGTCGCCCAGCCCCAGGTGGGAGCCGACACTCACCCCCAGGCCTCTCTGACCTCACCGGGCTCCCAGGTGCTGAGGCGGACAGCAGGCTTTGCCGTGGGCTTCAGGAAATGGAACTCCCCCCTGCGAAACCTTTCACGTCCTTGAGGTCTGGGGGTCAGATGGAGGCCAGGAGAGGCCCAGGGAGGGCAGGGGTCACCGGGATCAGCAACTGGACCAGGGACAGCGAGTCCTGCCTCCACACCCGCCTCTGCCCCTCCAGCTCCGCGTCCTCACGCCGAAGGCCTGCGGGCTCTCTGGCTGCTCGGGCCCTGTCCCGGCCTCCTGTGCCGCCTCCTGCTCCCTCGCTGCCCAGCCCGGGAGGAGGACATTAGCTTTGGCTGCTGCCCTCTTCCCTGCTCAGAGGCGGGGTCTCCGCGCCTGTGGCCTGAGCCAGGCCCGAGGGGCCAGGTGAGCCTCTGGGGTCCCAGCCCAGTCACGGTCCATCCCCCTGGCAGTTGCCGCGAAGTGGTGGGGCCAGAAGCGGATGGACTACGCCCTGTACTGCCCTGATGCCCTGACGGCCTTCCCCACCGTGGCCCTGCCCCACCTCTTCCACGCCAGCTACTGGGAGTCGACGGACGTGGTCTCCTTCCTGCTCAGACAGGTACAGGGTCCCCCTGCCAGGCACGCCCACCTCGCAGGAGAGCCCCGAGTCACCCTGCCGCTGACAGACGGGGCCCCGTTTCATGGATGAGGACAGTGGGGGGCCTGCCCTCTGACCCCCTCAGACCAGAGCCAGCAGGATGGAGGAAGCTGAGATGTGATGTATTTGCAGTCATGGGATAGACGTGAATTGGGGGGAGCAGAGGGGGGAGTGTAGTGGTCGAAAAATGCCTCCTAAAGCCCTCGCGACTTCCCATCTCCAGCTCTCGGGCCGCTGGCCTCTCGCCCCTGGGACAGGAGGCCCGGCTTGAGCCTGCCTCTTGGCCTTCCTGTCCCCGCCAGGTCATGAGGCACGACAATTCCAGCATCTTGGAGCTGGACGGCAATGAGGTCTCGGTGTTCACGCCCTCGAAGCCGAGAGAGAAGTGGCAACGGAAGAGAACCCACGTGAAGCTGCGGGTGAGGGGTCCTCTGGGGGCCCAGGCCCCCGCCGGGTCCCTAGGGGGTCCTGACGAGACTCGGTGTACAGACGAGAAAGCCGAGTCGCACGAAGCGTGGTGTCGTTTATCCGCAGGCGGTGAGGTGGGAGCTGTCGCCCCATTTACAGACGGGGCAGTGCAGCAAGGCCTCCACGGGGCCCCAAGGCTACGTGCTCAGTGGCCGAGCTGGACTTGACCCTGCGCCATCTGGCCTTAGCCCGCGCTCACCCCACAGGCCCACGGGAGGCTTGAGCTGAGCCCAGGAGACCCCAGCCGCCTCTCCAACCCCCAACCTGACCCAGCCTCGCTCCTCTTCCCAGAACGTGACGGCCAACCACCGGATCAACGACGCAGTTGCCAACGAGGACGGCCCCCAGGTCCTGACGGGCCGCTTCATGTACGGGCCCCTGGACATGGTCACCCTGACTGGGGAGAAGGTGAGGACACAGGGGAATGACGGGGGCCCTTGGCCTCGTCCCCCTCTGGCTGGGGTGTCGGGGTTGGGCAGGCCACGTGGCCCAGGGTGACCAGCCTGCCCGACTCCCAGGTGGACGTGCATATCATGACGCAGCCGCCCTCGGGGGAGTGGCTGTACCTTGACACGCTGGTGACCAACAGCAGCGGACGCGTCTCCTACACCATCCCCGAGACCCGCCGGCTGGGCGTGGGTGTCTACCCCGTCAAGATGGTGGTCAGGTGGGTGCCTCGGCGAGGCGGCCACCTCCGGGGCAGGAGGGAGGGGCCCCGGTGGGTGCTGACGAGCTGCCCCCCGCCCCAGGGGAGACCACACATTTGCCGACAGCTACATCACCGTGCTGCCCAAGGGCACGGAGTTCGTGGTCTTCAGTATCGATGGCTCCTTCGCCGCCAGCGTGTCCATCATGGGCAGCGACCCCAAAGTGCGGGCCGGGGCTGTGGACGTGGTGCGGTGAGTGGCCTCCAAGGGCGCAGTGGGCAGGCCCGGAGGCAGGAAGCTCCTGGGGGCCAGGTGGGGCAGGCCTGGGGTGCTGGAGCAGGTGACATCTGGCTGGGACCTTGCAGCTTGAGGAGCTGGCACCACCACTTACCAGCTGCGTAACCTCCACTCAACCTGCTGATGTTGGTGCTTCAACCCTCTCACCTGGGAGGTGGGGTCCTTGCAAGTCCAGTCACACCTGCCGCAGAGGGCGCATGTGGGGCTGTGTGACAGGCGTGGGGGCCGTCGTCATCATTGTTGTTGGAGCATGATCAGGGACGCAGTCTTCAGTGGCCCAAGCGTGGTCTGGCTGGGCAAGAAGATGGGGCGGCCCAGGAAGGGGGACGGGGTGGCCGTGGGACACCCAGGCGTGCCCCTCGCCCCCAGGCACTGGCAGGACCTGGGCTACCTCATCATCTATGTGACGGGCCGGCCTGACATGCAGAAGCAGCGGGTGGTGGCGTGGCTGGCCCAGCACAACTTCCCCCACGGCGTGGTGTCCTTCTGTGACGGCCTGGTGCACGACCCGCTGCGGCACAAGGCCAACTTCCTGAAGCTGCTCATCTCCGAGGTGGGTCGCAGCGGAAGGGGCCCACGCGGGGCCGGGGCGGGGACAGAGGGCCGTGCCTGTGCCCACGCCGGTCTCGCCCACAGCTGCACCTGCGCGTGCACGCGGCCTACGGCTCCACCAAGGACGTGGCGGTCTACAGCTCCATCAGCCTGTCCCCCATGCAGATCTACATCGTGGGCCGGCCCACCAAGAAGCTGCAGCAGCAGTGCCAGGTGGGTGGGCAGATCGCAGTGGGCGGCACGGGCGGGCAGCCCCGAGAGCCCGCCCTGTGACAGCGGCACCCCTCCTCGCCCCTCCCTGCAGTTCATCACCGACGGCTACGCGGCCCACCTGGCCCAGCTCAAGTTCAACCACCGCGCACGGCCAGCCCGCAACACGGCCACCCGCATGGCGCTGCGCAAGGGCAGCTTCGGCCTGCCGGGCCAGGGCGACTTCCTGCGCTCCCGGAACCACCTGCTCCGCACCATCTCGGCGCAGCCCAGCGGGCCCGGCCTCCGGCACGAGCGGACGCACGGCCAGCCAGACAGCGAGCAGCGGGGCCAGCGCAGCATGAGCATGGCGGCCGGCTGCTGGGGCCGCACCATGGCTGGCCGGCTTGAGCCGGGGGCACCCGCAGGCCCCAAGTAGGGCACCCTGAGTGAGGCGCTGTGGTCTCCATGGTGCTAGGAGGCCTGGGCACATGCTGTTGGCCAGGGACCAGCTTGTCCCAGGGCCCAGTGGAGGACACCGGCCGTGCCTCCTGCCCTAGAGTCTGAGGGGTTCCAGCTTGTCATGGGAGCTGGCAGGACGACCAGCCTCAGGATGACGGAGGGACCAGGACCCCCCATGTGGACTGGCCCAGAAGGTACTCCTGGACAATTGCCCTGCGGTGACCTCGCAGCTTCCCGACGCCAGGCCTGGGCCCAACCTGTCACCTCCCCAGCCACTAGCTCGCCCTGACCCCCGGGTCCCCTTCCACCTGGTAGCAGCTCCGACAGGGGACAGCCTGCTTCTTGTTAACTTGAGTTACTCAACTCTCCAACCTCACTGGTTTTGCACTGGTTTTAAGAGACCCATTACCATCTCCCATGGCTACAGACTCGTTGACATGTGTGGAAGTTCAAAGTTTGCGGATCCAGGACCTATGGCCACACAGAAGGCTCCAGGGCGGCAAATCCTTGTATAAGCAGGAGAAAGGCCATATCTTAATTTCCGCAGCTCTGCCTGGCCCGCTAGTACCCTGGCAGCGCTGGACTCCCGCCCACCTGGAGCCCAGTCAGGCCAGGAGCCTGGCGTCACCTTCGGCTCTGGGCACAGCCCAGGTGATGAGGCCCTTGAAGCCCAGAGCCAGCTCTTGCGAAGCCCTGCCTCGGCCTGCGGGGCCTGGCCAGGCCTGGCCGCCTCTTCCACTCGCCTGCCGTCAGTCAAGGCCTCGTGCCTCGGCCTTCCCGCGTTTCTACACCTTTCTACTCCAATCTGATTTCTATGAGGTTTTTTTAAATGAGCAATCCTTGGCTGCTTCCTTTTCTTAACTCTTTCAGTACCAAGTGCAGCCCCTCCACATGAAAACACCCAGCACTGTGACGGAGTCCAGCCTGGTTCTGGGTCCCAGGGCCCTGCCCCTGCCCACGCAGTAGGGCATGGGCTCCCTGCCTCACCTGACCCCCGTTAATTCCACTGAATTTCTACTCTGGTGGGTGCGGCACACACTTAGTTTTTTTAAATGCCAATTCCGTTCCAATACCGAATCTGAGAAGCCACAACTCCCGTCGTCAGCTTAAGGGCAGGCAGCCACGGCTTCATTTCCTACCTGGCAAGGACCACTGTCCTGCACTGGTCTGCGCGTCAGCCCCCCCTCCCCAGGACCTCCTGGCAGCCCCTCTGCTGCTGCTCTGCCTTCGAGGTGGGGCAGCCTGCCTGGCCTCTGCCAGTCGTGGTCGAAGCTGCTGCCAACCTGGATACGGCCTCAGGGCCTCGTGGGCTGGGTCTGGGCTGGGTTGGGGACGCGCACTGATTGACGTTGCCCTCCTCCCGTGTGTAGATATGTACAGCCAAGGGGTCATGTAAATGTTTTGCAAAAGTGGGTCTACACAGAGTGAAGCTATTTATTTTGTGCAGAGAAAACGTCTGGAGGGATGGGACCTTCAGGGTTTATTCATATTTAAGGCGTAGCTTTTTGTTGTTGTTTCAGGCGTATGTATAAAGCAACGATTATTTTATGGACCAAGTTTTAATGTAACTGTTGCAGTTAAAGTGCAATATCTGACCCCCTCTGCTCCCCAGCGGGAAATCGCTCGGCCGACAATCACAGCCCCGGCGAGGGGCCCCCTATGGCCAGTGCCTCCTCTGTCGGTCCCACCTCACCCCATCTTGCCTACCACCTGGATGACTAGCCATCCAGAGAAGCACCTGGAAGAAAGAGTCTCGGGCCTGCCTGCGATAAAGGCTGGGAGGCCTCCTGGCCCAGGGAGGCCGCATGGGCAGTGGGCTCGGCCTCTCCTAGCAGGCAGCCCCCCGACAGCTCCGTACTCCCCACCTTCCTGCCCAGCCACCAGCCATGCCAAGGACAACAGCAATAGTCCCCTGGGTCTCTCCCGGGGGCCCTTAGCCATAGATGGTGAGACGGGCCGCCCACCCTCCCTGTCGCTGTCTCTCTTCTATACCCAGGTCTGCTTCCTGCCTCCCTGAGATCCCTTTCGGCACACACTCCTCGAGAAAGCACCAGTGTTTCAGAAACAGAGAGGGAGGGCAGAGTCCTTTAAAAATACCAAAAATGTTTACAGCGTTGGGTGCTGAGCTGCAGGGCTCAGGCCTGACCAGTCGTTACCAAAGGGTGAGGCAGGCCTTGCTGACTGCCGCCCCCACCCAGGCCTGTTAGAGTAGAAGCCTTAGTCCCAATCCCACCCCCAAAGCCCAGGACCGAGCCTCAGCCCGCCACCCCCAGCCCTGACCACCTGCCTTCTCTGATTTCTAAAGAGGGATTCAGCAGAGACCCCCGCCTCGCCTGCCCGCCACGTCCCATCATGTCAGTCAGCACGGTCTTCACGTCTCGCCCCCCGCCCCTGTCTGTCCGGGCCACGTGTGAGCAGTGTCCTGACTCGCCCCACCCGCCCCTGCTGTCCCCGCACCATCGGGCCTGAGTGTGCTCTGTATACAGTGTCATCGTCTGTCACATTAAAGAAGCAGGAAGGCTTCCTTCTGGGTCTCGTTACTGCACCGGCAACCAGGTCATCAGGTGGGGGGTGGGAGCACGGCCCACCCTGCGGTGGGGAGAGGCCGCCCTCCCCAGGACACCACGCCAGCTGCACCCACGGTAACACCGGTACACTCACGTGGGCCTCAGCCTGAGCCGGCCCCTTCTGCCCCTTCCCAGGCGTGAACGTGGCTCATCCTCACAGCAACCCGGCGACACGGGTGCTCTTAGCCTCTGCATTACAGGGGACACAGCTGGTCGACTGGGCCAGGACTCTTCCCCTGGGCCGCCTGGTCCCAGCTGGAACTCTCAACTGTTGTCACATTAGGAGTAAACAGGGCAAGGGGAGCGTCTCCCTCCGAGCCTGAGGGAATCGGGTTTAAGAGCCACGTCTCTGGGTTTGGGTTCGGATGGGGGTGCGGTCTGGGTCATCCAGGCAGGCTGATCTGAGGGGAGCAGAGCAATGGCGGCCAGTGCAGCCTGCACACGACCACCAGGGCCCTGCAGCCCATTTGTCCCCGGAAGTCCATCAGCCCTTCCCTCCCCCTCGGCACAAAAAGCAACAGAACAGAGGGTGTGTCGCCAATGAGGGAACATTTAATACCTGGGAAGTTTCACTCTTTCAGGAAGTGGGGGGACTGACAAGGACAGTGGCCCCACCCTCCACCCTGCATCTGAGAGGAGGCTAGGCCAGAGGCCGGTCCCCAGGAGAAAAGGCAAAAAGCCCCCACCAGGCTTCCGGCGGCCCACCCTGTTGTGCCAACACTATCCACAGACCTTGGCCAGTGGGGCCCTCAGGGCGGCAGCCCTGCTCGCATCTGGAAGGCCAGGCCATCCCCTCGGGTGGCTTGCTAGATAAGAAAGCACACAGGAAGAGACACGTCAGAAACGGAGCTGAGGGTGGGCCCTGGGCAAAGAGGTGACACCCACCTTGTTGATCTCCCTGTGTCGTTCCTTGGTCACAATTTCCTCTAAAACCTCGCCGTCTCCCTTAATGAGCCTGGGGAAGAGGGGGAGCAGGTTGAGCCTCCAATGCCAGAGCGACAAAGCACGACCTCCCGGCAGAGGGGTGCCATGCCTCAGGCCCCCACCCCTCCCTTTCTCCCACCCTTGGGACAGGGATAAAGGTGGCGGGAGAGGCCCTGCCATCAGAACAGCCAGCAGCGGCTCTCTGAGGACCCTCACGGTCCATCCCGCCCAGCGGCTGCTTGCTCTGCGCGGTGGAGAGGACCAGCCCGAGAAGCCGCATCGATGTGTGGCTACTGATCTTCCACCCCCCACCCTTTTAGAGCAGCAGCCACTGCCTCTCCTCCCGAGACTGCAGGTCCGGGGCCGGGCTTCGCCAAGCACTGCCCACCTGGTGCGCCCCGTCTCCGGGTCCACGACCTTGCGGATGACGCTCTGCCGGGCGTCCCACTCCTCCTTGGTCATGGGCTTCATGGCTTGGATGCGGGACTTCTGTTCGTCTGTCAGGACTTGCAGAGGAAGACGGCACGGAGGTGACGGTCGGACCTCAGGGAGGGGACCCTTCCCATCCTGCCCACGCGGCGGCACTGTACCTGGGCCATCCTCCTCCTCCCCAGCTGATCTGTGCCACTGGTCCAGCGAAGGTCCCGGCAGAGCCTCGGGCTGCTGCGCCTTCGTCTTCTCCTTGTCTTTCTTCTTCAGCTTCTTTTTCCTTTTCTTTTTCTTCTTCTTCTTCTTCTTCTTCTTCTTCTTGTCCTTGTGCTTCCCCCGCTTCTTCCGACCATCGCTGGAGTTTCTTCTTCTTGTCTTTGTGCTTCCCCCGCTTCTTCCGACCATCGCTGGAGGAAGAGGAGGAGGCGGAGGAGGAAGACGAGCTGGAAGAGCTGGGAGAAGAGGAGGAAGAGCTGGATCGTGGTCTCCTCCGGGCCTTGTGCTTGCTTCTCTCTGTGATGCAGGGAGAAGATGAGGCTGGAGGCCAGGAGAGGAAGAAGGAAAGCTTCGTCCCCCTGCCCCCGCCTGTGTAGGCTCAAGCCTATAACACAGGGACAGGGGCGAGGCCTGCGGGCAGGAATCGCCACTCTCTGAAGAGGCACTTTCTGGGCTCCTCCACCGTCACTGTCCGACCAGGAGCAAGCTGGCCAAACGCCACAGCCCAGGCCCAGATGCACAGAAAGCTTGCTTAAGCGGTCCCACTAAGCGATTCATACTCGGGGGGGCCGGCCCAGCCCCTGGATTCTGGGTGTCTTTCAATCCAGATACCGACTTCCACATTCCGCACCACTCTTGACTACTGCTCG
>NW_006434829.1:4298544-4310472 GCF_000325575.1 Pteropus alecto
TCCGTGAAGTTTCCGCGCCCCTTCCCCATTCCCTCTGGTCCTCACCCTCCGCCCCGGAGGTGGTGGTGCTGGCCTTGCGGCCTTGGGATCTAGAAGCCGAGCAGCTCTTCGTAGCGTCCTTACTGCTTTTCTTCCTTCTCTTTTCCGACCCTCGCCCCCGGGACCGGCTGCGACTCCTCGAGCGCTTGCGAGAGCCGACGTGAGCCATCGCGCCGCGGGCTGGGGAAGGGGACACGCGCTCAAGCGGACGCTCTCGGGCGGGCCCGCAGACTGGGCTCCAAGGTCCTAAGGGGCCCAGTGCCCATTCCTGCCCGGGGCTGGGATATGCGGGACTGCGTTGGGGGGAGGTCCTCACCCACCCCCAACTCCGGGGACCCGGGGTTCTCTGACTCCGGGGTCCTCCGCTGCGGCCCCTTTAAGGACGCGCCCCCTCAGGGACGCGCCCCGCCTGCGCACGCGGCTCCCGCGCCCCAAGGAACGGCCGCGATGCTCAGCTGCCGGGCGCGTCGGGGTCCCTTCCCGCGCGCTCCTACCCTCCACCCCCGCGCCCTCCGCGGCCTCGCCTCCTTAAGGAAGGTCCCTGGGACTGGTCCGTTCCCTCAACCGCCCACCGGGCGGGACCGCCCGCCCCGCACCACGCTTTCGCGCGAGGAAGCTGAGGCGAGGTGACTTCCGGCCCGGGGCGGCGCTCCGGAAGGCCGTCCGGCTGCCAAGAGAGGCGCTGCTGCCTTTAGTTCTGAAGCCCCAGGTTCCGCCTGTGGTGCAGCCAGAAACGGCGCGCCCCCCTCCCGAAGAGGCGGGCTGGGGATCCAGGTTCCGCCTCCAGACCGGTGCGAGGGCGTGCCTGCGGCCGCAGCTCCCGGCCGACAAAGGGGCGCCAGCACCCCCCACCCCGCCCCCGAGATCGCAGGCCCTTTGCCGTAGCTGTGCCCTCTTCCAAGTTTGCCCCTGCAGTGCGCCTCCAGCACCCGGCATCCTGACGGCCCAGGGAAGGAGACCCCACTGCGCGCCGCTTTTCCCTCCCTGAGGTGTCTGCGGACCTGTCCGCTCGCATCAAGCTGTGATCCCAGAGTTGAGACGCCCTGGTCTTTCCAACGTCCCCACTCAGTAATACGGAGGTCGCACACTCAAATGTCTATAAGGGGCTAGAGAGATCCCGTCAGTGAATGAGGGAGGAACTCCCGAGGGAGTGCACTGCACATCTGTCTAGAAAGGACAGCTGATGGCAGGTGTTTCCGGATCTTTGCACCTTCCCAGGGAAGCTGGAGTCCCTGGTTTTCAAACACTCCTCGCCCAAGTTCGGGGCCACCAAATTGCAAACTCTTCAATAACGACAGCAGGAAACTCAGCTGTTATAAAGCACTTTATAGACTTTGTATAGCATTTGGTTCTCACAACGGCTCTGACAGAGGTCCCTTCTCAGTGAGGAAACCAAGGCACGAAGCGGTCAAGTGGCTTACGCAGACACAGAGGGAGCAGCGGCAGAAGTCAGCATTGAACCTAGGCAGTCCGGCCCCGGAGCACCTGCTCTTAACCCGTCGGCAGTAGCCCCTCGACACCGTCTAGAATATGCTGTTGGTGGCCCACCCAAATCCCCTTCATAGACGGGCACTCACCCACAGCTGTGGCGTCCACTGATGACAGCTCTCACATGTACATTTCTCTGGAAGATTCCCTTGGCCACTGGGAGCCACTTGTCCTGGAGATGGATGCCTGGGAAGTTATTTACCCCCTGCCGCCCCCCGCCCCAGTAACTGGTAGACTCATGCTCCTGACCTCCCGCGGGATCAGGCTGACTAGACGCCTTCTGAATCCACTTCCGGACCCAGCTCCTTCCTGCCCTGTCCTGCTTCCCTGGCTTCCTCCTCCTCAGGATATTCCCTCGATAAACCTCACACAGGAATCCCCACCTAAGCTTCTAACCAACCCGACCTGAGCCAGCCTGACCGCTGAAAGAATGACCCAGAAGACTATTTGTCCTTTTGAACCAAGAAGTGCCAAGGGCTGCAGAGAGTTTATTTCTGCTCTGCCCGACCTAAGGTGGCAGAGCCCTCCGCTGTCATGCCATCCCCGACACGGGCCCCAACCAGGCTCAAGTCAGCGCACACAGGTCCACTGTGGTGGGCTCCTCTCGGGTGAAGCCGTCGCCGAAGCCCTCGTCGTCCACCAGGTCGGGCGTGCGGCAGCACATGGGGCAGAGGCGGTTGCGCACAGCAGAGGCCCGAAGCCAGATGACCAGGTTCCAGCGTTCACCGGTGCCCAGGGGCCGGGCCCCATGCAGCTGGCCGCCGCGGTGCAGGACCCCTTGGCCCACCACATGCACCACCTCCAGGGGCCTGGTCAGGGCGGAAGGCGCCTGCAGACAGCTGGGCTCAGGCCCCGGCTCTCCCAGCCGCCCCGGGCCCTTCCCCACGGGTCACACACGCTAACCTGGAAGAGGCCTCCGAAGTAAAGGGCGCCCCCCATGAAGGCCTTGCCCAAGGCCACGTTGATGGTCAGCTCGGCGTTGTCGTAGTGGCAGCCCAGCTCGCGGTCCTGGCCCGGCGCGTACTTGACCACGAAGGCGCGGTGGCTGTCGAGCCAGCCCCCGCCACAGTCCGGGTACAGCAGGGCCATCAAGGGCTGCAGAAAGCGCTCCCGCAGCGGTGTCACCAGCGGCTCGTCCAGGCCCAGCTCATGGAGCAGCACCTGCAGGGGGATCCTGGGGTCGGCAGGGAAGCTGGTGGGGCCTCACCCCGGGTCCCTGGGGGAGCGCCTTGCTTGTTTAACTTCAGAACAGCCCTTCCATGACCTCATTTTACACGCGGGGAGACCAAGGCAGGAGAGGGCCACACAGCTCGCCCAGGGTGCTGCAGGCCAGCCTCCCCAGACCCAACCGCCCCGCCTCCCAGGCCACTGCGTGGCACGTCACCCACCCCGTAGTTGTTCATGGTGTTGGGCCTTCCCTTTGGCATGTCCGACTGCTCGAAGTGCTCCAGCTCCTGCAGCAGGGCCTGGCAGAACGGCGCTGTGAACACCGGCAGCCGGTAGATCCGCTTCTCCTCTGCAGAGGGACGGACAGTGTCGGCCAGGAGCGCCGGAGTGGGTTTCGGTCTCCCCACGAGTCGTGTGAGCCTGGGCACGTCTTTCACGTCCCACAGCCTCGGTTTCCTCATCTGGACAGGGGATAACAGAGGCACTCCCCCCCCTCAGGGCTATTGTGATGACCAATCCATCTGCGTCGTGTGTGCAGCGGGCGGGCCTGTTCTCATACTGCTGCGCTCCCCCATAGCCGCTCCCCCACTCTCCACCACGCCCCCAGGCCTGGCCTCCAGACTCCGTGCCTCCTGATGAGGCCCAGATGGGGACACCCAGCAGGCCAGCCTCAGGTGCCCTCCGTACCCCTCTCCTGATGAGCCACTGGAGTCTGTACCCCAACTCAGATGTCTGTTTCCCACACAGGAAGGCCCCAGTGAGGAAATGGGAACGTTTCTTGGCAGATGCACCACCCATGCCCCCAAGGTACAGGGCTCATGTGTCCCCCACCCCACCCCCCGCACAAACTTTTTGCCAACTCACACGGTCTCTGCACAACCTCAATTGCTATAGAGTAGATGGCAATGAGTGTCCCCCGCTGAAGCTGGGAGGGAGTTTCATTCCACATCCCACTCTGTGCCCCAAAAGGGTACAGGGTTCCATGAGGGGAGCAGCTTTCGTGCGCTTCCCCGCAGTAACCCCCCAGACCCAGGATGACAGTAACCACAGGAAACACTTCGCAGACACTTCCTGCGGCCCGAGCCTTCTACGTGCATCTCCTCGCACTGGGCCATCACAGCGTTTGAGTTGGGTGGTTCTTATCAATTCCATTTCACAGACAGATCAAGGAACCCGCAAGGCCTCCCTCCCTGGCCTGGGACTTCCCACTGCGTTTAGCCAGTGGGAGACCCAGGCAGGAGGAGAGCATTTCGGAGTGTGGTGTGGCCATGTGCCTCTGCTCGGCCACAGCGGTGGTCTGGCAGCCCCTCTCCCACGGCTCCAGGTCATTTCTGCTTCAAGAAACTTCACTGTTGCCCACTCCTTCAGGTCTAGGGATGAGAACTGCTCCCTCCCATCGCTAGCCCCCGGTGGGGGCCCCTTCGCCATCCCATCCCTTGCTGATCGCATAACCCAGCCCACACCTGTCTCCACTTTCCATCAGTCAGTCTTCCCCGACTGACTCGTGCCTGAAACGAGGCACTGAATAACGAGGTGAGCGAGTGAATGAGCATAGATGCCCTGCTCCTGTCCCTTCTAGCTCCTGCTGGTTTGGTGTCTGGAGGCAGACGTGATGGGCAGAGGGACCCCAGCCTTCCACCCCCTAATCCTGCCAGGTCATGGGGCCAAGACCTCACCTGACACTGTCTCTAGCCGCTGGAGTAAGCCCTCGAGGTTTGCGCCTGGCGATGTGCTGTACTCAGCTGCAGCCAGAAACTCGGGGGCCAGAGCCACATCCTGGGGTCAGAATACACAGCTGTGGGGCAGGCAGCCCGGCCTGGACACATCCCGCTCCCAGTGACCTGCCCCTGCCGGGTACCTGCAGTGGGCTGTAGAGTTCGGGCCGTGCTGGGTGGTAGGAGCTGGCGATGAGGGTTTTCCTGGCAGCCGAGTCCTGCCCCAGCCGCTGCCGCCGCTCCACTTCCTGCTTAAGCTGGGGTGGCACAGGGCTGGTGACCAGGACAGGGCCTCCCATCCCCCCCAAGGCCATTGTACAGATGAGGAAACTGAGGCTCAGGAAGCCCAGAGCAGGGCCCAGGCTTGGAGCGAAGTCTCCCTATGCTTCCGACTTTGGCAAGGTCGACTGCAGGTGCCAAGCTGACAGCTGAATGTGACTCTAGAAGGGGGCCCATCCCACTCTGGTACTCTGGGCTGTACCAGCCTGAACCTGGCTGGTATGAGAGCCCCTTAGATGCACCTCTGCCAGCTGGGGCCACTCAGGGAGGGGAACGGATTCCCAGCCAAGTCTTGTGTTCCAGAGGCTGCAGAGGGCTCTCCTGGGAAGCTTTCTGCCACTACCCCTCAGATGAGGGAGGTTGGGGGAGACCAGCAGCAGCCTGGCACCAGCAGAAGCGATATATGGGGGTCAGGGTTGGGAAAGCCAGGAGCCTGGCAGCCCTGGCTGGGACCGCAAAGCCCAGCTGCTGTGAAACCTTGGGCAAGTGACTCCCCTCTTTGAGCCCAAGTTTCTCCTCGGCACAAAGTAGACAAATTGGCATTTCTTTTTCTCTTTGGGGGGGGGGCACCCAGGACCCAAGTGCTGTGGTGAGTGGGAACAGGAAGGAGAAGGAAGGGTTCAGGGAGCCCTTTGGGGATGAGACTGGAAGGTCTGAGGCTGGGAGAGCCCTCACACTGCTGACACAAATCTCAAAAGGAAAGTCTGGGCTGGGTGTGTGGAGGGTGGTGGAGGGCGGGGAGCGTTACCTCTTCCAACAGCTGCTGGAAGTCCTTGGGACTGACGCAGCCTCGGCTGCGCAGAATCTGGGAGCAAAACGGGGAGTGCGCATGACTTTGTGACCCTGGGCAAGTCACTTAACATCTCTGAGCCTGTTTCCCCTCCTGAAATGGAGATGGGAGCCCCGACCTCGACAGGATCATTGAAGATGAAATGCGATAAACGCGTTAGGCGCAGAGCAGGGTTCCCAGCTGCTGTCACAACACCGACAGGGCTCCCAGAGCCAGGCCCAGCCCCAAGCACTTTACATATGTGTTAGTTCATTCGTCTCTCACGACAGCCTCACGAAAGCGATACTGTTATCCCCATTTAAGGTGAGGAAACTGAGGCACCGAGAGGTGAAGTCATTCTTGTGGTCAGATCGGAGCACGCCGTGCGGCCAAAGCAAACGCCATCGGGACAAAGCTGCCTCCCCGCCCATTTCCCCGCGGAGCCGACAGCGGCCACCCACCGGGCCGTAGTCCTGGCGCAGCTGCTGCTCGCCCCGG
The DNA here is from genome assembly GCF_000325575.1 of Pteropus alecto. Classification (NCBI taxonomy): domain Eukaryota; kingdom Metazoa; phylum Chordata; class Mammalia; order Chiroptera; family Pteropodidae; genus Pteropus; species Pteropus alecto. Next base: position 4,304,500 of record NW_006434829.1, read on the forward strand.
AAGCGCACGTGCAGCCCGTAGCGCGCCACGTACAAGTTCTCCGAGCAGAAGCAGGCGCAGCGGCAGAAGCGCCGCGGGGCCCCGGCTGTCGCCATGGCGAAGTGGCGCGCGCGCGGCCCGCCGGCTTCCGTAAGAGCACTTCCGGGTACGCCCCCTCCGAGGGGGCGGGAACCAGCTGCGAAGGGTCCGCTTTAAATGTCCAAGCGCAGACAGGAACGAAGACTCTGCCCCAGAAAACAGTCTGCGGTGCAGAAAGACGCTCCCGGGCCAGAGTCGGGCGTTCTCTCCCGCCTCAAGTGTCCCGTCCGCGAGGCGGGGATTAATCGGCCTGCTTTACGGCCAGGTGAACTGAGTCACACCTTCACAGTGGCAGAGGCAGGGGCTCGGAACCCCAAGACCTTCTGCCGCCTTACTTTTCTGCTCGGAGCTTTTGAAGGACCTGCCACCCCCACAAAGTGTCCTTTTCACGAGTGAAAAGCGCTCTGGGATCCCATCTCGTTTCCTCCAACTGCCATGAACCATCCAGCTCCGTGCGTCTGAGTTTGCGTGTAGCATTATTCCCAGGTCCCTGCCCCGCTCTCCTGTTGCCACCGCCGCGGTCTCAGGATTCGCTGATTGTCCCGGTGAGTGTCCACGAAAACGCTCCGATCGGCGCGACTTCCGGCGGCGATTCCGAAGTATTCAGATGTGGGCGGGGAACGGGGCGTGGTCTGTCCACGGCCACACCCCCGCACAAACAGGTTCGAGTTCTGCGCAGCCGCAGTGCGGGGTGGGTAGGTTTGCCTTACTCAGCGTGCGCCCCAACCTCGGAGAAACACGTCTCTGCACTCGCATCCCCTTCCTTGGGGACCCCATCGTGGTCCGCCACGCACCTCCCAGGCCTGCAGAGCCGGTGAAGAAGCATGGAAGGCAACCCTGTTACTGAGATGGGAGAACTAAGGCGTAGTGCAGGGAAGGAAGTCGTGGTCCCTAAAACAGACCCCTGACCCCTGCCCTAGAATTCCCTCCACGGCTCAGGGATAGGAGTGGGGAGGGAGCCTGGGGCTTCAAGACCAACCCTTATCCAGATAAACAGGTAACTACAAATAACAACTCCTGTTGACTGAGCCTCCTTTCTACTGGGACCTGTGGGTCTGTCACTCACCTATTTTTTCATCCCTACAGCAAACCTTTGAGCTAAGTACTGCTATCACACCATGTTACAGATGGGGAAACTGAGGCTCAGAAGTGCAGTGGCACTCGTCAGTAAGGAACAAATATGGGGTTTTGAACCCAGCAGTCTGACCTCTTGAGTTCCCTGTTCACCACAGTTCAGCGGTGAGGGTGGGATTATGAGGGAATTGGAATTTTCCCTTTGTGCTTGCTGGCATTTTCTTGATAAGTCTGTTTCCTTTCCCCTATGTGTATATATAGGTTCATACACACACGTACTCCAGCATATTCTTATATGCTAACATATTTACACACCCACACGTGCTATCAACACATACACACACCCTCACTCATACACATTCCACATACAGGCACGGTTGCACACTCATTTGCACACCCGGTATCACATGCTCACACTCATGCACACCCTCACACATATACTCACCCACAGTCAACTCCTGCTCACGCTCACACAGGCAGCACAGCTCTGTTTCCTTCTCTATGGCACCCTGAGCTCGGAGGCCCAGCCTTTGCTCCTACTGAAGCCCCAGGGCCCAGAAAGGAGATGGGAGACTTTCACATTCTGGGCCATCCTCCCCAGCTGTCTCCATCAGCACATTTGGGGAGCCAAGGTGCCTCTCCTCAGTACTTTGGGGGCCAGGAGAGGGCCCTTGCTTTCTAGGCAGAGCCTACACCAACAGCCTCATTGGTTTTCACACTGGCCGGGCACACACTGTCAGAGCCTCCTGAGTGTTGATGACTATGAGTGTATACGTGTGTGAGGCGTGCATGTGGAAGTGTGTTTTGAGTGACAGACAAGGTCTCTGCCCTTCTGAAGGTCTCAGTCAAGTGTAGGGAGACCGGAGTGAGCAAAGAAACGATGACATGATCAAGTTATTTCCTCCGGTTGTGAGTGCTAGGAGACGAAGTGGGTGATGGGGTGGTGAGTGGCTGGAGGGGCCTCTTTAGACAGGTGGCCAGGGAAGCCCTCCAAAGGGTGACAACATCCCAGCTAAGCCCTGACTGCTACAGCAGGATCTGGCAGGGCCACCGAAAGGCAGAGGCTCTGCAATGGGCACAGCGTGTGGGAGGGCGAGCTGTGGGGGGTGGGACTAGGGCTGTACTGGGGCCAGACCCCTGGGCAGACCCTCGCAACAAACCCTATGAAATATCCCCATTTGACAGATGTGGAAAATGAGGGTCAGAGGGAGGTTGAGTGACCCACCCAAGGTCACACAGCTCGTAGCCCAAGTCTGCCTCTGCCGGGCTGTTCATAAAGGTGCAGCCAGGTCTCATGGGAGTTCTGTCCCGGCATGAGATCAAGGTCACTGGGCCACTGAGACCCTGCGCCCAGCCCCAGCCTTCCGAAGCGCCCAGGCTTCCTTGAGGAGAATGGTCTTTGGGGGCCGCTTCCTCCTCAAGGACCCAGCTCCCGGCCCAGAGCTGTGTAGCTTGATAAGCCGTCTAAAGTTTCACGGGCGTCTTGATTGCCCACGATAGTGAAGGGCCCTGCTCTCCAGGAAAGGATCCATTTCCACAGCTGGAGGTCCCTTCCTCCCCCAGGAGGCCCAGGGCAGGCCAGCTCTGCAGCCTCTCCCCAGCTCACCTGGTCAGGTTTCTCCCTTTGGGGCAGTTTGCAAGGTGAGCATGTGTTGCTTGTCAGCTTAGACTGGCCCTCCCCACTGCCCCTCTCCTCTCTGGAGACAGTGTCCTTGCCTCTACCCGGGTTCGGTCACCAAAGCAAAGAACAGCAAGAAGAATATTAATAGTAAGCATCAAATCATCAATGTGCCTGCCAGCCAGCAATGACATATTTTTGTTGAATGCATGAGGTATTTCCATTATCTCCATTTTACAGATGAGGAAACTGAGGCTCCATGAAGTTCAGGGGCCTAAGGCTGTAAACCCAGTGAGAACTGGAGCACCCATCCTTCTGTCTGGTTCCAGAGTGGCATGCGTGTACAAATCATAAGTGTACAGTTTGGTGAATTTTCGCAAACTGGACACCCAGGTAACCAACACCAAAACAGATCCAAAATAGAACACTTCAGCCTCCCTTCTCAGCCACTACCCATGTCCTAAGGGTCCAAAGAGCAAAGATCTGTCTGCCTCTTCGCATACAGACAAAAGCGGATGGTATCACTGTTTTGTGTGCTGCTTGCCGCTCTCGCTCAGGACCATGTTCTCGGGATCCACCTGTGGCACTGTGAGCAGCGGTCGTTCCTTCTCCTGGCTCCGTTGTCTTCCGCGGGGGCACCTTTCCGCCGCTCGCAGAGTCATGCTGCAGCTGATGGGCATTTTCATTGCTTCCGGTTTGGAGATGTCATGAACGAAGCTGCTATGAGCATTCCTTTTATTTATTTTTTTTTAATGGAAGTAAAATATACATAATGTAAACTTTAGCATTTTAACCATTTTAAATATATTTTTAGAGCAGTCTTAGGTTCATAGCAAAATTGAGCTGAAAGTACAGAGCTGTCCTATATATTCTCTGCTCAACTCCCCCGCCACACACACACACACACACACACACAGAGCCTCTGCCACTATCAACACCCCAGGAGCAGGGTGGGACATTCGTTACAATCAGCGACATCACATTGACATGTCATTATCTCTGAAGTCCATGGTTTACATTAGGGCTCACTCTTGGAGTTGTACAGGCTGTCATATAGTCTGCTGTGTATAATGACGTGTATCCACCATTATAGTAGCATGCAGAATAGTTTCACTGCCCCGAAAATCCTGTGCTCTGCCCGTTCATCCCTTCCACCTCCCTAGCCCCATGTAACCACCGATCTTTTTACTGTCTTCGCAGTATGTAGCCTTTTCAGGCTGGCTTCTTTCACTTGGTAATAAGCATCTTAGGTTCCCCCACGTCTTTTCGTGGTTTGGTAGCTCATTTTTTTTTTCAGCACTGAATAATGTTTCATGGTCTACATGGACCACAGTTTATCCATTCACCGACTGAAGGCCATCGTGGTTGCTTCCAAATTTGAGCAATTATGAATCAATCTGCTGTAAACATCCAAGTGCAGGTTTTTCTCTGGACATACATTTTCAACTCATTTAGATAAATACCAAAAAGCATGATTGCTGGGTCATGTGGTAAGAGTGTGTTTACTTATGTAAGAATCCGCCACACTGTCTTCCAAAGTAACTATACCATTTCACATTCCGTCACCAGCATCTGGTGGTGTGGACGTTTGGGATTTTGGCCATTCTATGAGGGATGTAACGGTATCTCATTTTAATTTGCAGTTCCTTAATGACATTATGATGTTGGGCATCTTTTCATATGTTTATTTGCCATTCGTATATTTTCTTTGATGAGGTGTCTATTCAGGTCTTTTGCCTCTTAATGGAGTTATGTGTTTTCTTGTTCAGTTTTAGGAGTTCTCTGTGTATTTTGGTTACCAGTCCTTTTTCAGTTATGTCTTTTGCAAATATTTCCTCCCAGTCTGTGGCTCATTTTCTCATTCTCTTGACAGTATCTTTCACAGAGCAGTTTTTAATTATAACAAAGTCCAGCTGTCCATTCTTTCTTTCATGTATCATGCCTTTGATGTATCTAATCTCTGTATTCAGGAACATCTAGATTTTCTCCTGTGTTATTTTCTAGGAGTTTTATAATTTCACGTTTTACATTTTGGTCTATGATCTATTCAGAGTTCATTTTTGTGAAAGGTGTGAGGTCTGTGTCTAGATTTTTTTCTTTTTTCTTTTCTGTTTTTCTTACATCTGGATGTTCGGTCTTGCCAGCATTATTCATTGGAAAGGCTGTCTTTTCTCCATTGTACTGCCTTTGCTCCTTTGTCGAACGTCAGTTGACTATATCTATGTGGATCTATTTTTGGGCTCTCTATTCTGTTCCATCGATTCGCTTATTCCTTGGTCGATACCACGCTGTATTGATTAGTGTAGCTCTACAGTAAGTCTTGAAGTCAGGTAGCATCAGTCCTCTGACTTCGTTTTTCTCCTTCAGCATTGTGTTGGCTATTTTCAGTATTGTATAATATATTATACATTCATGTATTTGTTTTATTTTTGCACAAACAGTAACATACTTCATCTTGTCCTTTATTTTTACTCAGTACATTTAAGAAGGTCATTACCTACCTTTAAGTAACTTTGTATATAGATAGGTACATAGATTTCTTTTCCACTGCTACAGGGTGCTGTGTTGAGTGATGCTCTGTAATTATTTGGCCAGTTCCCTATGGAAGGGTGTTGAGGTTATTTCCAGACTTTTGCTACTGCAGTGACTGCCTGCAAACTGGTATCTTCACACCCGTCCACAAGTCTATCCATAGAAGAAATTCCTACTGGGTCAAACAAAAAGTGTGTTTTAAATTCTGAATTTAGCCAAATTCCCCTCGAAGGAGGCTGTCCCACATGAGAAGCAGAGAGTGCTTTCGGTTCAGAGGGTGCTCTGAGCTTCTGCCTGAAGGATGGAGGGAGGTGGAGATACCTGCCCCCCACCCGCTGCCCCTCTGGGCCTTGACCTACTCTCCTCAGCTCTGGGTTCAGGCCACGCTGATCCCTTTCTGTTCCTCAAATGGTTCTCCAATGGCCAGGCGAGTTCCCACCTCCGAGCCTTTGAACTTGCAGTCCCTTCGCCTAGAATGGTCTTCCCCCAGACCGCTCCATGGCTTAGTCCTTCTACCTTTCACCGTCCTCAGAGGGCCCTTCCCAACTGAAGGCACCTTCCATCGCCTCACCCACTTTTATGCTTTACGGTGCTTACCACTACCAGGAATTGCCCTGTGCACTTACTTGTTGATTTTCTCTCTCCCCTACTTCAAGACGGATGAGAATTCT
>NW_006434829.1:4310769-4345298 GCF_000325575.1 Pteropus alecto
TTGATCTGGAAAACCCAAGAATACCTTAGTACAATTTTTTGGAACATCTTGCTCCTTCCCTACATATCTGATGCAGTGTTCACTAAAAATACCAGTATGGTAAATAAATATATATATACAACCAAGATGAAATTATAGTTTTCCCATAGATCTTTTTTCTTCGAGTGTTACCCTTTAAAACTGTAACAACCCGCTCGGCTGCGACCTTGCCGCTGCGCAGCCGGGGCGGGAGGCGGGGAGGAGCTGCCGGAGGAGCCGAGCGAGCTCAGTGCCGGGCGCAGTCTCCAATGAGCGGCGCGGAGCCTGCTCCCTTGACGACCCGAGCCCGCTGCGCCCCCTCCCCACGACTCACCTGGTGCCAGGTAAGGCAACAGGTAAGAGCGCAGCGCCCGAGACCCCCGACCTGGGACCTTCCCAGGCCAGGGTGACCAGCGGGGCACACAGGCTGGGGGGCCGTCTGGAGCTCCCTGCTCCGGGGGTGGAGTAGGCATCTCTGTTGAGGGTGGAAGCCTCCTGGGAGCCTTCCTGGACCCATCCCTGTATCCCACGCCCGCAGCTGCAGGTCCCAGCGCCCCATCCTGCAGAATCCTTTCTACGCCCGCAGGGCGAATGTTGCATTTTTTTTAACCCCTCAGTCGCTGCTGCCTCTTGGAAAATGGTAGAGTGCCTTTGGGGAGGATCCTGGGATGGCTGGCTCAGATGGGCACATCTTCCGAGGACTCCCCATACCCCACAGTGGGGCCTGCCGGCACATCCTGAGCACCCACTGTGGCAGAAGCCTGGGGGCCTCCTGGGCCTGCCAAGCCTGGCAAACCCCTTCCCTCAGTCTCCCTGCCTGGCCAATGGGCTGATGCTCCTCATGTTCGTCATGCATCGCCCCCCCACCCCCGGCCCCGCAGTTAGGCCTGTGGGTCGCCAGGGGATCTCTCTAATTTCTGGGCCTCTGTTAAAACAGGGTGCCCCTCCTCAGGCCTGACGTTAATTAAAGTAGCTTTAAGCTGGTCCGACAGGATTCTCTGTCCACTCTCCCACCCCCTGGAGATAGGCTGGTCTCCACTCCCTGGCTTTAGATGGGGCCAGTCCCAGGTGACAAGAGGAGGCTTGTAGAAAGGCCAGGGGAGCTCCTTGTTCACCTCACCTAGAGCCTCGATTCACCTGGGGCGACTTCCCTGAGTCCCAGCGTGGGATGTGGCTGAGTGAGTCCCAGAGTGAGGCTGGAGCAACGTGGACCCAGCCCAGCCCTTGCCCTGCATCCCGAGACCCACGATCTCATCATCCCACAGAACTGGCCTTAGCCGGTGCTGGCTGAGCAGTGAATGGGCCTTTCTACCACTGGGCAATGCATGACCACTTTGGGGTAAAAAGTTCACTGACTTAGGGGTGAACTGAGCTGCTCGGACCACGCAGACCCTGCAGGACGCTTCTCTGTCAGTCCCTGGGCAGAGCGAAGTGCTGGCTTTCAGTCCTGCCTTTGCCTAATCTCTGCATGTCACGTAACTTCCCCCAGGCCTCCGCTTTCCCACCTGTGAAGTGGGGATTACTCTGAGGACCTCCCACCCAGGGCGGTGGTGAGGACTGACTGAGCTGAGAGGTGCTAGGCACTTAGCACATTGTCTAGCACTTAGAAACACTCCATAAACAGTAGCCGTTGTGGTCGTAGTAATGATTATTATTTATTACCTCCTGGCTGTTCCAGACTTTTGTGCAGCTGACAGCTAGAGATGCTTCAACCACCATTTTTCTATTGGGAAGAAAAGCCTTTGACAGGATCCGCATGGGGATGGGGTCACTTGCTAATCCTGTGCCATTCCTTAGCATTTGGGGTCAAGGCAAGTTGCCTCTGTCTTCCTGGGCCATGTGAGGCCCTGGGCAGTACCTGCTCTGGCCTCTGGCCACCACCTTGTCTTTGTCCCTCCGGCCATACACGTCACGCTTATGCCCACGATTTGCCCTCCAGCTCCACCTGGCCGAACCCAGCTGTGTCCCCCAGGTCAGGCAGAAAGGAGAGCAGACACGGGCCTCCAAGGAGCCCTGTGGTCCCCACCTTCCCCTCTTCACGGTCTTGGCTGGTGGTCTTGTGCCCTTCACCTTCCTGCTCAATAAGTTTAAAATAACAGAGTAGCCTGCCGCCACTGAGGGCTGTAACCCGACCTGAGTTGCTTCTGCTCTGTCAGAGCCTGGAGTAGGACTCAGCACTTGGGAGCTGGGGACCCTGGTGCTCCTGCTGCTCTGCCTCCAGTTGCCGGGTGACCGAACACAAGCCTTGTCACCTTCCTCTCTGGACCTCAGTTTCCCTACCTGTAAAACGCCGTTCAGGTAGTCTGTGATGCTAGAGTGCAAAATTTAGTTTATTCCAGTGAAGATAAACAACCGGGCTCCCCAGTGGCTGGCTGTCCAATGGGGTTGATATTCCCCAAAGTGGAGGGGTCCCAGGAAGGAGCTCCCCCAGGGACTGGGTCTGGGGGCAGGGAGAGCCATTCATACACCTGACTGGTCTCTGGCTGATCTGCCTCCTGTCCTACTTCTGAACCTCAGCTCCTTTCTGGGGCCTGAGGGATCTCCTCTGCCCACCAAGAGGGGAGCAGCGGCCGAGGCGGCTGGCAGGGCCTGGGCAGTGGGCGGCGGTTTGGCCAGGAGCTTTGCTGGGGCACCAGGCCAAGAGCATCCCTCCCTGAGCTCCCACTCGGACTTGCTCACTCACTAGCTCCCCGAGGCCTCTGCATTGCAGCACTGGCAGCCCAGTGGGGGCAGGGTGGAGCAAGGGCCTGGGCAGGGGGCGTCTGTCCCCCCCATCCCCACCACCCACTCCCTCCCCTGCCCTTGGCCTCACTCAGCCCTGGTTTCCCTTGGAGGGGCACCTGCCGACAAGGCAACCATCTCCTCTGGGACAGACTCGAGTCTGCCTGGAAGTGCTGGGGTAAAGGCAGGGCTTAGGCTTGGGGACCCTTGTGTCCCTGGGCCCTCCCTGCTTCTCCAACCCCTCCTGTGCATCACTGGGGTCTTGCCAGCTCCTAGAGAAGCTGTTTTGAGGGTTTAGGGCTTCAGAGTTGAGAGCACGGACTTTGGCACTCCATGGCCTGGATTTACAACCAGCTGTGCTACTTCTTAGCTGTGTGACCTAGGATGGGTCACTTAACCAACCTCTCTGTGCTACAATTTTCTCAACTGTAAAATGGGGATAATAATAGAACCTACTTCATAGGATTCTCATGAGGATTAATGCACATAAATCGCTTAGAACAGGGCCAGACGCACGTCAACGTCAGTAAGTGTCAGTTGCTGTTACTGCCGTTGCTGTTACTGCCGTTGCGTATCAGGCGCCTGTGGTCGTGACCAGCTCTGCGTGGCCGAGCCCCCTCTGTTCTCCTCTGATGAGCACTCCCTGCTAGCACTTGTCATACTGACAAGCGTTTTAGCTTAGCAGTTTCGAGCCCAGATTCTGGAGCCAGACAGGTCTGGGTTCAAGTCCCAGCTCTGCGACTCACCAGCCATGTGTTCTTGGGCGAGTTATTCATTGCTCCGGGCCCCCGTTTCTCCAGTTGCTAGATGGGAATGATGACGGTGCGAAGGTCACAGAGTTGTGGGGCGGATGAGATAAGGGAACGCAGACAAAGCACATGGCGCGTGCGAGGGGCCGGTCTCCTGGGAAGGGCTCTGTCACACGACGGTTTGCTGGCAGTTTATCAGGCGCCTGCTGTGTGCCAGGCAGGGAGGTGCTGGGATCCTTCACACAATAGCTCAAGTCCTGGCTCGAGCCTTTGTTGGCGGAGTGATAGGGGGCATATGCTTTTGTCGCTCTGTGCCTCAATTTCCCCGACTATAAATGGGGACTTGGAAACACGGGCCTTGTGGGGTTGAGTGGGGTTTCTGTCACTCTCGAACATGAGGTCAGTCATCTTGAATTTGGGCACCAGAGCTGTGGGGCAGGGGGTTTCTCGGCTTGGCTCCCCTCCCCAGTCACTGCTTGGAGTCACCCTCCACTTGGGGACTCAGAGCTTTGCCCGTTTTGCACATGGGACAGGAAAGACCCCAGGAGAGATAGGGACAGATCCAAATCAAGAGGCAGCACTCAGAGGCACACCCCAGCCCAGTCCCATCCCGCTCCTGCCCCGGACAAGCCCCGCCCCCAAACGCAGGACACCAGGCCCCTGTCCTGCAGGGGCCCTGCAGCTCCTGGGGTCTCCCAGGCCCTGGCTGAGTCCTGAGGGGCCCCATGTTGGGGCGCTTTGGACAAAGCGGACACCAAGCTCCAGAAAACCAAAAGGGCGTAGGGCTGGGGCGAGAGGAGAAAAAGATTCTGGAAACTTCCAGGCAGATGGGATATTTCCCGGGTCGCTTTCGGGCCTGCAGCCTCCCCTCCTCGGTCTAAGAGGGTAGACGTTTATTTGAGGAGGTGGGAGATCTGATTTGGGAGGAGTCAAGTGAACAAACATTTATGAAGTACCTACTGTATATGGCGATAGATAACCAGTGGCAGTTATTTATTACGTGCCAGGCACTGTGCCCAGAACTGATGTTCACACCAGCGTGTTACAGATGAGGGAACAGGTTCGGCGGAATGAATAGTGATGGCGGTCGCAGCAGTGAAGACAGCAGCCATTTATTGGCGCTCTGTGCTTACCTCAGCTTCACCTGCGAGGTCCCCCAGACCCCTGCCTTCTCACCCCTACCCACGGGGCCGCCTTGCCTCCTTCACGGGCATCGTGGCTCTGGCGCTGTCTGCTGCACCCGTCCCAAATCCGTTCCCCCCAGATGGCCACCTGCCGGACCCCCTCGCCGCTCGCGGTCTTGCTCAGGGGTCACCTTGGCAGCATGGGCTTCCCCAGCCCCCTTATTTGAAATCGCTCTCACCCCCCACCCCGTGACCCTCCATTTCCTAACCCCACTCTTATCTCTGCCCCCCGCCCCCCAGTCCTTGTCCCTAGCATACTGTGTCGCTGACTTATGTTCATTATCTGTCTCTGGCATGAATGTGTCACCTCCGCCACAGCAGAATCTTTGTTATTTTCGGTGGCTGGTAAATCCCCGACACGAAGAACAGAGTCTGGCCCACAGAGGGCGCTCGATAAATGTCCCTCGAATGCGTGGAGGCTTCACAACACCCCTGAAATCAGCACTCTTGTCACTGTTTCTGCTGGAAACTGAGGCTCAGAGATGCCAAGGTCACGGCCAGCAAGTAGCCAACCTGAACCCCTCACCCTGTTGCCCGACAGGTCCAGCCTCGCCCGGCGGACAATGGCCTTGCCCCCGTGAGCTAGAGCCTGCCCCTCGGCGCCTGCCCACTGCCGGCCGGCACGATGCAGCTGTGGAAGGCGGTGGTGGTGGCCGTGGCCTTCATGAGCGTGGACGTCGGCCTGACCACGGCCATCTACATCCTCAGCCACCCGGACCGCAGCCTGCTGGAGGACATCCGCCATTTCAACATCTTCGACTCGGTGCTGGACCTGTGGGCGGCCTGCTTGTACCGCAGCTGCCTGCTGCTGGGGGCCACCATCGGCGTGGCCAAGAACAGCGCGCTGGGGCCCCGGCGGCTGCGGGCCTCGCGCACGGCCATCGCCCTTGTGTGCCTCTCCGTGGGCATCTACGCCATGGTGAAGCTGCTGCTCTTCTCCGAGGTCCGCAAGCCGGTGCGGGACCCGTGGTTCTGGGCCCTCTTCGTGTGGACCTACGTGTCTCTCGCCGCCTCCTTCCTGCTCTGGTGGCTGCTGTCCACTGTGCGGCCGAACGCCAAGGCCCTGGAGCCGGGCGCGGGGGCCGAGGCCGAGGCCGAGGGCTTCCGCGGAGAGGGCCCGCGGCCCGAGCAGGCGTCCGGGGCCACGCTGCAGAAGCTGCTGTCCTACACCAAGCCCGACGTGGCCTTCCTCATGGCGGCCTCCTTCTTCCTGATCGTGGCGGCTCTGGGTAAGTGCGCGCCCGCGGGGCCTGGCGGACACCCCGGAAACCAGCGTAGGGGGCTGTAACCCCCTCTCCTTTCCTCTTGCATTTTAACATATACCTGCGTGGTTCAAACATCACATTGGTACAGAAGGGTAAACACTGAGAGGTTCGCTCCCAGTTCTGCCCCTGACCACCCCGATCCCCCCAGGGCACTATAAGGTTCCGGAAACTTCCCAGCGGGCAGGAACCCACTGCGATCCGTTTCTTGCTCACGCTCCCGGTGTTTCTTTGTGCGGCCGCAGCCATAGGACATCACCCGTCCCGTCTCTTACACTCTATTCTGTGTCTTGCTTTGTCCACTTAACAGTATATTCTGGAATTTTCCCAATCAGCACCTTGTTGTTTTACTTGGCCGCCTGATAGTCCACTGTGTGGTTATACCGTCGATTAGTCAGATGTCGGACTCTCAGGTTATTTTCCGTCTTTTTCTCTTACCATAAATAACCTTGCTCATACATGGTTCACATAAAACGTGGGTCGATCTGTAGGATCCATTCCCGGGCGAGGGCTCTCTGAGACCGTTAAGGCGAAGGCTTTTTTTGTCGTGAAGAGAGTAGCGTAGAGACCTCCAGTAGTGTGGCGTTGGTGGTGAGATTAAATATCGTGTCCTCAAACTTCTGTTTCAGTCGCGTGTGCCGTGGTGTAAGCGTCCTGCTTCGTGAAGCCAGGTGTATTCGTTAATGTGCTTTTGGTGCCGACAGTTCGAAAACGTCACTCCAGCAACGTGGGCGGGGAGGCGACTTGGCGGGGGCAGCCCCGTGGGCTCTGGGGACAGCAAGGCCTGGGCTTGGGGCCAGTCCCGTTCCTGCCCTAGCTGTGTGACCGCGGACAACCTAGTGGACATTTCCGAGCCCCGCTTCTTCCTCTGAAGCGGGGATCGTCAGGGCGCTTATTTCGCGATGTCGTAAGGCCGGAATGAAAACAGGAGGCGGACGAGTCTAGAGCTCGGTAGAGCCTGGTACGTGCTCGGGAATGTTAGCCATCACGAGCTGTCACACATGGAACTCATGGAGACAGAGTCTGGGAGTGGCCGCAAAGCCCAAGTGTTCCCACGGAGGACAGGCAGACCCCAGGGCTGGCCCCGGTCCTGCAGCCCCTTTCCCCTAACTGACCACCTCGCACCCTCTCAGTGCCGGCCCCCGAACCGGGGTGGCTTCAGGTGAGTTGCTTAGCCTCCCCGTGTCGGACTGCTCATCTGTGAAGTGGGTTAGTAACAGCGCCCATCGCCATGGGGTGGTGAGGGTCGGTGAGCCAGTGTGAGTGAGATACCCCATTGGATAGCTCCTGCCGTGGAGCAAGCTCCCAGTAAACATCGGGGGCCGTGAGTTCTGGGGTGATCCCTTCCATATATCCTGATAGTTTCTCCTGCCCATGTTTCAAGGCCCAAATGTCCCCTCCTCAGAGAAGCCTTCTCAGATTTCACCGACTGTGGCCCTTTGTCTGAACCTCAGTTGTAGCATCGGTGACATGAAAATCATGTGTCCACTCTCCTGCCTCCCCTATCAGGCTCTGAGACCCTCGGGGACAGAGGCCAGGTACCTGGCACAGAGGCAGGCTCACTGAACGAATGAACGAATGAATGAGTGAACGGACAAACGACCCCCCTCCCCTGCCTGAGTGGGCAGATGTCACCCCATGAGCTCGCTTCCTCACCTGCACGGCCCTGTGGTCAGCTGGCGTGTGCTCAGGAAGTACAGATGCCCGAACATACAGCGGGGCAGACTTTGCCACCTGCGGGCTTGGCTTGAGTTAAGGGCTCTAACTTGAGATCAGGCCCCCGACTTCACGCTTACGCAGCCCGGCCAAGCGTCGGTTTCTCATGAAGGGAGGAGGCTTTGTCGGGTCACCGCCAGCCTTCGCTGGGATGAAGCACGGTGCCTGGCAAACGTGAGTACTTCATAAAAGTTAGGCACCGTGACTATTAATAATTATTTTCCAATCAACTGAGCGTCCGGGAGGGCCCAGCTTTTTCTGACACCTCGTAATCTAAAAGAAAAACTGCCCGTTGGGAAAAAAGGTTAATGTGAGTGTTGAGCATCTCCTACAAAATCGAGACCCCTGAATGTGGATTTCATGGCAACCCAACTACGTAAACCAGGGCAAGCGACTTAACCTGTCTGGGCCTCAGCTTCCTCATCTGCAGAGCGGGAGTGATAACGATACCTCACCCATAGGATTATTGGGAGGCCTTTGAGCTGTGAGATTGATCGGGGAGCAGGTGTCCTCTGTGACAGTGCTCCAGGCACAGCAGGAAGGTCGGGCAGCAGGAAGGTCCCTGGCTGTTACAGGGACAGTGAAGAGGCCAGCCTGGCGGGAGCAGAGTGAGCAAAGGGGGAGGGTAGAGATGAAGTCCGGTCCCTCATGGAGACTTGGCTGTGCGGGGTGCCCTGGGCCTCGGTAAGGATTGTGTTACCCTGGACAAGATGGGGGCCAGGGACTGGTTTGAGTGGAGGGACGGTGAGATCTGACTTTGGCCTCACAGGACTGGGTGAGGAGGCGGAGGGGGCAAGGGTGGGAGCAGGGAGAATGGGCAGCAGCCCAGTGGGGCGGTCCGGCGAGACCGAGGCTGGGACCGGGTGGAGCGGTCAGGGTGGTGAAGGCGCCGGATTCTGGGACCGTGTTGGAGGCGGAGCCGTAGGATTCGCTGGTGGGTTGCCAAGTGTCACGAGGTCCCTGTGCAGCTCCGGCCAGAGGGTTTGTGACCGTGTTCACACAATGCCCGCCCCCGGGAAGGGCTCCGTGAACGTCTGCTGGGGGTGTCACCTGCTGTCGTTGGGGCCTGCCAGGCTCATAATGCTGCCGGAGCTCGCGGGTGCCCGGTCCTGCCCCGTGGATACACCGAGGCGGAGCGTCGGCTCTGGTGGAAGGCCACCATAGTGGCTGGAGGCCCCATCTGGCCGTGAACCCTGTGGCCCGAGGTCCCCTAGACCCTGCGTTTCTGTGCCATGCCCAGCAGAGGGCGCCAGAACCCCGCGGACGGCCTCGCCGCCCGGCCGGAGCCAGTCCTGCGGAGAAGCCCGGGGTCCATTCAGCGACCTTTATGGAGCACTTGCTCCCCACGCCGTGGCTCGTGGAAACGGGACACAGCCTGGCCTGACCACATTCCGTTCCACGCCCAGCATTTCTGCAAGATGAGAGCGGGCATTCTGGGTTGTCACGAGAAAAGGAGTGAGGACAGGTCCCCCCAAAAGGTCCCCTAAACTGGAAGCCGGTTTGGGTTTGAGTCCTGGTCCTTCCTCTGAACTGCTGTGTGACCTCTGGCACGTTGCTCAGCCTCTCTGAGTCTCCCATTCCACCTCTGAAATGGGCTCATCTGTTCAGCTTCACTTTCCTCGTCTGTAAAGCGGGGCAATCACCGGACCCGCTTCAGAGTCTGCACAGACGGAATGAA
Organism: Pteropus alecto; assembly: GCF_000325575.1. Classification (NCBI taxonomy): domain Eukaryota; kingdom Metazoa; phylum Chordata; class Mammalia; order Chiroptera; family Pteropodidae; genus Pteropus; species Pteropus alecto. The sequence goes on from NW_006434829.1 coordinate 4,320,098, forward strand.
ACGTCACCGGGCTGCTTGACACGGTGGCTCAGTGCCCGGTGGCCGTTGTTAATTCTGACCCGGTCTGTACAGATTGCAGGCCCGTGCTTCCTGTGTCCCTCTTCTCTGACAAGTGGGGGGGCATTACACAGAACGGGGTCCCTACCCTGCCTCCCACCATGGCGAGAGGAGGAATTTGCCAGGAGAGAACCCCCGTCCACCGTGGGGCGAGCAAAGCGGGTGGGGTGTGGTCTTCCAGCAGCTCGGGAGAGAGGGCACGGGCTCCCCTGGGTGCAGACGCCCCCTGAGCTGGTCCCGTCTTCTGGCAGGAGAGACCTTCCTCCCCTACTACACTGGCCGGGCCATCGATGGCATCATCATCCAGAAGAGCATGGAGCAGTTCAGCACGGCCGTCATTGTCATGTGTCTGCTGGCCATCGGCAGGTAGCCGGCTCTTCCCCCGAGCCCCCAGGCCTACAGCAGGGGAGGGAGGTCAGGGCCAACTCCTAAGGGGAATATGGGCCAGGGAGACCCAAGAAATACCCTCAGTGGGCCTGTCCCTCGGCTGTCACCATGGTCACCAACAGTCGATTGGCTCAGAACCAATGTCCATTTGGTTGAGCCAAGCCCTCGAGCCACACCCTCTCGTTCCTAAATATGACTTCGGTCCTTCACCCTCCCTCCTGTTTTCCGAGTGGGTGACAAGGGCCAGCCTTGTCTGGGCTGTTCCGGAAGGGAGAGGGGTCTGGCTGGCCAAACTGGGTCCCTCGCCCTTGGCAAACACGCCCCCTCTTTGCCTTCTCTTTGGGGGCTCCAGCTAGGGGACGAGCCTTGGCGAGTGGGCTCGAGGCCGGGGTCCCGGCCTGTGAGAGGCCCGGGCCTTCCAGCAGCGGAAGGGGGCAGCGGGTGTGGCTGCTGGTTGTCGGAAGGACGTCGTGCCATACATAACATCTCTTATCTGCAATTAGCTCGTTTGCCGCAGGTATCCGAGGAGGCATTTTTACCCTCATATTTGCCAGACTGAACATTCGCCTTCGAAACCGTCTCTTCCGCTCGCTGGTGTCTCAGGAGACGAGCTTCTTTGACGAGAATCGCACAGGTTGGTCCTCCCAGGGCCTCCGGTGACCTGGGGCTGGGCCTGGCCAGGGCGGGCTTGCCGCGAGTTGAGTAAATAAACGGGTACATTCGTGGTCTCAGCTCAGCTGGCTTTTCCCGCCATCCAGTCCAGGATGGAGGCGTCCCGGGAAGCTGGCCTTGGGCCTCTGGCCCCGCCTGAGCCCTGGGGAGCTGGGCTGCTGGCTAAGGTTTTGGCGTGACCTGCGGCCACTGTAGGACCCTGGCCAGACCACCCGAGGTCCCTGCAGGAGCCAAGGCCTCACTTCCCACTGCCCTCTGGGAACCACAGGGGCCAGCACCGCCCAAGCCTGTGGCCTGAGAGGCCCAGCTCCTGGGAAGGTGGGGGGCAGAGGGAGGGGGCCAGGGCACAGGGCAGAGCAGGGAAGGCACTGCAGGATCCAGCCAGGATCCTGGGCCCTGAGACAGGCCAGCCGGACCCTGTTTCTGGTTCCACATCACGGACTTAACCTCTCTGAGCCTGTTTGCTCATTTCTAAAGTAGGAACAGTGGTGGCAGCCACCACGTGGGGTCGTGACACTCGTAGCCTGGTGTCCAGTTGGTAAAGGGTCCCGGCTCCTTTCTCCACCGCGCCCCCGCCCCCGCCCCCAGCCCGTGTGAGGGAAAAGAGGAGTTACACCCTCTGCCAGCAGCCGGGAGGGGACGGCTTTGGTTCCAGCTCAGTCACGGATAAACCGTGTGGCACTGAGCCAGCATCTTCCCCTGAGTCTCAGCCGCCTGCTTTGCTATGAGACGTCAAGTCACAAGATGCTGGTGACAAGGGCTGGGCTCAGAGCAGCCCTCAAGGGGACATCTGCCCTTCCCTCCTCACCTCCCCCAGAAGGCGGGGGAGGTCCGAGCTCCCCGGTGCCCCTCAGGGTCCCTCGCCCCGACCCGCAGTGCCCCTTGGCCTGTGTTCCAGGGGACCTCATCTCCCGCCTCACCTCGGACACCACCATGGTCAGCGACCTGGTCTCCCAGAATATCAACATCTTCCTGCGGAACACGGTCAAGGTCACGGGCGTGGTGGTCTTCATGTTCAGCCTCTCGTGGCAGCTCTCCTTGGTCACCTTCATGGGCTTCCCCATCATCATGATGGTGTCCGACATCTACGGCAAGTACTACAAGGTAGGCTCACCTGTCCCTGCCAGGCCCTGTGAGCACGGACCACTCCCCAGGGACCCCCCGGAAGGGGCTCGGCGGCCACCAGGAGGTAGTGAAAGGCTCGTCCCGAGGCCGTGTGTGCTTTTGTTCACATGTTCAGTCAGTCAGTCGATATTTACTGAGCACCTACGATGTCCCAGGCACCATGATACATCAGCGAAGCAGACAGAGCGCCTGCCCTGAGGGAGTTTATGCTCTAGCGGGAGAGACAGACGATAAATAACAGCTATAATGATAATACGTAATATAAACGATGGTGAATGCTAAGGAGAGAAACGAAGTGAGGAAGAGATTCGGGGTGGTTGCAATTTTACTTTATTGTATTTTTTAATTTAATTTTTTTAAATATGTATATATATATTTTATGGTGACATTAGTTAACGAAATCCAGTAAGTTTCAGGTGTACGATTTAACAGTAAGGCACATATATACTGCACTGTGCGTTCCCCTCCCGTGGTTGGAAGTTGAAATAGGTCTTTCTGAGGTGACATTTGAGTAAAGTCTGGGACATTCGGGGAAGCGCATTCTCGGCAGAGGGCACGGCCTGTGCAAAGGCCCTGGGGTGCGGGTGTGCCTCAGGGAGGCCGGAGCGATGAGTGAGCAGGGAGGCCACGGGCCAGGCGGTGTCGGCCGTTGCGAGCACTCGGTTTTCAGTCTGAGCGCAGTTTCCTCCCGGTCTGTGGCGTGTGTGCGCGTGTGCACGTGTGCGCACGTGCCTGGGCCCTGTGAGCGAGGCCCTCGCCCGTGACGCCGTGATGGGCAGGCTGCGCCCCCTTCGGCCGCCCCTTGGCGCTGCCTCTGCCCGTGAGCTAGGTCCCTGCCTCACCCTCCGCCTGCTTCCCATGCCGGGATCAGGGCACCCTGATTTTTAAGGGGTCCAGGTTGGGTTCCGACAGCTGCCGATGACCCCTTCCCCAGGGGTCCAGGCCTGAGTGGGCATGGGTCCTCCTGAGCATGGGACTTTGACCTGTGATTGACTCGGTGTCCCCAGCTCGGCAAGAACCCTCGGTGCCTGTGACCTGAGGCCAGGCCCAGAATGAGTTCATTCCCCACAGCCCACGTGTCGCCCTCTGGCAGAGCCCACCCTGGGAGGGCCCTCTGCCCCGCGGCTCTGGGCCATGGCCTCCCTGTTTTCCTCCCTGAGCAGGAAAAGTAAATACATGGGTTGGAGTCGGAGCCAGTCCCTTCCTGTTCCCTGCCCCACCCTTCCTGCCTTCCCGCCAGCCCCTGGACCGGGCAGGAAACCCTGCGGCACCCGCACAGCCCCACCCCTATGTGCACCTCAGGCCCAGCCTCAAGTTCAGGCAGGCAGGGCCTCCGGGAAGCTCCGCTGAGGTCTTCGGCCCATACCTGAACACCTGAACACGTCGCCTGTAGCTCCGAGTCATGGCCATGAGCCACACACGCCGCCCACGGCCAGACCTGGCTCAGGGTGTGGCCTGCCCCCTGGGGGGCTGAATGCACTGCACACTTCCAGCGCCTGGCCGTGACTCAGATCATGGGACATGCCCGTACGTGGTCCTGGCCTGGCCTCTCGGGCCACCTTCCTGGCTGGTTTGAGAACCTGAGTATGGTGACTCCTGCAAAGCTTAGACGGTGCTGCCCAGAGACTAGGTCCAGAACCGGCGGGCAGCAGCCTGGGGGTTGCACCCTCGAGCCACTTCTTAGCCACCTAGTCCCGTGACATGGGCAAGTTTGATAGCCCGTGGCCTCTGCCACTGCCTGGAACTGGAACCTCGGTGCCAACCCCCAGGCCCTCCCCTGGTTTAACACATGTTAGGGTGTAAGTGGCGCCCCCTTAAGAGCTGGCGTTTCTTGTGCCGCGCACGATACGCTAGCGCAGGGTCGGGGTGGACACTGCTGTTCTGAAAGGGTCTCCAAAAGCTGTGGTCAAATGACCCCCTCTGACTGCGGGAGATGACTTAGCGGTCAGCCCCAGCCCTCCGGAGCGGGAACCGTGGGCGCTCGCCCCAAGAACGCAGCTGGAGTCTGTCCTTCGAGACAAGCTACAAGGCGGTGGGGGAGGACGGGGAGCTCGCTCGTACCCCGTCATCCCCGCACAGAGCTGCCACCGGCGAGGGGCGGAAAAGCCCAGAGAGGCCTAGGGGCTCGGGTAGTGAGAGTGTCCATCTGGAGTCTCCTCCTCGTCCCCCTCCCGCCCACAGAGGCTCTCCAAAGAGGTCCAGAACGCGCTGGCCAGGGCCAGCAACACCGCGGAGGAGACCATCAGCGCCCTGAAGACGGTCCGCAGCTTCGCCAACGAGGAGGCGGAGGCCGAGGTGTACTCGCGGAAGCTGCAGCAGGTGTACAAGCTGAACAGGAAGGAGGCGGCCGCCTACACCTACTACGTGTGGGGCAGCGGGGTACGTGCCCCGGGCCGCAGGCCCCCCTGGGGGGCGGGGCGCGACATCGGGGGTCCCTGTGCGTGGCTCTACTCTGTCCAGCTTTCTGCTTGTCCCTGAAGCTTTCCGACAAAGGATGCAGCCTCTCGGAGAATGTCCTCGTCAGGCCCCCCTTGGTCCCTCGGGCCTGCCTGTGGGGTGTCAGGGTGGGGAGACGTCCCCTGGGGGCGGGGAGCCACTCCAAGGCCAGCCGGGACCCACCTTTCCAGCAGGTCATGTGTCCCGAGCGCACATGCCCCATTACTTTCTGGCTCAGCCCCAGGGACGGGGGTGAGGTGCCATCTGGGGGATGGGGAGCACTTGGTCACATCTGGAAGGTGGGCTTGTCAGGAGCAGCTGGGCTAAGGAAGGACGAAAGTTTGGCGTTTAGCGGGGAAAAGGAGGAAAGGAGCTGGTGGTCTAAAGGGAACCAGGGGACAGGAGCTGCCGGAGCCCCCAGGGCAGGCCTCCCCTGGGAAGGCCCAGGCAGGGAGGAGAAGGGGCCGGAAACGCAGCTCAGCCAGCCCAGCCTCGTCATAGTCTGTCCACCAGCAGCTGCGCCTTTCGGACTTGGAGTGGGGAGGGACAAATGGGAACTCAGGTTCCACTTCTCCTCCAGATACTCCCCTAGGCCCTGGGGGGGAGGGAGGCAAGGGTGCCTCGACACAGCCCCTCCTTTCTGGAACCTGGTGGGATGAGAAAACAGGCTGCACCACCCCCCTCTGCCCGGCTCGCTGTGCGGCCTTAGCCAGTGGGCTCGACCTCTCTGAGCCACGTTCATGCCAACGAGGACAAGGACTCATAGCTTCCACTTGGCCTAGCCGAGGGCTTGGGGGCTGCCGTGTGTGCCAGAGTCTTACAAAGAAAGCCTTGTTCTTGGCCAGGCCCACAGCCGGCTCCAGCTGGGGGCCTTTGCAGGAAAACTCCACGGCGGGTAAGGGGAAGGCTTGAGTGCCAGACGGGCGCCAGCATGTGGGAGGACATCACTGTGCTGGCTGAGTGTCCGTGTACGGCTGGACGTACGGAGCCCACAGCTGCTCGCACCTGCCCCAGTAGCCTGGAGGGCGGGGTTGGGAACCTTGGGGTGGGCCGGGGTTCCGAGTCAAGGCCTACCTGACCCAAGTGTCCTGTTGCCTCTGCCCCCAGCTCACACTCCTGGTGGTCCAGGTCAGTATCCTCTACTACGGGGGCCACCTCGTCATCTCTGGGCAGATGACCAGCGGCAACCTCATCTCCTTCATCATCTACGAGTTCGTCCTGGGAGACTGCATGGAGGTGAGGGGCTGGCTTGGGAAGGAGGGTCCTGGGGAGAGGGAGGAACGTGTCGGGGAGAGGGATCTGAACGGGGTACTCCAGGGTCTGAGGGATGTGGGGCGTCTTTCTGAAGTAGGCAGGGGAGAGATCCTCATGACACCAGGAACGATAATAAAAAAGTGACAGCAACTCTGCTCATGGAGCCGAGAGGCAGCGACAAACATTATTTCAGAAAATGCACATAGAGGGGCCCTGGTGTTGTTCCCATTCCCGTTTCTCAGAAGAGGAAACCGAGGCTCAGAGACGTGAAGCGACTTGCCCGCCACGTGTGTGGGGACCCGGTTAACCCACTTTAACACGAGGTGCCGTGGAAAAGACAAGGGTCGTTTTAGAGGATGTCTTCACTTGGGTCCGCCGCCAGCAGATCCTGAGGGGGCTGGGGTGTTTGTGCCTGAGCAGCCGTCAGTCATCCAGGGAGGGTGCTGGGGGTGGGGGTGCTAAATCTCTGCTCTGCCTTTGCCCCACCCCCGCCAAGGCCCTCAGCCACTGGGGCTGGGCCTCTGTGTCCTACAGTGAAGACGCTCAAGGACTGGGGGTGGGGAGGTGTTAGCATCTGCTGCAGATGGCAATTTGCATTAGCCACAGTCACACCTGCTTCAGCAATTCCCACCCCAGCGGGCAGAGCTGTGCGTCCATCGGCTCAGCACTGTTTATAACAGTGAAGGGTTAGACGCCCCCCCAGCCGCCCACTGACCAGGGGCTGGCAAACGCAGTACACCTGTGCCCCACGCCAACCAACGGCAGCTGCAGAAACGAGGTCGCTCTGCGCTCACCGGCGTAGAAAGAGCCGAAGACGCTGTTCGGTGGGAAAGAGCAAACCCCCGAGCAGTGGCAATAGCCTGAGCCATTCGTGTAGTTCTTGAAACTCCAGGTTAACGACGTATGTGCACGTGTTTATGAACACACAGAGAAAGAACTGGCAAGGTACAGTGCACGGGCAATCATGGCGGTCGCCCTTGGGGTGAGGGGCGCTAAGGGCAGCTTCTACGCAGCAGTGGTCTCTTCATCATCATCATCATCATCATCATCACCACCAAGGCAATCATGGTGGTCGCCCTTGGGGTGAGGGGCGCGAAGGACAGCTTCTACGCAGCACTGGTCTCTTCATCACCATCATCATCATCATCACCATCACCACCATCACCATCATCACCATCATCATCACCATCACCACCATCTCCATCATCAACACCATCACCATCATCCCCATCATCACCATCATCATCACCACCATCACCATCACCATCATCACCATCACCATCACTATCATCACCACCATCGTCATCACCATCACCATCACCATCATCACCGTCATCATCACCGTCATCATCATCATCACCACCATCATCATCACCATCATCATCATCATCACCATCACCACCATCACCATCATCACCATCATCATCACCATCACCACCATCTCCATCATCAACACCATCACCATCATCCCCATCATCACCATCATCATCACCACCATCACCATCACCATCATCACCATCACCATCACTATCATCACCACCATCGTCATCACCATCACCATCACCATCATCACCGTCATCATCACCGTCATCATCATCATCACCACCATCATCATCACCATCATCATCATCATCACCATCACCACCATCACCATCATCACCATCATCACCATCATCATCACCACCATCACCATCACCATCATCACCATCACCACCATCATCACCATCACCACCATCATCACTACCATCATCACCACCATCATCACCATCATCATCTCCATCACCACCACCGTCATCACCACCATCACCACCATCAACATCACCGTCATCATCTCCATCATCATCATCATCATCATCATCCTCATCCTCACCACCATCCTCATCATCATCACCACCATCATCACCACCATCATCATCACCATCACCACCATCATCACCATCATCATCGCAATGTCCTGATATCTGCGCCCAGCACTGTCTTCACAGAGCCATGACACTGGTCCTCACGTTACTTGCATTTCACCAACCAGGACGCTCGGCGGTCACAGTCACAGCCTAAGGGGCCAAACGGGGAAGCCAGGCGCTCACAGAGGCTGGGCCCCCTCCTGGCCGTGTCACCTGGGGGAAGTTACTTGGGCTCTTTGTGGCTCGGTTTCCTCATTAGCAAAACGGGGATGGTGATAGGACCTGCCTCATGACACACGCAAAGCGCCCAGTGAAACGAGCCGTCGTTTCTGTTCACGTTTATGTCACGTGCATTTTTTTTACAAGGAGATATATAAATTAAGACCCGCTTTTAAAATGGAGATTTTGGCGGCTGAAGGGGAAGGTCCCATCCCCGTTCTGGCACGTTCTGGCTGCTTCCTTTACCTTCTCCGTGCTCCGGTTCCCTCCTCCGGGTGGTGCTGAGCTTTAGCTGTGGAGACCCTGAGGCCCTGGCTCCTCATATGTCGCTGCCATGGCCGGCTTCGTTTTCTCCTTACTGTCACGAGCTGCTCTTCCACTGGCGGGGCCCCAGCAGCGCCCTGCACCCCCGCCCCCAGAACTGCTGCCGTTCCCTGGCTCTCCGCACGCCCACATCATCTCCTGGCGGCCCGGGTGGGACAGCAGCCTGTGTCTCCTCCCCCTGCAGTCCGTGGGCTCTGTCTACAGTGGCCTGATGCAGGGAGTCGGGGCCGCCGAGAAGGTATTCGAGTTCATCGACCGGCAGCCGACCATGGTGCACGATGGGAACTTGGCCCCTGACCACCTGGAGGGCCGCGTGGACTTTGAGAACGTGACCTTCACCTACCGCACTCGGCCCCACACCAAAGTCCTGCAGGTGAGTTGGGGGCTCGAGGCCTGCTCAGACCGTCCCTCCCCCTCATCCCGTGTCTCAGGCCGCTGCCCGCCAGGCTGTGGCCCCGCCCCGCGGGGCCTGGGTGCCAGTCGGGGAGGACCGATCATTACCAGGAGGGTGGTGTGGTAGGTGTCGTCCCCAGGGATGATGTGACAGTCAAGGGGGCTTCTCGGAGGAGGTGCCCTTTGAGCTGAGACCCGAACAAGGAGTCGGAGCCAGTCAGGTGGCTCTCTGCTGAAAGAACATTCCAGGCGGAGGAAACAAGTATGAACCTGCTGCCAGATTCTAGAAAGGAGAGCCTGAGGAGCGGGCAGCGCCCAGCCACGCGTGGCAGAGGGGCCAGGGGTGAGCTGGGCAGGGCGCCTGCTTGCGTCCGGGGCCAGAGCGTCTGAGCCGACGGCCCACGGCGTGTCTGCGTGTTCCTTGCAGAACGTCTCCTTCAGCCTGTCCCCGGGGAAAGTGACCGCCCTCGTGGGGCCCTCGGGCAGCGGGAAGAGCTCCTGCGTCAACGTCCTGGAGAACTTCTACCCGCTGGACGGGGGCCGCGTGCTGCTGGACGGGCGGCCCGTCGGCGCCTACGACCACAAGTTCCTGCACCGAGTGGTACGTGGCCGCCTGGGCCACCCTCCTTGCCCTTCTGTGTCTGAGCTTCGCCCTCGTGGGCTGTGACGAGAGCCTCAAAGAGTGGCCACCCGTGCAGCACCACCCAGGTCAAGAGGTAGAGCATTCGGGCACCCAGCAGTCTCCCCAGAGGTCCCCCCGGAAGCAGCGGCTCACCCGACTTGTACGATCCCCGTCCTCTCTTGCTTGTCCTTTGCTTCTCGGTCCCCGTGCGCCTCCCCACGCGGCGCAGCCGTGTTCCTCCCCCCGGCTGCAGTCACGACACGTGTCCCCGTCCGCGTCTTGCCGCTTCCACTCACCGCGACTCGTGAGTCACGCAGGCTGAGGCCGTGGTGTCGGTCCCCGTGTTTTCGTTGCTGGAAGATAATCCGCTGGGTAAACACGTCACACCCTAGTTCCTCATTCTGCTCTTAATGGACGTTGGGGTGGTTTCCTGGTTTTTACTGTCACCGAGAGTCCTGTCGTGGACGGTTTGTTCATGCGTCCCGGCGTACACAGGTGTGTCCCCCCCCAGACAGGACGCACAGCCGACTTCAGTCGTTACTGCCGTGATAGTTTCTGTCACCAGGATGATGGCCGCACCGCTTTACGCTCCACTGGGCGAGAGTGACAAAGTCGTGTCCAGTACTGACAGGACCACACAGCTTTTGGTGACCCTTACAGAACAGGAGTGTCCACCCCGACCCTGCACCAGCGTAGGGCGGGGACGCCCCGGACGGCTGAGCAGGTCGTGCTCGGCACCAGTAACACCAGCTCTTAAGGGGGCGCCACTTACATCCTAACATGAGTTAAACCAGGGGAGGGCCAGGGGGTTGGCACTGAGGTTCCAGTTCTGGGAAGCGGCGGAGGCCACAGACTGTGAAACCTGCCCACCCACGTGCGCGTCACCAGCGGGAGGAGGCGGGGAGCGGTCTCAGGTGTGTGGCCCCTGGGCAGAGCCGTTCAGACAGGTATCTCACGGCTCACGGCTCATGCTGTCAGTCCTGAATTCTCACCAGTTGGAGAGCGTGGTGGGGAGCTCGGTGTGGTCTTTCGCATTTTCTTCCCCATGACCAAAGGCCTTAAGCGCCTTTTCAGGTGGCTGTTACAGACAGACCGCCGCCTGGATTTCCTCTTTTGTGAGTACCTTCTCTTAAATTTAAAATTTTAGGTTTCGTAAACCTCAGACAGTAAAAATGCGAAGGTCTAACCATGTTCCCGTGTTGAGGAAACTTCGTAGCTAAGGCATGAGGGTCGCCTCCCTCCACCCCACACCACGGAGGTGACGGGGCCAGCAGTTCAGGAAATGTCCCTTCCAGCCCGTCTCCTTTCTTTATGTAAATGTATCAGTGTATCGAGGCACGTGTATCGTTTTTGAAACAAATAGAATCATGCTGTGCGTGTATGTGTGCGTGTGCGTGTGTGTGCACGTGTGTGTATGTGTGTGTGTGCGTGTGTGTGTGCGTGTGCATGTATGTGTGCGTGTGTGTGCGTGTGTGTGTGCGCGTGTGTGTGTTGGATTTTTTGGACGTACTGTAATTCAATCCTTAGTTTATGGACAATTGGATTATTTTTGTTTGTTTGTTTGTTTTGCTATTTATAGTGTCACGATGCTGTCCTCCACGCTGTCATTTTTGTAGGCCAAATTCCTCAAACGGAGACCAAGGGACAACACCTGCTTTAAATTGTTCTCTCAGGAGGGAGGGAGGTCTTCACGGCCTGGGGCCTGCTGTGGCCTCTTGCCCCCTGGCAAGGACAGACTCCCTCACAGAGCAACGCTCTACCCCCTCTTTCTCTCTCGATTTCTTCCAGGACAGGGCAGCCAGTGAGCCCGCTCTGAGATCAGGGAACCTGGCTTAGCCCAGGGCAGTCGGCTTCGGGGGCCCCAGTCTGTGGGTACGGGGAGGCCGCTGGCTTGTGCAGAAAGCCGACCCTATTGTGTGGGAAGACGTGAGGCAGCTGCACGCAGCAGCCAGCCGCAGGCCCCGGGCAGATTTCAGACCTGAGACCCCTGGTGTTGGCCCGGGCCGGGGGCTGGCGAGGCTCCTGGCAACAGCTGGCCGGACGCGCGCCTGGCCCCTCAGGCCCCATGCCTCCCCTTCCGCAGATCTCCCTGGTGAGCCAGGAGCCGGTGCTGTTTGCCCGCTCCATCACGGACAACATCTCCTACGGCCTGCCCGCCGTGCCCTTCGAGACGGTGGTGGAGGCTGCGCAGAAGGCTAACGCCCACGGCTTCATCATGGAGCTTCAGGACGGCTACAACACAGGTACCGGGCCCGGGCACGCCCCCTGGCCGGCCTGCCGCCCCACCGCAGGGGTCACCTGCTGCCTTCCGTCATTGCAGGCGAAGTTCACGTTCCCTGAGTGTAACCGATTTCAAGTGAACGACTCAGTAGCATTTAGTATAGTCACTATACTATCCGACCACCACCCGTATTTCGTTCCAAAACAGTATTATTTAAAAATAGCACATATTAATTAATTACAGTTACTTACTTTTATATTAACAACTCAATATTTTACCTTAAACGTTTTAACCCCATAATTCTATTGTGTATTTTATTACATTTAATGTACTTTAAAATGTTAACTCTTGAAAAGGGGCTATTCACAAGGTCTAAAACTGAAAAAACGTATAAAATGATACACAATGGAAAGGTTTTATTCCACCCCTTATTCTACTCCCAGTTTCCTCCTCTCCCACCAAAACTTTTCTTAGTTTCTTACATGTCCTTTTGAAGTTTCTTTATGCAACAACAAATATACGTCGTTATTTCCTTTCATCCTTTTACGGAAAATAAGCTGCACCTTACATTCTGTGCTTGGTTTTTAACTTCACACAGTATCTTAGCGACCTTTACGTGGGTGCCCAGAGAGCTGCCTTTGGGCTTTTTAATTTTTTATTTTTTTGGTCAAATGCTTTTTTCTGCCTCTGTGGAGACGTTCATAACGATTTTTAAATCTGGTTTTCTTGCGATGCATCTCAATCGATTTGTGGACATCGAACGATCCTTATCCTAGGAATAAATCCTGCTTGATCGGGGTGTACGCCCTTTTCGTGGGTCTCTGCGTCCCGTTTGCTACTATTTCGTTGGGAAGGTTCGCGTCTATGCTCGTCAGAGATACTGGCCTGTGATTTCCTTCTCTTTTTTTGTGGTGTCTTTGTCTGGTTTTGGTATCAGGGCCATGGAACGAGTTTGAAAGTTTTCCTTCCTCTTCAGTTATTTAGACTTGTTTGAGAAGGTTAGGTATTAATTCTTCTTTAAATGTTTGGTAGACTTCCCCGGTGAAGCCATCCGGTCCTAGATTTTTGTTTGTTGGGAGTTTATTTAATTATCACTTCAATTTCATTGCCAGTCATCGGTCTGTTCAGATTTTTTCTGTGTCTGCCTGTCTCAGTCTTGGGAAGTTGTGTATTTCTAGAAACATATCCGTTTCTTCCAGGTTGTTTAATTTGTCGTCATGTTGTGCTCAGGGTATCCTTCGAGGATTCTTTCTCTTTCTGTGGTGTAGGTCGTAACTGCTCTTTCATTTCTGATTTTATTTCTTTGGGCTCACTCTCTGTTTTTCTTTGAGTCTGGCGAAAAGGTTTATCGATCTTGTTAATCTTTTCAAAGAACCAGCTCTTGGTTTCACTGATTGTTTTTCTATTTTTTTTTAGTCTCTCTTTTGTTTATGTCCAAGCTGATCTTTATGATTTCCTTCCTTCTACTTCTTTTGGGTCTTATGTTCTTTTTAACAGCTGCACAGTATTCTAGGATAGGGGCTGGATAATAATTTACTAAATCACGTATTCAGTTTCTTGTCGATGGACATTCGAGTAGGTTCTTTGTCTTTGTTATTTTTTTTGCAATAATTGTGCGTCGCCATACATCATGGACCTACGTTGCCGTGCATGGGAAAGTCGGTCTCCGGGGAAAATTGACAGAGGTGGGTTTGCTGGCCTAAGGGTTGTGCATTTGCAGTTGGGATCCATAGACTTGCACAGTAGAAACTGAAAGGTAGAGGAGTATGTGCCACAGCCCCATCACTGGAGGCCGTAGGGCTCACCGACTGCGTGCCCAGGAGGCGGGGGGCGGGGTGCCCATTTCCCCGCAGCCGCACCAGCACGGTGTGTTATCAAACGTTTGGATGTTTTGCCAAATTAATAGGCAAAAGTTGGTATCTTGGTACCAATCGCAAATACTTGTAATTTGCATACCTCTTGTGAACAGGGAGAGAGGGAGAGCATCCCTTCCCGAGTTTTTGAGTTTTCGAACTGCCGGCAGCCCCCCGGTGGCCCTTTTAGCCACTTTTCCTGGAGAGCAGGGAAAGGCAGAGGAAGGGGGCTTCTAGCTCATCCCCAGGACCGCCCCGGCCTCACTCGCCCCCGTGCCTCTTCCCTCAGAGACGGGAGAGAAGGGAGCCCAGCTGTCGGGCGGCCAGAAGCAACGGGTGGCCATGGCCCGGGCTCTGGTGCGGAACCCACCTGTCCTCATCCTGGATGAAGCCACCAGCGCCCTGGATGCAGAGAGCGAGTACCTGGTGAGTCGCAGTGACAGGAGCAGCTCCCGGGGGCTGGAGCCCTCCTTCACCTAGCAGACGGGCTGGGGGGGGCTCAGGGATGCCCGCGGGGCCTCTCCTAGGCCGGCAGCTTCTCAGTCCAGGTGCTTCAGTGCTGGGGGCGGGAGCCGGTGGAGAGGGGACCCAGCTTCCTGGCTCTCGACAGAGCTACAATGACACGATGCAGGGTCAGAGTCAGGAGACGTGGGTTAGAAGCTGCTCCCTGCAGCTCGTACCTGGAGCCGGTCTGTGCCCTCTCGGAGCCTCATGTTCATCGGTAAAGAGGGTCCCACCATGTATCTGTCGCTCGGCCTCTCCATGGGCCGATTCCTTTGTTTCGTGGGCGTTCGCTGTGCTCCTCGTGGGTGCCCGGTGCTGTTCCAGGTCCTGTGGCCGGCTGACCAGCCAAACAAAGACCCTGCCCCCATGGCCTCTCCATTCCAGGGGGAGACAGATGATGAGCCAGGACAGGGGCATGAGTTCACCCCGTGGTCTGTGCTCCGTAGACAGCGAAACGGTCACGTGACAGAGAGGTTGCGAGGGGTCACCCCCGTCAAAGAGAAACGCGGCCAGACGTTAGTTAAAGCTGAAAAAACAGAAACAGACCTGATAATAGGGAAATAAATGAGTTCTACCGCAGTTTTGTGCAGATTGACAGAGTTTTAAAGTGAGAAGGAGGGCGGGGGGCGGGGGAGGGCGCGGGACTCGAGGGGAAACTTACAGAGGGGTCGGTCAGTGTGGATGAGGTCGATCCAGCTGGGTCTGTTGCTGGCAACTGTTGAAGTTAGGATCGTGTCCTCCCACAGAGACCAGGAGACCGAGGCCCTGTCCTCCTTGATGCTGACCCTGCCAAGGAACGGCTTTCAGGTCCTTGAGAAAGACCCTGTTGAGTTTTAGGATATTCACATATATATCTCAAAGGGACAGAGGAAGGACTTACAATTATAAGCCCTTTTTAATAAACGCTCTGAGAGAGGGAAGTCAGGGGTCTGCTCGCTAGAACAGACAGCTGATGCCCCTGAGCTTTTGGGGGGGGCTGGGGTCATCCCAAGGACAAGGGTGGATGACACGGAAGCCCTGCCATGCGTGATGTCTCTTAGTGCAGGCTTCAGGTGGGGTCACGTGTGCCCAGTCCGCAGTCCCCATCGATAGAACCAGGATCACCACGTACCATTTGAGCCGAGACCCGGGTGGAGAGGAGGCAGCCGTGGGGAATCTTGGCACAGCGGGTGCAGAGGCCCGGAGCAGGTCCGCAGTCAGGCCCGGAGGCCCGTGCGTCCGGTGGGCGGGAGGCGGCGACAGAGTCGGAGGGAGCCACAAGCTCCTCGTGTGCTGGTCAGGACTTTGGACTTGTAAAAAAAATAATAGATTTTATTTTTTAGAGCAGTTTTTGGTTTAAGGAAAATTAGGCAGAAAGTAAAAGGAGTTCCCATGTGTCCCCTCCCCCCACCCCAAACAGTCTGTCCCCTGTCATCGACACCGTGCACTGGTGTCGTGCGGTGTGGAGAAACAATACTCATGCCTTATCCCTGACCAGAGTCCGTGGTTTGCATTAGAGGTCACTGTCTGCGTTGTACGTTCTGTGGGTTTTGACAAAGGCACCGTCACAGACACAGCGTAGTTTCACAGCCCTACAATTCCCCTAGGAGTTTACATTTTATCCTAAGCGGGACAAGAAGCTCTTGGGGGCCTGGGAACAGGAATTCAGCAAGAACTGGTTAAGAATTTTTAAATCCGTGTGGGGAATGGACAGGAAGCAGGGCACAGAGGTCGCAGGCCTCCAGGTGAGAGGCGATGGTGGCAGAGGCGGAGAGATGGAGCAGAGCGAGACACTGGGGAGCCGGGGTGTGCAGGATTTGGCGCGAGCTTCGAGGCTGATGGCGAGACCGCTGACCAAGGCCAGGCTTAGAGGATGGAGCGGGAAGACCGGAAGACGACCCGGTCAGGGCCCGTCTGCCGTTCGCTTAGTGCTTCCCTCGTGCCCCGGGCACCAGCTCTGTCCCCCGTGAGCAAAAACCCAGGAAGCAGGTCGTGGGCAAGGCCTGGCTTTACAGACGAGGAGCTGAGTCTCTCTCTGGGACGTGAAGCAGCGCGAGGCGGTGGCAGCGCTGGGGTCCCAGCCAGGACGGGGCGGGGTGGCGGCAGCCCAGGCAGCGCCCCTGTGAGCCGGCCCCTCCTGTCTCCCCAGATCCAGCAGGCCGTCCACGGCAACCTGCAGAAGCACACGGTGCTCATCATCGCGCACCGGCTGAGCACGGTGGAGCGGGCGCACCTCATCGTGGTGCTGGACAGTGGCCGCGTGGTACAGCAGGGCACACACCAGCAGCTGCTGGCCCAGGGCGGCCTCTACGCCAAGCTGGTGCAGCGGCAGATGCTGGGGCTCGAGCGCACCTCGGACTGCACCGCCGGCCACCACGAGCCGCCGGCCAATGGCTGTCCCAAGGCCTGACCGTCGGCCCCTCCCTCGCCCGGTGGGGCAGAGGCCCCTGGCGCCCGCCTGGCAGATGTGCCCGTGAGGGGCAGCCCCCCGGCGCTGCCCCCCGAGCCCAGGCCCACGGCACTAGAAGGCAACCGGCCATGTCCCACATGTCACTGCTTCCTGCATCTTGCCCCTGGTTCCCGCTCTGTGCCCCATGACCTGTCCCCCTCCACCCCCCACTGCCATGAGCCACTCCCTCCGGTCTGGGCCATGAAGACACGGCTGGTCTCCTGGCCTCTACCCGAAGGCAGACCACCTTTTAAACCGAGACCCTCCCAGGTTTTTTACCGCTGGGTTTGATGGGCCCAGTCAACTCCTAGATTTCAAAACCATTTTTCTAATTGGGAGTAATGGTGGGCAAGGTCGCTGAGATGTTCTAGAAACTTCTGAGCCAGGAGTGATTGAGTCTTCCTAGGAGCCTGGGGAGGTCAGGGGAGGACTAGGCCTCTACCCTTTGGCCTCTCGAGAGAAGGGGCTTCCCTGTCCCCGAGGGAGGACACAGGGAGGGGACTTTCTGTCTCTCGCTTTCCAGCTCCGTGAGTCAGGCCCAGGGCGGGTAGGGAGAGTAGAAGGCGCCTGTCTGTCCCTTGCCCCTGACACCCTGCCAAGTCTAAGCCAGTCTCACTGTGAACCACAACGAACCTTAACGGGGGAGTGAGGGGCTGGCCAGGCCTGGCGGTGCCTCGGGGTATCCCCAGCCCGGCACCAAGCTATAGCCCCTCACCCCCATGTCCCCCGTCTGGCAGCCCCCTCCCCACACCCACCCCTGCCACCCCGCTGCTCTGAGGCCCTGTGGACGTCCGGGAGACGCGTGCTCCTCCCTGATTGGTGGAGGGGACAGTGGCGAAGCCCAGGGTCTGGCTTTGCGGGGCGGGTTACGAGATATTGAGAGAGCCTGGTAAATAAAGTGTACTACCTCTTACCTCTGACCTCTGACCTCTTCCTGGGCCAACTGCCCATCACCTGGTTAGGTTTTTCCATCAGACCCCGTCTGGGGTCATTGTGGAGAGACTTCGGGTGGTCGCGGGCCACCCTCTGGGTGTCTGGGGGACCCCTCTGTGCTCTGCTTGTCCCCGGGGTCTCTAGCACAGACATTCACGCCCGCCATCTGTCTCCGGGGGCTCGTGCTGGCTAATAGTGACCTGTCTCCTCTAAATCCCCGAGGAAAGCCGAGACCCAGCAAATGCCACCTGTTCTTTTCCACCAGGGACCAGGCACCTCACGCCTCCTCCAGCCCATGGAGCCGAGAAAGCAGAACAAGCTCCATCGAAGAGAGACTTAGGACCGGACCCAAGACCTCTGAGGTCATTCTCTGGTCTAGCCGGGCTGTGCGGAAGCCCAGGGTCCCAGGGGTGAGGGGGGACAGTGGCTTTTTACCGACTGGCAGAGGAGTATTTCAGTATTTCAACTACAGGTCAGTCACAGGCATATGCCAGCTCAGCGTCAGCCCCGTACCCATTTCCCTGCCCAATAAACCGACACCTAAGACGGTGGCCAGCTGGTTCCCCTGCTTCCCCTCAGGGCTTGGACCTGCCCTGAGCATCTCATCTATCCGGGACTCTCTAGCTCCCTGCCCCCCGCCCTCCCCGAAGACGCCATTAGGAGCCTTGGAACTGTGGGCCCCACGCCAGACGGTGCTCAGGCCCAGGCTGGGGTTCCACGTGGACCATGAGAGGCACCGGGTCCTCAGCCGCCATTTTCATTTCGTCCTCACAGCAGCTGGTGTTCTCCGCACTTTGGAAATGAGGCATCCAGAGCTCAGAGAGGTTCGTTGATTTGTCCTGTGTCACACAGCCGAGACCCCACAGGCCGAACCCTCAAAAGTAGGGAACGAGAAGGTTGTGGGGCATCGTGTTATCTGGACTCTTGCTATGCTTGCACTATTCCATAACGTAAAATATAAAATAATAATAATTGCAAACGCTGTGAAAACCCAACAGAATGCGTGAGTTAGCTGCACTCAGCCAGGAGGAAAACCAAGGCTCCCCGTTTACCTTCCCTTCTCTGGGCCTCTGTTCTCACCTGTCAAAGAGGACAGGAGGCGAGATCCGACCTGCTTGGGGAGGTGGGGGCCCTTGGGAGGAGGGGGTCTTAGTTGCTGGGGCCACCATAACAAATGGCCACACACCGAGTGGCTTAAAACTCTTCTCGGTTCTAGAGGCCAGAACTCCGACCGGAGACGTGCAGGCCCACGCTCCCTCCCAAGGCTCTGCGGAGGAGCCTGCCTTGCTGTCTGGCTTCTGGAGGCTTCTAGAGGCTTCTGGAGGCTTCTGGAGGCTTCTGGAGTCCCTCGGCTGGCTGATGGTGGCCTCGCTCCAGTCCCGGCCTCCGTGGTCCGCGGCCTTGTCCTCTGCATGTCTGTCTGGATCTCCCTCTGCCTCTCCTCCGAGGACGTGCGTCATTCGCTTTGGGGCCCACGTGGATAATCCAGGATGAGCCGATCTCGTCCCGAGATCCTGAATCCCATTAGAAAAGACACTTTCTCCAAATCAGGTCACATTCGCAGGTTGTCACAGATCTTTTTTCAGGGGTCATTTGCAGCTTCCGACCACATGGCTTTGCATCCCTCGGTCCCACCATCTCCGGGGCCACTGGCTTGGCTGAGGGCCACCTCCAGACTTCCCGCTTGGTTTTGGGGTGGGGGATTAAACGCTTAGAGGGCCAGAGGGCCCGGCTCGAGTCAGGCTGGTCGGAAAGGGCCTTGCGGGACTGAGAGTCAAGACTGGCTGGGTGGGCCGGCCGCCAGGCTCATGTGCTGTCTTGTTAATCAGATGCCTCCTCTGGCCGCTGAAAACCCTCGCCCAGCATCTCAGCGCAGCAAATCCAAACACCTCCCACGGCCGCGGGGCCCCGGCCTCCGTCTCGGCCTCGGTCTTCATTCTGAGCTGCTCCGCTTCAGCCACCCCGGCCTTCTTCCCCTGGTCCTCGAGCCAGCCAGGCCCCTTCTTGCCTCTGAACATCTGTGCCGGCTGTTCCTTCTGCCTGACGAGCCTTTCCGTCCGCCTGGTCCCGGCCACTTCCTGCCCATTTCCCTCTCAGCTCACACGTCCCCTCCTCCTTGACAAGTCCCGAATGTTGGGTTCCGCCCAGTCACCCTTATCTGTCATCGTCACAGCACTCGTCACCCCCTGATGTGTCCTCTGCCTTGTTTGCTCCGTTCCAAGCCCAGGCCCACATCCTTCGCATGAACTGTGTCACTGAATCCTCATAAAACTCCTGAAAGGTGCATACGATGTCATGCCCACTTTACAGATGAGGAAATGAGGCACAGAGAGGTTGCGTGACTTGCCCAAGACCACTCAGCCAGCAAGGGATAGAACCAGGATCCGCACCCAGGAAGCGTGTGTGTGTGTGTGACCCCCACCACGGACACTTGTGGGAGGGAAGGTCGAAGGGCGTGGGTGGGGGAGGGCGTATTGACGTTGCAGCAAAGGCTGCAGATCACATATTAGACCTGCGTTCTCAAACGGAAGTGCCTCCAGAACCAGGCAGGTATGAGCGTGGCCAGCCGGGGGCTAGAAAAATCAGACAGCGCTCTGGGTCTCTCTTTGGCTTTTTCACTTTCAACGTGGTGCAGAGAGATCTTTCCGTTCCCAAAACAGAGTATGGTGCAAGCTTGAGGATCACTGG
The DNA here is from genome assembly GCF_000325575.1 of Pteropus alecto. Lineage (NCBI taxonomy): Eukaryota > Metazoa > Chordata > Mammalia > Chiroptera > Pteropodidae > Pteropus > Pteropus alecto. The sequence goes on from NW_006434829.1 coordinate 4,340,118, forward strand.
CAAGCGAGGCTCGGTGTCAGCAATCTGTGACAGTCGGGGGTGGTGACAGTGGGGGCCGTGGCAAACGGGAGAGCTCGGTTTGGAGCGGGTGGCTGGGACTTGTCTCCAGCCCCTTGGGGCCATGCAGAAATGGGGGTTTAGCAGCTCTTCAGACATTTTTAGAGAAGTTGGAAATTCTAGTTTCAATGTGAGATCAACCGCTTTTTATAGACTAGCTCGAATTATTTCTGCAAAACCGAGGGTCAGTAAAAAGCGTCTCTAAGCAGCGTTCAGCCCGTGTGCCACCAGTTAGCAACCTGTGTGTTGGACATTCGTGTTGGGGGGGTCCCCCAGCTCAACCCCACTCCAGCCCAGGCGCCTCTGCCCTGCCCCCATCTGCTCACCTGTGCTCTTCGCCCCTCCCCTCCCAGGCTGGGAACGCCAGGCGCTTCTCCCAGTCCCCCAATTTGCAAACCCGAACCCAAAGTGGTTCCAGAGACCAGGCTAGCCCCTCTTTAGAAGGCAGATATGATTTTTTTTAATAGATTTTTTTATTTTGGAGTAATTTTAGATTCACAGAAATGTTGCAGTGATGATACAGTCCCTCGCCTGGCCCGACCTTGTGTTAGCATCTCGCTTGACCTTGGTGCATTTGTCACAACTAAGAAGCCAACGCTCTCAATCACTGGCGATGGGACGCCAAGCTTTTGTTGTAGCTCATTCGTTTTTCTACTGTTTTTTTCCTGTTTGGGAGCCAACTCAGGGACTCAGGGAACCATGCTGCATTTAAGGATATGAGTTGTTTTTTTTTTTATGCCTACAGCACCTGGTCTTCCTAGGTGGTCTCCCATCCAAGTACTCACCAGGCCCGACCCTGCTTAGCTTCCGAGATCAGCCGAGATCGGGCACGTTCAGAGTGGCTTGGCCGTAGACTCTTTTTTTTAATTATTTACTTTGTTATTAATTTATTTAAGGTAATCTGTGGTAGCCCTTGTTTTTATCATGATAAAATACACAAAGCATAAAATTTACCATTAGTGACATTTAGTTCATTCACAGTGTGGTACAACGATCACCATTATCCAGTTCCAGGACATTTTCATCATCCCCCCCAAAAATCCTGTACCCGTTAACAGCCACCCTCCAGTCCCTGCTCTCCCGGCCCCTGGCCACTACCCGTCTGCTTCCTGTCCCCATCATTCGCCTGTTCTGGACACGTCACACCAGTGGAATCATACACCGTGTCTCCTTTCACATCTGGCTTTTTTTGCCCAGAGTCACGTTTTCAGGGTTCGTCCAATTCGTCCATGTTGTAGCGCGTGTCGGAGCTTCGTTCCTTTTCAGGGCTGAGTAATATTCCACTGTGGGGACGGACCCCGTTCTGTTTGTCCGTCATCCGTTGATGGACGCTCGGATCACCTCCGCCTTTCGGTTATGATGACCGGCGCCGCCATGAACATGCGTGCTTTGTCCGGATGTCCGTTTCCATTCTTCTGGATGTACCCCGAGAGGACAAATCGCCGGGTCAGATAGAAACTCCGTTGAACATTTTGAGGACCGAGCTGCTCTCCACAGCCACTGCACCATTTGCATTCCCACCGGCAAAGTATTAGGGTCTCAGTTTCTCCATATCCTCACCAGCACTTGTTATTTTCTGTTTTTATTGATTTTTTTTCATTCTAGCCCTCCTTGTGGCTGTGAAGTGGAGAGCCACGGTTTTCGAAGCCGATGTTTCCTCTGTCACCGTTGATTTAGCAAACACGTCCGCCTTCCTGTGTCCCAGGCACCACACGAGGCAATGGTTACAGCTGGGCCCTCGGAGAGGGCGGGGCCTGCCGGGGAGACGGGGTACACAGCAAGGATGAGACGGAATGGAAATGAGCACAGGGGCTGTGGGGACCTAGAGCAGACTTCATCCTGGTGTGAGGGTCCAGGAGCAGGCAGAGGACAGCAGAACCAGCTTTGCAGGTGTGCAGCTCACACAGTCGCACGGGGCCCCACACCTAAGAGGTCCCCGCACTTGGATAGTGCTCTGTGGCCACTGTCTTGAAATTCTGAATAAAATCTAAACAAAGGGCCCGGCATTTCATTTAGCACTGGGCCCTGGGTAGTGAGGGGTCCTAACTGGAGGCGGGGGCCCGGGGACACCTGTCCCCACAGCTATGTCATTGGCATCTGGGGGAGGGGCTCAGAGAACTCTGTAACCAGCGCTCTGCTCCCCACCCCCAGGTCATCCCCTCCCCGCCTGCCGCCCCCTCCCTCGTCCAAGCTGGTCCCCGGAGCTGAATCAGTGCATTAGGCGGTGGCAGATGGGTTTTTCCAAGTGGCTGGGCTCAGCACACTCTGCCCCAGAGAGTGTGTGTTAACCTGATTTGGGGGTCACGGAGCTGACAGCTCAAGGGACAGAAACCCAGGACGTCGAGATGTTGGCCCTCGGCTGCAGAGCTGAAGGTCGGCTCTTGGAGGCTGAGCATCTCACCTGAGAGGCACCAGTGCCGGTCCCAACAGGGCGTGTTCCCATATGCACTGCACGGTGACCCCGCCATGGCTCTGATCCCACCTTCCCCTCAAGCCCCGACATCTGCTTTTCTGCCCAAGTCCAGCTGAGACCTTCCCTACCCCAGGAAGCAGCCACAGCCAATGGGCCGGACAGCCCAGCGGTCTTCCTCCTCCTCCGCAGGGCTCCCTGTCCAGTGGTGTGGGCTGTGAGGCCGAACCCGCATTCACACCGCCGTAGAGCTCAAAACACCACACCGGGGTCGGGGGGCGGGGGGGGACATAAGCAAGTAAACGGGACTGGCTGTAAGACATTGATTGGGGAGCAGTGGGCACCGTGGTGAAATGGAGACCCCATTTCTCCTTGAAGGGGACACCTGCTACCCAGCTCAGCCGACCGCCACGAGGAAGACATGTGTGCTAAGTGGGGCCCAGTTTTTCAATTTTGCAAAGGAAGTTGGCAAATCACATTTTGTAATCTCCCAATTTTAACTGCAGGCATCACTCAAACTTTTAAAAATACGAACGGGCCAAACACAAGAAGTCCTCAGGCTTCTAGACCGTGACCTCTGGTTAATACCCAGGACTTAGCTCTAAATTACTCTCTCAATTACTCTCTGAATTACTCTCTCCTCTTGGGTACGAAGTGTTGCTGTGGGTGTGTGGGTGGGGGTGGGGGCGTTCTCTTTCATGCCGTGGGAATGCAGATGGGACAGCCACTCTGGAGAGCAGTTTGCCACGTCGAGTGAAAAAGTTGAGATAAGCAAACTCTACAACCCCCGATTAGTATACCCAAGAGGAGTGGTTTTTTAAAATTGAGGTAAAATTCACGGAACATAAAATTCACCACTTAAACCATTTTAAAGCATAGGATGGCTTTTACGTACATTCACAATGCTGTGAAACTACCCTCATACCTAGTTCCAGAACATTCTCTTCACCCCCTAAAGGAAATTGTACCTGCTCCCAGTCAGTCCCCATTCCCCCTCTCCCCAGCCCCCAGCAACCACTAGTTTACTTTCTGATTCTATGGATTTGCCCATTTTGGACGTTTCACATAAATGGAGTCGTATGACGTGTGTCCTACAGTGTCTGACTTCTTTCTCTTAGCTCGATGTTTTCCGCGGCCATCTAGGTCGGAGCACACGTCAGGACTTGATTCTCCATCGTGGGAGAATAACATCCGTGTGAATAGACCTCGCCGTTCTTCCATTCACCTGTCGGTAGACTCCTTGGCTGTTGCGAGCCGAGCTTCTAGGATCGTTGGCGTACAAATCTTTGTGTGGCTCCACGTTTTCAGTTCTCTCGGGTAGAATTGATGGGACAGGTACAGAATATTTAAGTATTTATTATGAATTATTCAGACCTACATTTTTAAGGGAAAAAAAATCGATTTCCACGAATGCCTCAGGCGGTTTGAAAAAAAGCTGTGTTGCAGTTATCCGGGATGTTTGCAGCAGCCCGAACTGTATTTGCAAACACTAGAGACAGCCTACGTGCCTTCAATTTGGTTTTTAAAAAGTGTGGCACGGGACATGGCGGATACTACGTGGGAGGAAAAGACATAAGTTGGATCTATTCATCTGAACGTGCGAAAAAAACACGAAAACACGCAGAATGACGACGTACTGTGCTATGGTTAGTTTATTCGTTAACACACGGAAAACAATACCAAATACATTTCTTGGGTGTATAAATACGAGTGTGAAGTTTGAGAACGGGCTGGGAGGCTGCGCGCTCCGTGGGCATCGGAGTTTGGCGGTCAGAGACAGACACACATGGGCAATGGATGCCCTCTGCTCCTTTAGGAATAAAAGTAGGTTTGGAGCAAATAGAAGAAGACAGTAATGGTATTTTACGCACGTTCCTGAACATTAAAATTTTCTCGAGGGGGTGGGGGGAATGGAACACGCAATACGAACTGAACCAGCCCTCCCCAGAGGAGGGCCGATGGGTCCTGGGAAGACGTCCTGGAGGAAGATGGAAAGCAGCTGTCTGATTCTCCTCTACTGCAAACGGTAGTTGTTGAAAAGGCCAACAGCGAGCCAGCGCCCCAGCCAAGAAATCTCTGACGGAGAGCGGTCATCGGGGGCACACCTCCCCCCTCCCCCCTCTCTGAGAAGCCCCACTCTGCAATCCCGCCCTCCTCTCAGGCCTGAAATTCTAGAGAATTCCACAGAGGAGGGACTCTGGAATCCAGCACCCACACAGCCATTACTACCGAGGGAAGTTATTTCTGGCCCCAGGTAGGAGAGCTTATTATAATTTTAAATAATAACGCAGAAAAACTTTAGCTTTTTTTTTTTTAGCAGGGTCTCAGAAAGAGGTTGTTTAATTGTCTCATGCTTGCTTTTTTTGTCGTGTAGTAAAATATAAATAAGATTGACTCGTTTAACCATTTCGAATGGTGAGACCCGGGAGTATTAAGTACCCTCAATTTTCCTTCAACTTTTTAAAAGCACATTTATTATCTCCTTGCATCTCGATGACCAGCCCGCAGATGTTAGCATCGAGATGGATAGAAGATGATGGTGATGATGATGATGATGATGATGGTGATGGTGATGATGATGTTGATGATAAAGATGGCTATTCTGGTAAAACAAACAAACAAACAAACAAACGTTTTCAATGTTCATCACCACCAAGCCAGTATTACATGAAACGTTAAAGGAACTTTCTTAAGAAAAGAAGATGAAAAGATAA
>NW_006434829.1:4345599-4359644 GCF_000325575.1 Pteropus alecto
AGGCTTGCTACAGAGTTGGCGAGCTGAGTCACTCAGGAAAGATCCAGAAACAACACAATCAGACATTTCCCTCCCCCGAGTCTGTTCTTCCCTCGGGCCAGGAGGAAGTCATCCACGTAAGAGCTGAGTCACCCCAGGGCGGTCCCATCAGCAACCTAAGATGTCACCTTGTTGCAGGTCCTTACCTGAGATTAGTCATTCCCTGCGCTTACTGTTTGCTGAGTGCCTGCGGTGTACCAGGTGCTTTCCTTAGTTGGAAAAGGAGGGGTACGGGTCGCCTGTGTTCTAATGGGTCGTGGACCCCAAATGGTGAAAAGATAAGAGAGTGATTTGGGAGAGGGGTGCGATCTGAGCCTTGGTGACCTAAGAGGTGACATCTGAGCTGAGGGCTGAATGAAGAGGGGGGACCAGCCGTGGAGACCCTGAGTGAAAGAATTAGCTAGACAGGAGCCTGGTGGGTGCAACCATGGAGCTACCACGTGACCCAAACCCCGTCCTAGGCGTAAACCCCAAAAATGAAGACATATGTCCATGCAGAGACTTGTATGGGAACGTTTGCAACAGCTCTGTTCACTGCAGCCTAAAGGTGGAAATACCCCAGATGTCTGTCAGCTAACAGATGGACAGACAGACTGGTCCATGCTTACAGCGGCCTGTTACTCCCCCATGGAAAGGAATAAAGTCCTGACACGTGCCACAATGTGGGTGAGCCTCCAAAACACCATGGTGACGAAGGACGGCAGACACGAAGGCCACATCCTGCAGGATTCCTTTCATGTGACATATTCAGAATAGGCACATCCATAGACAGACAGCAGCTTCGAGGTTCGCAGGGCACGGGGAGGGAGGAAGTGGGGACCGCTTTAACAGAGAAGAGGTGTTTTTATGGGGTGATGAGGTTTTAAAACTAGAGAGACCCGGTGATTTGCGAATACACTAATACGATGCGTCTGCACACGTTGAAGCGGTCAATTGCATGGTATGTGAATTTCACATCATTTTTTTGAAAAAACAAAGATGGGGAGGAAGAAATGGAGCCGGCAAGGGAGTGGAAGGTGTCAAGACCACGCACAGCAGAAGCTGGGACACTCGCGGAGCAGGAAATGGGCAGTGGGACAGAAGCCAGGGGACGGTGGGGAGAAAGGACGAGGACGAGGACGATCTGTGGCCCCTCGGGAGGTGTCCGCCCTGCCCCGCGGAGACCGGAGACCGTAGGAGGCCTTTGATCGGGCGTGACGTGACCAGTCCTTCTGGCTGTGTGTGGAGAATGGACTGGACTGAACAGAGCCAAGAGAGGCAGCAGGCGCCCCGCCCCCCGCCGTGCCTCACCCGAGGCGGGGAGCCTGGCCTCACCCCACTCTGCGGATGGGGAAATGCGGCCTCAGAGCCAGGTGTAGCAATTGTTTTGACATCGGGCCTTCCTGCCCCCCTTATCGGGACGCTGGGCTGTTACCTGTAACCGAAGGGCCTGGGACTTGGCAGTGCTTCGATTTGAGAAACACGTCCAGGAATTTTCTGCTCCACCTGCCGGTCAGCAGGGCCTTGGGGCAGCAGTACAAGCCTCAAACAGGTGAGCGAGAGGCCCTTCACCTCTGCCAGCCACACATCCCAGAAGACACGTCTGGGCAATAAGGGATTCCAGGACCCCAGAACTGGCTCAGGCAGCTTCCTAAGGCCTGATCAGCCAACAGGTGTGAGTCCCTGACCTCTGACCCTCAATTATCTGGTTCTTCTGGACATCAGCCTAAAGAAAGGGAAGGTTTTTTCTAAACGGGAGCCTGGCTGGAAGCCAGGACTGACGTGCGGTGGCTCTGGCCAAGGACAGGCTTTTCCAGAACAGGAAGATGGCCGATTCGGAGATATCCTTTGTGCCCCACTGCCTCCAGGCAGTCTCCCCTGATTTCTCACACCCACACTGGTCCTCGTTTATTTGACCGGTCGCCGCTTCTCTGACCTGTTGTATACGCTTTGAACATACTAGAATCTCCTGGAAGGCAGGACCTGTGCCTTTTCACACCTGAGTCCCCACATAGTAGGTGTACTCCTTGCCCCTAGTAGGTACTCTAACCATAACCCGCAGACAAACTCATACATCTCCCCACCTACCCAATGCCTCCCTTCTGATGTCCCAAAGTCACCCCAGACTCATCATGGTAGAAATACAGCCTCTGGAGATTTTCCTCCCAAACCTGTTTTCCTCAGTCAAGTCCATCTTAATGACACCATCTGCCAGGGCTCAAGTCCACATAGGCTCACACCCGACTCCTCCCTTCCTTCGTCCCCTGCGGTCCTCTCCTGGCGAGACCCGCTGAGTCAGACCCTCTGTGTCCATCCTCTTTGCCCCATGTCTCATCGCCCGCTGGGCTGACAGCCTGTCCCCAGCCCCCGGCAGCCAGCAGCCAGCAGCCAGCGGATCTCTCTCTTTGGAACTAGACTTTCTTTATTAGAACAGTTTTAGATTTACAGAAAAACTGCAAACGTGGTGCGGAGCGTTCCCACTCCTCCCCCGCCCCCCTGCCGGTCACACCTTACACTAGTACGGTCCCTTTGTCCCAAGTAATGAACCAACATCAATATAGTAATTAAAGTCTAGATGTCTTCGGGTTTCCTTAGTGTTCCTCCGATGTCTTCTGTCCCAGGACCCCGTCCAGGCCGCCGGGTCCCACGCAGTCGTCCTGTGTGTCCTTAGGCTCCCCGGCGGTGGCGACTTCTCAGGCCTCCCTCGTTTTTGTGGCCTGGACAGAGCTGAGGGGGACTGCTCAGGGATCATGCACACTGTCCTCTGTTGGGATTTGTCTGACGCTTTGCTCAAGACCAGACTGTGGGGTGGGTTTGGGGAGGGAGGCCACAGGGGCAAAGTGCCCCTGTCATCACGTCGTGTCTAAAGGACGTCCCATCGATGTGATTTGTCACCGTTGATGTTGACCTAGATCGCTGCGGGGCTGCGTGTCAGATGTCTCCCCTGTGACGTCATTCCTTCCCCACCGTCCGTCCTGTCCTGTCTGGGAGGGAGCCTCTGTGCACAGCCCGCACCCAGGGAGTGGAGAGTCACCGAGGGTGTTCGAACGGTGAATCAGATCCTCTCCCTCCTCTGGATCAAACCCCTTTCCTGCCCTTGGACTAAAGCCGACCACCCAGCGTCTTCTCTGCCACCCCCGTCGCTCGTCACTCTCCAGCCACACTGGCCTCGATCTCTTCCCCAAAGGTGCCAACTGTGTCCCCACCCCTGGGCCTGTGCGAGGCTTTCCCCTCTGCCTCCCCTCCCCCACAGTCCTCTCCTGACTGGCTTTGTCTCATTCAGGTCTCTCTCAGCCCAAATGTCATTTTCCTTGGGGGGGTCCAGGACAAATCCTTGGGAAGACCCTGAACCCCGCAAGGGTTCACCAAAGGCTTTTTCGTCCCGAGGGCATTTGCTACCCCACACGCCGAGACTGCAGGGCGGTGGCCTCGTGGAGAGGCCACTGAGATGGACCAGATGGACCACTGCTGCTGAGATGGACCAGAACAAAGATGCTGATGCGCGGGAGCTGGCCCGAACAGACTCGCGACGGGGGTCACTCATTCCGGGCCTCAGAGAATCCCCCCGAAATAACCTTCCAAGGGCGATGACAAACATGTCGTCAAAGAAAACCCAGCCCACAAGGAAACAGGGCAGTGTGAGCAAGAACCAGCAGACACATAGACCCCGGGCGCTGAAATTATCCGACACGGATGCGAAAACAGTTATGCTTTTTCTGTTTTAAAAAATCATCGTCGAGCTTGAAAATGCTTACAAAGAATAGACGGCTGGGAAAGGCAACGTAGTGGATTTGATAAAGAACGAACGTACCTTCTAGAATTGAAAAAAAAAATAACAAACTCGATTGTCACCTTTGGCAAGAGATTGAGCGCAGAGAAGAATTAGTGGGATATCAGAAGATGATGTCACCCAGAATGCAACGCAGAGCGACAAGAAAGATAGAACACACCGAGGAGAGAAAATAATAACGTGAAGATTCCATGAGGAGTTTCGTTTGGAGTTTCAGACCGAGAGGCCAGAGAGGGTGGGGCAGAAAACGGTGTTAAGACATAATTGGCTGGGAATTATCCAGAACCGATGGAACTATGTCAACCTACAGATTTGAAGAGGCCAAATATTTGCCGAATGCGTAAGTAAACGAGCGATTCGGTGATAAGTGTGCCCTGCCCCCTCCCTCCCCCTCCAATGTGGGCGGAGGGCAGAAAGCCCCCTACCTTCTCTCCCAGACTTTGCACACAGTGGGAGCCAATGCACGCACTTGACGGCCTGCCAGCCTGCTGCCGGCTCCCGGGCCAGATGTCCTTTACCCACGGCTCAGCCTTTGTTGTCTTGCCTCGCCGCCCTGGTTATCCGTGAGGTTTAAAATAGACAGGCAGGGGGAGGAAAGCTGCCCAGCTACTGAGCTGCGTCAAGCCCAGCCTGCAACCCCAGAGAGCCTCCAGAACTTTCGCCTTAGGGAAGAATAGCTAAACCTGTGTAGCAGCCTTTCTCTCCCAGAGCAAAAGGAAACATCTCAAACCCAGAAACACCACCCGAGTGCGCTCCCAGCTGAGAGGGAGGGAGGGAACAGGGTTAGAAGGCGTTGGAGTGGTCCCTTCCTCTGTCGTGACCCCACCATCGTCGCATCTGGGGAACCAGCTGCACGTCAGCCAGACCAGGCTGCCAGGGGCTGACTTCCCAGGGCGGCGTGACCTGCCCCGTGCATGCTTTTCTGGAAATAAGATGCCTTACTTCTGAAGTGAAGGAGCTGAGACAGAAATCAGCCCCATTTTCCAGATGGGGAAACGGAGGTCCGAGAAGCCGTTCCCCAGACCTGGCTGTTTCCTCTCACTGAAACCACACACCATCACCTGCCACCTGGCCCAGGTTCCTGTCGTGCACAGAGTGTGCCCCCAGACTGTGGGGGACAGTCGGCTGGTTTCCCTGCTCCTAGGGGTTTGCGGTTTGCTAGCAAAGACAGATCAGACCAGATGGAGAAGGTTCCAGATGCCATACAAAAGAGAATGCAAACAAGCACAGGCTGACGGCGAGTGGAAGCTGGGAGCGCCAGCCGAGGTGCGGCCACACCTCGTTCCATGGCGCTTTGCCTCACTGTGCTCCACAGATGTCGCGTCTGTTTTGCGAACGGAAGGCGAGGCCCTCCACCTGCGAGACCACGGCTCGCTCGCTTCGTTGCCGGGGTCTGGAGCCCAGCCCGCCCTGCCTCCGAGGTCGGGGCTGGTGACACACTGCAACGTGGGTGGACCTTGAAATCATATCGCGTGAAGGGACAGGAGCCAGACACAGAAGCACGGATACTGTGTGACTGCTCTTACGTGACACACCTAGAACAGGCAGATTCACAGAGACACGAAGTAGAGCGGAGGCTGCCAGGGGCTGGGGGAGGGGAAACGGGGCACGGAGTTTCAGTCTGGAGTGATGAACATGTCTGGGGACAGAGGGCGGTGACGGTTGCACAACACTGTGCATGTACCTCATGCCACTGAGCTGCAGGTTTTAAAATGGTTACGCTGGCAAATGTCATGTTCTGTCTATTTTACTGCGATGCACGAATATTTTTTTAAAGGGAGAGCTGAACTAGTTCTCTATGTATTAACAGAGATGGATCTCAAAACAGAAAGAAGAATGTTGCATGATATGATGCCATTTGGTTTTTGGGTATTTTTTTTACCAAAAAAAAAAAAAATCCACCAAAATCTATACTAAATAGATATGCTGTGTATTCATAGGTACGTATGTTAAAAAATCACAATGATCTAGAAGACTACAGCCCCAAGCAGAGTTACAAGCGGTCACTCCCGGGAGAAAGGATGGAGTTAGGCAGTCAAAGGGGGTCTTCCACTGCGATTCATTGATTTTCAAAGGAGGACAATGTGGCAGACTGATCACCATCCCCCAGGAAAATCCATGTCCTGACCCTTGGCATCTGCCAGTGTTGCCTTTCGTGGCAGAAGGGGCATGGCAGGCGTGACTCGGTTAAGGATCCTGAGGTGGGAAGAGTCCCCTGAGGTGTCCGGCTGGCCCAGTGGCGTCACAGGGCTTCTCATGAGAGGGAGGCGGGACCTCGGAGGCAGAGGAAACGGGCCGGTGGATGCAGATCACCAAGTAATGCACCTTCAAAGTGGAAGGGGCCGCTGGCTGAGCCGAGCCAAGCCACGGCCTCTGAGGCCTCCGGAAGCCACCGAAAGGCAAAGAAGCAGACCCTCCCCTCGCAGCCGCCAGAAGGGACCAGCTCGGCCAACACCTTCACTTCGGGATGCCTTGGTTCCTGACATCCAGAATGGTAAGAAAATAGGTTTTTTTGGTTTGAGCTAGCGATGGTTTGTTAAAGCAGCCAGAGGAAACTAATACAGACGGATTCATATGTCACCTGTGCAATTAAACATTGCAAGAATTATATAAATAAAAGATGAGCGCCTTGGGAGGAGGGAGCAGATTTGGGGTGGCTCAGACAAGAAGAGGGTGAACTAGGTGGGCTTCGGGAGACACAGAAGCTGGGAACCTGAGGTCGGGGTCGGGGGGTGGGAGGCGACCTAAGCGTGGGATGATGTCAGGCTGTTGGCGTGTGCAGAAGCCACCTCAAGAACTGTGAGGTGTGAGCGAAATACACTCTTGTCTTCACACATTATCTGCCTAAGATGAGACATGCAAAATTTCACAGTGATTAGATGGTTCCAGATTTAGTGCCTGAATTAACACCTTCTGCCAAGAAGAATCTTTACTTAAAAAAAAAAAAGTACATGGGCTTAAAAGGAAAACCACTCAAACTGTTTTGGGCGCTAATGGAGGAAATGCTAGCTTAGTGTCTGCCGAGGGATCCTCCAACACTTGAGGTACTGTCCGCGGTCAGATAATGTAATTGAGGAGTCACATCGATGTGTCTTCTTTAGCCTCATGATTTCAACATGACAGAGTCCGTGGGAGTCAAATATGATTCCTCCAGCTTTGAGTGGGTGGCAGGACAGATATGAATAGAGTTGCTTGAATATACAGTGAAAAAAATTCCAGGAAGGAAACACAGGCTGCTAACAATGGTTTTTGTTTTACCCCCTTCTTTGCTGTTGGAATTTGATTTTACACCATTTTATGACTTTTAAAAATTCAAACGTGAAGGGAGCATAACTCCCCACTCCCTAAGGTAGACTGTGCCTAGTCACCTCCTTCTAAAGAGGACGGTCTGGGGGTGGGGGGAAGAGTCACTGTACAGTGGAGACACCTGACGAACACCTCAGCAGGTGATCAAAGCCAACATCGACAGTGATGAGTCATGTTTGGTACCGTATACCCTTGATATGAAGGGATGGCAATGACATTTTGCCTCTGTGGCCTTCCTCTCCAAACCCACAACCCCAGTCTGGTCATGAGCAAAGTGTCAGACAAATCCTGACAGAAGACAGTGTACACGGTCCCTGAGCAGTCCCCCTCGGCTCTGTCCAGGTCACAAAAACGGGGGAGGTCTGAGAAGTCACCACCGCCGGGGAGCCTAAGGACACACAGGACGACTGGATGGAACGCAGTGGCCTGGACGAGACAGGAAAAGGACATTAGTGGGGAAAAGTAAGGAAATCAAAGTATGGACCTCAGTTAATGATGACGCATCAACATTGGTTCATTCATTGTGGCAAACGGACCACACTTCGGGCATTAACGAAGAGGAAACTGGGTGAGGGGTTAATATGGGAACCTTCTGAACTGTCGTCTCGATTTTTCTGTAGATCTAAAACTGTTCTCAAAAAAATAAAATCTCTCTTAAAAAATTTAAAAGTGGTTCAATTCGATTTTGAGGAAATTGTTCTACGTATGTGCTCAGAGAAGTTCGCAAACATGTGTCACAGGAGTGTTCATTGCATGACACTATATGGACAGGCACCCTGGAATACTGTATAGCATTAAAAAGAACGCAATGCAGCCAAAAGGACTGAACCCCCAGTTGCCAGAAGACCCTACTTCTGCTAAATGAACAGTTATATATGCACATGTTTATCTAGACCTAGAAAATTTCTAGAAAAAGAAACAAAACTGTTCATTGTGGTTACCTCTGGGATATGAGATAAAGTGGATTCATTTTTAACATTTCAGCTTACACGTGTCTTTATTATTTGGATGGTTTTTACAGGAAACCAATATTTTTAAGTATTTAAATATTAATTTGTATATTTTGTTATGAAATACGTCAGATTTGCCAAAAAGAGATGGGGAACAATATCACCCAGGGCAGAAATGAAAGATGCAAATTACTTCTATAACCAAAAAAGAAAGAAAAAACAAAGCCTTATGTTTCTTTTCTAAATACCACCTTGAGAAAGTTTCGGTTTCTCCCTAGAGAGCTTGCAAGCCCAGTACCTGGAAATCACGGTTGTACCTACAGGTGAAGTCAACTGATCTATCACGGCCACTGCTCAGATGTTAGGTTTCTCAAACCTGGTCGGGGCTGGAAGTGACATTTACAGCTGAATTGATTTCTTGCTGCATGAAATTAATATTCTTGAAGCTGGTGAGTTTACCTCGCCATGTATAAGCACAGGACGGACTGTTCGCCGCCGTGCCAAACGGGCCAAAATATCGAAGGATCACTTTCGTAAGGCTGCTTCGGTGACGGAAACGAAGTTCTGAGAGTTGAAAACATTTGGGGTCCCTCTCCAGGGATGACCTGTGAAATCTCTCATCAGAGGAAGCAAAGTAACCCAACCAATGACCCTTCCTGTGAAATAAGATTGGTTTATCAACCGCAGAGGTAAAAACGGCTTTAATACCCCTCGTTATTATTTGAAATAATGGTGCAAAACAGAACTGTTTTGGGTGAGAGACGCAAAATGCAAAGCGAACATTTAAGAAACTCTCTTCCTTTGGAGAGTGAGATTTCGGGGACACTGAAATCGAGCTGTGAAGACTTGAACCCCTGTTTCATGGCGTAGGGTCCAACAGATCTTCCTTCTTGTGGGTCTGCTCAGTATATAAACTTGGGATGTAGAGAGGTTTTTCATTGTTTTTTCTTTTTTCGGTGACCATTTCGGTCTTTGTTCAACAAAGTCTTTCCTGAGGTGGTCGGCAGCGGCTAAAATGACTCTCCATCGGTTTTCTTCCTTTCGGTGTAGTTGAAAAACGAAAACAAAGAATCTTCATCCACAAGTATCCTTTTAACCTTAACTCAAAAGAGAAAAAGTATTTTCTCTCCTGTCCTGTCCACCAACAACTTAAAGACCTCGCGTCTCTGTCCCGTTTCCACGCCAACGCGGCGTTGCGGTCGCGGGCGCAGGGCGCGCACACTCCTGCCGCCCGTGCACTTCACCACGGACTCGCTTGGGTTTTCCCCTGTGGCTTCATGCATAGTCTTCATTTCTCGTTTTACTTGGCTGGAAAACAGACCATGGGTCAGATCCACCACGATTTACTTAACCCTTCATTGAAATTATAACGATGGTCACCTATCCATCCTTCCCTCCGAGGACCACTCTGCAGGCGCTGCCTTAGTCACCTGTCTCTGGGACCTCGGAGCAGCTTAGCTGAGCGGCTGTGGCTTGTGAGGTTGCAGTCACCCGAGGCGTGACTGGGGGAGGGGGAGGCTTTGCTAGGGCGCAGGCCCTTATTACACACACTTCTTCGTAAGCTCCTTGAATGTCCTCACGATGTGACAGCTGGCCTCTCCCAGAGCTAGTCCTAGGAGAGGGAGAGCGTGCAAAATAGAAGCCTAACCTTGGAAGTGATGTGCCGTGTTTATCGATCACACACAGACCAGCCCTGGTAACATGACAGGGCTGCTCAAGGGGGTGACAACCAGGAGGCGGGCTACCCCGGAGTCTTTCTGATCTCGCACAGCCATCTGTTTCCCATGCCTTTCTTTCAAAAGATTCAAATGCTCGGTCTTCCTCGACAAAGACCTTTGTTGCAGGAACGATTAGCCACATCCTTTACATAGAGAGACACGTGTTTCTCTATTCATCCAAACTCTCTTTACCTCTTACTTCCTGGATTGCAGAGATAAGGAAAAGTTATCTTTACAGGTAGTGATTGGTTTCTGGAACTTCTCAGACATCCTGCATCTGACCTGTGCTGAGTGAGGAATGAGGTAACGCACATCTTTCAAAGCTCACTTTTTTGGCATGAGGAACACTATTTAAAAAAAAAACAAAACAAAGAAACAAAGAATCAGGATGGCTATGTATGCATATATTTAAATATATATATAGATATTTAAATCAGAAAACAAGAAGTTTGTCATGGCCATGGTGGGAATGTAAACTGGTATAATCCCTGTATAAAATATAATGGTGCTTCCTCAAAGAGCTAAAGATATCCTATAACTCAGCCATTCCACTTCTGGATATATACCCAAAAGAATTGAAAGGGGACGCAAACAGATATCTGTACACCAGTGTTCAACACAGCATGATTCACAATAGCCCAAAGGTAGAGACTGCTCAAATGTCCATCGGCAGATGAATAGATCCAATGTGGTACGTACATGCAACGGAATATTACTCACCCTCTAAAGGAAATAAATTCTGACTCGTGCTATGACATGGATGAAGCCGGTCACAAAGGCACAAATACCGTATGATTCCACTTACACGAGGAACCTCGGGTAGTCAAATTCACAGAGACAGAAAGTAGAATGGTGGTTGCCAGGGGCTGGGGTAGGGGGAGGAAATGGAAGTTATTGCTTAATTAGTGGAGAGTTTCAGCTTTGGAGATGGATGGTGGTGACGGCTGAACCACAATGTGAATGTACTTAATGCCACTGAACCGTGCACTTAAAAATGGTTTAAATGGTAAATTTTACAAGATTTATATTTTATCACAATGAAAAAAAAAAACAAAAGCTATAGGTACTACTTTGGAGAGCAATTTGGCAATATCCAGTATAATCAGAGATGTGAATACTCTGACCTTCAACAATAAAAGAAAAGATTTTCAAATGGTCATATATATGTGTATATACACATATACACACACACACACATAATGGAACACTTCACAGTTTTGAAAGAAGAATGCTTTAAACTAAATGAATCAGCAAGGATACATTTCAGAAACTTAATGTTGATCCCAAAAAAGCAAGTCGCAGAAAGGTATCTGTAGCTATAATATCACTTTCAGTTTATGAATATACATGGTAAAATAATTAAATAGGAGAGCAGCTAAGCCCTGATGAGGAAGAAAGGAAATATGATCGAGGAGAAAGGGTCCCTAGGGGATTCAGTTGCATTTGGGATGTTTACTCCCTAACCTGGTGAGTACGTGAGGATTTGTTATATACTTTTTTTTTGGTATGCCTGAAATCATTGATTAAACCCCACCCTTGGAGCAAAAAAGTAAAAATCCACAAACCCAAAGAGCCAGACCTCGAAATAATCCAGCTTCTTGCATCCCCCACTTTGTGAGACTCCGGAATAACATCAACCTGAAGTACAATTTTTAAAATGCTGCTCTATATTTCTACATCTTTTCTTACTCTCCCAAGTGGGGACTGTTGTCTAAACTGATTTTTTTTTCTTCTGGATGACTGGTGCTTAGGTAATGTCAGGTGTTTAGATATTAGCAGATGACAATGACAAGGGTGGTGACCTCAGGCTGTGCATCCTGAGAGGGGCATGGCTGTCCCACCTGTCACCTAGGGGAGTCATCCCTCGCATGCCCACACATAGCTCCATAGCATACGCTCTGCCCATCTAGTCGTCAGCTCTTCAGACTGGAAAGCATTTATGAATAATTTTAGTAACTTGCATCAGAAGGAAAGAATTCTAATCTCAAGGCTAGAAGATTGTGAGGTTCAGCTATGTGAAGGTTCTAGGTGTATGTTTTTGTTTGTTTGTTTTGCTTTGAAGTGTGCTTTCCCAACAATTCCTGATGTTGTGTAACAGGAGATTCATTTCTGGGAGAAGCCCTGACACATGTGTTGCCCTTGATTTGCCAGAGCAAAAGCTTCGTTAACCTGCAAAGGTTTCTCTGTAGGTGTGCAGAGAAACCCAAATAAGTGTCAGTCAACCAGAAAGAAAACATGTACAAGTCCACCCACGCATTAAAATCAATGGGTTTGACACCAACTGCAAGGATTTTCTAATGTTTCTTTTCTTCTTTCAACCACTTTTCAGAACAATGAGCAGTTTTCAGAGTAGGAGAAACATGATATTTCTGTGGTTTGCCCTGTTTGACAAAGGAAGTGGTATGTGACTCGTATAGGTTGGTGGCAGAAAACAGGTCTGAGAAGGGTTATAAAAAGGACTGGACAAGGCTGAGATGTGAACTTTGTTTCAACTGAGCATTTCAGTGGTCACCGTATGCAGGTGTGCCTTGCATATCGGACTTGTTCGCGGTGTCTGTTCCTGGCTGAGTCACTTCATCCCTCTATATTCAGGTGCTCTAGCCCCGACCCTATTCTCACCTTCTGTGAGGACTGTGAGCAAGTTCTGGACATCTTAAGCCTCACAGGTGAGAATTTCCTGGAAATATAGCTACTATTCTTAATTTGGCAGGTCCATTCTTTTCCTGGCAAGAAAGAAAAAATAACCGAGCTAGTACGCTGACCGTAAATTTGCCTTTCTACTTTCCCTTCCTCTTTTGTGGCCTGTCCTCCTCAAAACAAGTATAACAAGTTCAAAGGAAGAAAACTATTGAGTCCTCCTTTTGAACGCAATAAAAACTGCGTTACAGATAACACGAAATGCTTCCTCTAACTTTTCTCATTTTTCGTCCACTGTGTGCCCTTAGTCACGAGGGGCTAGGCGGAGAGAGAACAGGTCAGCGGAGCCCGGTTTAATGCACGGGCGGATGACTCAGACCTCATGTTCTACAGATCCAGGAGCAAAGCATCATCTTTATACACAAAGCTCAACAGTCAGGCAATAAGCGTTTATTGAATGCCTCGACTGCGTCCAGTGCTGAGTTATCTGACAAGCTCCATGTGGTATGATGCCAGCATGGCGGATGCCAGACCGGGAGCCAGGAGACCTGCCAATGACTTGATTTTGGAAAAAAGCAAAAAACTTCCTCCTTTCAGGGCCTCAGTTTTTCTCTATTAACCTCAGACTTAGCCAGAACTGTGGTAGAAACCAAAGCAGAAAAATGAGTTCCCAGACTCTTGGATCTCCAGAGGCTTCTAGATAGCTGGGGAGAGAGACTGAGCAATTGCACCCTAAACTGTGTTGTTTCTGAAAGAGCATAGTTTGACCTACCTGGATGTCTAAGGAGCCTTTCTCTGAGTTGGTGCAAAGGGGCCACTTGCATGGGTCCTTGCTCACGATGCTCAGCCATCCTGGTTTTTTATCCATTCCCTGAATGTACCAAGCTAGTCCTGACTCAGGGCCTTTGCACATGCTAGCCTTGCTGCCTCAGGCATCCTATAGGAACGGTACCTGGTTCCTCCCTTCTCATCCTTTAGCTCTTAGATGTCACCTTCTCTGAGAGCTCCGTCTTTTACTACCCCCTTAAAGAAAGACGTCCCTATTATCCTTATTTCATCCTTCATCTCCTTCTTCGACCTATCCCAATGTGCAACCATTTTACTTGCTTTTTGCTCGCTTCCCCAGGCACTCCGTTAGCTCCATATAAGCAGGCGTCTTTTCTGTTTTATTCGGAACTGTGTACCCAACGCCTAGTCCACAGAGTGGGGTCTCAATGATATTTACGTGAATGACTTGGCGGCCCCACAATTCCGAGGACTCAAAGGCACCTAAAGTTGCTTCCCCATAAAGTCCCCTTCTTTGGGGCTCTGTGGGTCAGGCTGGGCTTACACATGCTGCAGGAGCTTCCTCCCCTTTGCTCGCTTTGGAGCTCAGCACTTCTTTTCCTTGACGGAAAAGCTTTACATCACGGCGCAGTCTCCTGTGCCCCCGTGACATCATCACCGCCCACTGCTGCGTCACCAGCCGGTCCCAGGCCCCTTCCCCTTCCCTTAGGTGCCCCAAGCTTCTCGGAGACAGCCCCCCAGCCCGCGTCCAGCTAGGGGGCCAGAGGGCTACGTCACGTCCGCCCGCCCGCGCGGCGATGACGTCACGCCCCAGGGCTGGCGTCACGTGCCCGCCCTCCG
>NW_006434829.1:4359886-4367539 GCF_000325575.1 Pteropus alecto
AGGGGACCGCGACGGGAAGTGGGAGGGCTCGCGGCGGGGCGTGCAAGGCCGAGGACCCGAG
Source organism: Pteropus alecto (assembly GCF_000325575.1). Taxonomy (NCBI): domain Eukaryota; kingdom Metazoa; phylum Chordata; class Mammalia; order Chiroptera; family Pteropodidae; genus Pteropus; species Pteropus alecto. The sequence continues at coordinate 4,359,948 of NW_006434829.1, forward strand.
AACGAGGCGGGGATTAGCGGGCTCAGACTGGACATTCGGGACGGAGAGCGCTGGGGCTGGGTCTCGTGGGGCGAGGAGGGAATCCGGGGGATCGAGACTGGGTTGGAGAGGGGGCTGCAGTCGAGGGTTGGGGTGACAGACTGGACTCAGGGGCCCGAGGGCTAGGTCTGGGCAGAGGTTGGGGGGCCGATGGGGAAGGTTGAGCGGGACAGGGCCACTGAGGCGGTCGTCGAGGTCTGAGAATAGGTTTCGAGGCGCCGAGTGGACTAGTTGGGTGAGTTCTGGGGGAGCACTTGGGGACCGGTGTAGATGAGACTGCGAGGTGGTCCCGAGACAGCTTACGGTCGGGCAGGGGCTTGGGAGGCACAGGGCCACCGACAGCTCGTGTGAGATGTGACGCTCCCTGTCTCTGAGGGGTCCTGAGGATCAGCGCGGCCCTCCCGAGGTGTGACCGCAAGCCGAGTTACCCCAGGGGACACCTCTCCCTGGTCTTGTGGGTGGGCCTGAGGGTGGTACCAGGCTCTCTTTCTCCCTAAGAGTTGCCCTCCCCCTCCACGGAAGAAGGGAATGTGGGAATTCTAGTATGGTGGCTTTGCCCCACTGTGTCCTTCCCCCTTGGGGAAAGCGGAGAGTTCCTGGAGCTGCTTTTTTGGGAGAAGATAAACTGGGGGTTGGGGGCTGACAGCCGGCCACCACCCCACTGATAGTAGACCCGCCTGCCGTGTTTATGGAAATCGTGTGTCACCTCCCCGCCCTCCCCTTCAGGGGACCTGGCCCCCTCCCTTCTGGCACGGTTTGCCCTCGGGAGCTGGCTTCACCGGTGTGCCTTTGCATTGTGTGCTTCCTTCTCCCGGTTCCTCCCGACCTTTTGAACTCTGTGTCTGGCAGTCCCATGGAATGGGTCTGGGTCTTCTCCAGGCAGGTGGACCCAGGCGGATCCCAGCCCCCCACCCGCCACCCTTCTACCCCTCCTGCTCCTTTGTCTCTGAAGTCTGAGGCTTCCCACGCCTACGGGGCTGAGCTGCTCACCCAGAAGCCTGTGAGGGAGCTTTTGGCTTTCTTTCCGAGGAGGGATTGTTCAGCACCCAGCCAGCCCCCTTAAAGGGGGGCTTGTCTGGAGATTGCACATTCAAAATCCCTGGAAAACCCTCAACAGATCATTGTCCGGAGCCACAGAGAGGCCACTGTAGTAAGATGGTATCAGCCTTTCCATTAATACACCCCTTGTATTCACTGCCTTGTAACTTGGCACAAACAACGTTGCTCCGCGATGCAGTGCACCCCATTTATGGTCTCCATGTGGCACTTTCCATTTTAGAGAATAATAAGTGACAAAATCCATCTTTCTTGACTGAATGAGTTTCATGTCTCCAAAGAAAGAATATCTTTGCTTAGTTTCTCTGCTTTTCAGTTGCCAGGAGACCTTTCGTGGACTGCCAGCAGGCATCTTTCTAGTTTAATAATAAAATGATAAGTATTTTTTTCTCACGTGTAGCGCTGCAAGTTATTTTACTCTATGTGACCATTCTGTTTCAGTAAGACCAGGGGACTGTAGTTACAGCGGCGGAGCATTAATTAATAGACATAAACTGCCTTTTAGTGGAGGCAAAGCTGTGCAGGGAGCTGGGCAGTTCTGCCAACCAGGGCTGTGAGGGGCATATGCCGCTTGTTTCCTCTGCCTGGGGAACTGGAGGTTATTGTTTAAAGGGAAACACACATTAATCTAGCAGGATTTTTTTTTTTCTTTTCTTTCTTCTCTCTCTCTTTTTTTTTGGTTAGTAAAGGTGACCTTCATACCAGAGAACACTATACAAATACTGAGGACTAACTGACTCCACTGGATTAGAGACCACATAGCTCGTGCTAATAACTCAGCAGCAGTTTGTTCTTCAGGGTGTAGTGCTCTTAAATAAAACAAGGAAGCTGAACTGGAAGGCCAGAATCTCTTAGTCAGGCAGCTCAGCCCGCTGCGGTCACACTTAGGAAGTCCTTTGCCCCGGTTGTGTATGTGTAACATGCTTCTAAAAGAACAGGTATGACACCGAACAACCGAAATCTTGGCCATGGTCGTTTCACTCGGCTGTTAGTGTGATGCAGTGGTTTATCTTGGGTGGTTGTGAGGCACAGCAGAAGGAAACATTTTGTGAACTGCCTGTCCACGCGGCCAAATGGAGCGTTTGTGAAGCAGGGTAAAGAACGTTCAGGCTTTGGGATCATGCGCTCCGGGCTGGATGTGGCCACTCCCCGGCTGCGTGGCTGCAGACGAGTCCCTTCACCTCTCTGAGTGTCTGTTGAAGAAGGAGAATGTGATCATACTTATTTCATGGAGTTACTGTGTGGGTTACGTGAGATGGTGCATGTTAAGCCCTTCACACAGCATTTGCTCAGTATGCAGTGAGTGCAGTTATTCATAACCGTTTGGAGTGCTCCCTTTTTAGAAAGGTTACCAGTAGTCATTAATAGATCATCCTGCCAAGTTAATAAGGTCTTATTTCAAGGATTTTAAGTAAACTTTTCCTTGCTGTTAGCCTAAGAAACATTTTACTTTTCTGTGGTCAAAATGATTATGTGTCTCTGTAGGTCTGGGATGAGACAGTCAGTGGAACAGGACTTTTACAGCAGAGTCTCTTAACCTGAACCAGAGCCTTTTTTTTTAATTGGCAGAGGAAGTGTTTTAAATTGCAGAGTAAGGCTTCTTCCAGCCTGAGGGGATATTTTGTGGCAGCTGGAAAGTGTGGCTAGGTTTGAAGGCATTCGCTGCTGGGCTTAAGTACAGGCGTGCGTGCTTGTCTTGCACTGTTTTATTGTGGCACGTGAGCCTTAGTGCCAGTCGGGACGTTGAAGTCGAGTCGGTGCCATAGACCTGCTCGTTTTGCATGCCTGTGTGTCTGTCTTTTCCCGTGCCTCCTGTCCATTTTGCAGCTGCCTAAATGTAGTATCTGTCTCCCTAGGGACCTTCTGCTCCTTCCGTTTTATATGCACACATTATTATTTTCGTTTAAAGTTATTTTTACATGGCCGTGGAATGCGCTGTCCTCTGTCCACACGAACCCCAGTGGACTTGCAGGGCACTCCCTTAAAAGGAGCTGTCACTTAGGCGGGCAGGCAGCTAAAGCCGACCTCTCTGGCCACTTCTCCGGGTGCGCTGTCCGAGGAAGCGCTGACCGACTGGGGCGAACCGAGGGTTCAGAGTCAGGCTCTGTGTTCCTGGGGCATGGGAGGTGCCCACATGCAGAAGCGCGGGGCGTCTGGGAACCCCGTCGTGTCCTGGGAGTTGGTCCAGTCTGGAAGGGGCTTGTTTCCTTACGGTGTGCTCCGGTGTGATGTGTGGGGCGGTGTGACGTGCGTGCTCTAGTGTGACGTGTGTGGGGCGGTGTGATGTGTGTGCTCTGGTGTGACGTGTGTGGGGCGGTGTGCGGAGGGGGCTTGTTTCCTTACGGTGTGCTCCGGCGTGATGTGTGGGGCGGTGTGACGGGTGTGCTCTGGTGTGACGTGTATGGGGTGGTGTGATGTGTGCTCCGGTGCGATGTGTGGGGCGGTGTGACGTGTGTGCTCTGGTGTGACATGTGTGCTCCGGTGGGACGTGTGTGCTCCGGGGTGACGTGTGTGCGCCGGTGTGCCGTGTGTGGGGCGGTGGGACGTGTGTGCTCCGGGGTGACGTGTGTGCGCCGGTGTGCCGTGTGTGGGGCGGTGGGACGTGTGTGCTCCGGGGTGACGTGTGTGCGCCGGTGTGCCGTGTGTGGGGCGGTGGGACGTGTGTGCTCCGGGGTGACGTGTGTGCGCCGGTGTGCCGTGTGTGGGGCGGTGGGACGTGTGTGCTCCGGGGTGACGTGTGTGCGCCGGTGTGCCGTGTGTGGGGCGGTGGGACGTGTGTGCTCCGGGGTGACGTGTGTGCGCCGGTGTGCCGTGTGTGGGGCGGTGGGACGTGTGTGCTCCGGGGTGACGTGTGTGCTCCGGTGTGACGTGTGTGCTCCGGTGTGACGTGTGTGGGACAGTGTGATGTGTGTGCTCCGGTGTGACGTGGGTGCTCTGGTGTGATGTGTGTGCTCTGGTGTGACGTGTGTGCTCCAGTGTGACGTGTGCGGGGCGGCCAGGTGCTGCCTGAATCACAGCGGCTCGTTGCGACGTCCCCACCTGGCTGCAAACCCGAAGACTGCCTCTGTGGCACACGCGGGACCGCCGTGAGACTGGTTTTAGGAGCCGAGGTTTAAACCCCGAGTGTGTTTGTGCTACTGGAGCTCGTCCTTTCGTGCCGTTCGCTCATGTCACATGTGAAGGCTTCAGCCTGTATGTTTGAACCTCTTCTTCCGTGGACCTATTATTTCAACTCGAGTAAAAAATTGCCGTGCCTGGGATATTTTCTGAAATTCGATTTTATCTTTTTTTTAAGGGAGGCATCAGGCGAGCTGTGTGACCTTAGCTCCGTGAAGCTCTCTGCACTTTAACACCTCCACTGCTGGGGCAGAGAGTAACCAGGCCTGCTTTTTCAGGTCTCCGTGAGGCCCAGTGGGGTGGCAGGTGACGACAGCACGTGGCCCAGGGGAAGCGTTCGGTAGAGGCTGGTTCCCTTTGTTTAACAACAGAATTGTGAGACTGGCTTAGATGAGATCTCATCACCTGTTCTGTTTAATTGCTTTCTACTTCCTTCGCGTTGATTAAAATTGTGGCGCGGGGTGGCAGAGGCTTTTGATACTAGCGGGGTGTCCTTTGGCAAGTGGTCAGTCTTTCCAGCGGCAGTTTCCTCGTTGGAAATAAAGAGGACGTTGACAGAGGGCCGTCGGATTAGCTCAGGCGGGAGTGCTCCACGCGGTGCCGTGGCACAGAGCGAACGCCCGTGAGCCGGCTTCGTCAGCTGGTATCGCTGAGGCCGAAAGGCCGGGTGCTTTTGCTGCCATTCCCGGGCTGCATTTCGGGCGCCAGCTCTGGAGCACTTGCTGCGAGGCGTTGTAACTGAGGAACCGCGAACTGAGCACGATCCCCGTTTCAGAATTCGGGGAGGGAACGTCTGCAGCACGAGAGAGAAGGGGCGGGAGTTTCGGTTTGGGAAGACGAGGCCAGTGACAGGGAGGACAGCGGATGCTGGTGCGCTCAGTGCCACGGGAGGGCACACCGAGAAGTGGCGAAAGTGGCCAGTTTTATGTTGTGTATATTTTGCCACCATTTTTTAAAAAGAGGGACTAAGGAAAAGGCCACACGTTAACTGTGAGCGACGCTGCGGGTTCGTCCGGAGGCTGTCGCTGGGGTAGGCCCTGCCGCAGGAGGTGGGCGTCGGTAGCGGGTTTAAGAGACTAAGTGTCCGGCACAGGAGCACCTGTGAGAGGGTGCAGACTGGGGGGCGTCTGCGGGCCTGCCCCCCAGCTCGGGAAGCCGCACCGCCAGCCCCGAGCAAAGGCCTCTTCGTCCTCCGTCCTGCGCGCGATCCCCCAGCCCCCAGGATTAGGCGTTCATCTCTCTAAGTAGGGTTTTTGACAGACAGATGGGGGCTCAGGAAGAAGCGACAGCGTGAGCACAGGACAGGCACAGGCTTTGTGACTGCTGAGCCACCACGTACTTTGCCAGACCCAACGTGCCTACGAGCAGGGGGCTGGCGGGAAGTGAGGCTGGCGGGGCAGAGTGCCAGGCTGCGAGCCGGGGGCGGTGAGTGTCCGTGACTCTGGGGCAGAGGAGCTGGGTGACCGGAGGGGCACTGAGGAAGGTGAGTTTGGCAGTGGCGTGGGGGCCGGGTTGGCGGGGAGGCTGAGGAAGACCAGGGTGAAGGTGGACACGGGAGAGCAGGTCAGAAGACACGAGGGTGGAGCTCGGCTCTGGGTGGGGTGCAGGCCGCTGGCCATCCTCCCTGACACCTCGGTGCCCCTGCGGAACAGCCCTGCCCTGCCCGCCGGGGACCCCGTCAGCTTGGTGTCCACCGCCTCAGTCACACACACGGCCCCTCAGCCTGTGCGTGCCTCTGCTGTGGCACTCGACGCGCACTCGTAAGTCATTTACTTCCCCGTGTCCCCGCCCGGCCGGGGACGTGCCCATCTTTGTGTCCTTGCACCTCGCACGGTGCCCGGTTGGTGCTGCTCAGTGAGCGGAGGTGACGAGCTTCGCGTGGGAGGCCGTGAGGGCCGGGCCAGGTGGGGCGGGAAGTGGTGAGGGGCGTCGGGGCCGTGTCTGCCCGGCGGGTGCTCGGACGGGCGGCTGAGGGACAGGGTGCAGGGCCAGCCTCCCCGAGCGCTTGTTGAAGTCGCGGAGGACATAAAAGTCCAGAAGGCCACTCGGAGCAATTAGTGGGTCGGGAGAAGGAAGGAGGTGCCGTCAGGCGGGAGGACCCAGTCGACGTCCTGCGACGGCCTCGTGCCGCGTCAGCCTGGTCGAAAGAGGAGCCTCGTCCGTCACGTGCAGCACCGACGCGCTCCTGCGCCGAGCCAGCTTGGCCGTCTGTTCGGCTTTTATCGGTGTCTGCGGCAGACGGTTGCCGTGGGGGCCGCGGCAGGTACGCAGTGCGGGGAGCTGTGACGACCTGTGTGTCCCGCTCACGTACGTCGTCGCTGGTGCTCAGAAGGCGCCGGCGTGAGGGTCCTGGTCGGCGTACTGCCTTCCCCAGCTGCGTTGGCTCTCATGTCACCCGCGGCGCAGAGACAGACGCGTCCTTTGTGGAATTTCTTCCTAGGGCAGAGTGAAAGTGGCGAGGTAGACGAAGCTCGGGTGTCGCTAGGTCGCGTGGCAGTCTGTCGAGGGAAAGCTTGCATTTGAAAGCGTTTCTCGTGGAACCGTGGGGAGCGTTGCTCATTACCGTGCCACAGAGTTTATGCGAAGAGCAGGTATTTGAATAGATCGCGTCGCGTAATTAATGCTTCCTTCAAACCAATCCTGCTGTTGTCGCCAAGGGACGCTGATGGCCCCTAGGTCACGTGCACGTCTGCAGCCCAGTCCGTGCCTGGGGTGGCAGAGGGACAGGGCCAGTGCTGATCCGGGTGAGCCATCAGGCAGCAGCTTTCCTTAACGGGAGCCGCCGCGGCGGAGGAAGCTTATTCGTTGGCTCAGCCCTCATGCAGCACCCTGGGGACATGAAACGCGGGCCGCAGGGTCCACCTTGTAGGGTCGTGCGGGTGTAGTGCATGTGGAGCATAGTGCGGGGACACGCCCTAGCGGGAGGGAGACAGCCAGCCTTCCTGGCCGGGGCAGGTGGAGAACGTTCCAGGCCGATTCATGCACCCTGACTCAGGGTGAGTTAGCCAGGTAGGGGTGAGAGGGCTTCCAGGCCCCGGAGCGGGCAGCAGGGACAGAGTGCGCAGGCCTGTAACAGGCCTTGCTGGAGGGACCAGGGCAGGGCAGAGTGGGGGCGAGGCCAGGGAGGCAGACGGAGACCGGATGCCTCGTGCCTGGAGCGGGAGCTTGGGCTTGGTCTGCTAGTTAGAGGGACTTTCTGGAGGAGTCTAAACTAAGCTAGGGATCCCCTAGAGGAGTCTCAGCTAGGGGGCCCTGGGGGAGTGTAAGCTGGGGGCCCTGGGGGAGTGTAAGCTGGGGGCCCTGGGGGAGTGTAAGCTGGGGGCCCTGGGGGAGTGTAAGCGGGGGGCCCTGGGGCAGTGTAAGCGGGGGCCCTGGGGGAG
>NW_006434829.1:4367734-4374965 GCF_000325575.1 Pteropus alecto
CAGCTGGGGGCCCTGGGGGAGTGTCAGCTGGGGGCACTGGGTCACACGGGCCATTTCCATAGATACTCAGGCAGCTGGCAGGAGGAAGGATTTGATGGGGATAAGACCGGAAAGCAGGCAGATCAGTCAGAAGGCTGAACGGCTGATAGAGAGACCTTCAGGGTGCCCCATCCCTGACTGAGACGGCTTACGCTGGGCTCACGGCAGGGCCTGCTGAGTCTTGCTTTACACACAGTTCAGATGACACCACCCTCGGTCATATAGGTTCTCTGTCGGTGGCAGGTTTATAAAAAAAAAACTAGTACCGTTGATAACACCATCAAGAAATAATGACAGAGAAAGAGGAGGCAGAAGTCATCAAAGCTGCGCAGGAACGTCAGGTCCGCTGTTAGGCGTCGCGGTTGAGGTGGGATTTGGGTTGCTGGGAAGCTGGGTGCATTGGCCTCCCACGTGTCAGTTTCCTCATCCTTCAGAGGGGAGCGTTATAATACGATTATAATGCCTTCCCAGCGGTCGTCCCGAGGATTAAATAAGACAGTGTTTGTGAACTGTGAGCGCAGTGTGTGGCCGTGTTAGGCACCCAGCAGATGGAAGCCGTGACGGCTGTTCAAGTGTGGGAGCCACTTGATTTAGGGTCGCGCTCCCCTCAGGGCCTTCATTCTGGGGGTGTTCACGGCGTTGGCAGTGAAGGGCTGCCCGGCGACTACGTTGGTCCTTACGGCTGGGCGTGTGCGGAAGCCCCAGCGGGCGCCTGCGGCTCTCCCCAGTTTACACGGCCCGGTCCCGGGACTGGGTCCCTGGGCATGTTTGGCAGATGCTCGCAGGCGGCATAAGTGGGCCGTCTGCCTCCGTCGCCCATGGGTGCGGGTTTGTCACGGACAGTGCCACGGTCACTTGAGATTCGCAGTGACAGTTCTGTCTCGTCAGAGACTGTCCTGCAGGGAAGTGTATGTCGTCGTTTTTACTTCTGATCCCAGTTGATCAAACCTTTAAAAGTAACTTTTTTTTTTTTACATTTTCTTAATAGAAAAAAATTTTACTACAGAAAACTGTAAAGAAAAATGTATAATCACATGTAACACCACCACTCAGAGATAGAGACTGTCACGCTCATTCTACAGATTCTTTGTGTCTCTCCGCACCGGGATCATTTCTGTAGGTTCCACTTCCTGTTCGTTCTGTGTTACGCTCTGGGCATTTTCTATCAGAATATTCTTACATGACACTTCTAATGGCCACATACGTCACCGTATGGATGTGTCGTAATTTATGTGACCGTTCCATTATTGGTTATTTGGGTGCTTTTTTTGCTATCATAAATTGTATTACAGTTGACATCATTGAACATAAATTTGTTAAAATGTCAATATTTAATTTTTTTTGAAAACAGGTAAGTCTTAAGTATCTAGGCAGTTCTTTCAGTTAGAACATCTAATTCCCTACATCAGATATAATTGCATAGGTTTTTTTGTTATGAAGTTTAAGTAGAATAATTGAGAGTAGCTGATTTCTCTTTTGATTAATCCCTTTAGCCACAGACTAAAAAAAAAAAAAAATTCCATTATTAGAGTAGCATTTTCAGTCATGTGAGTGTAAGTTTTATCTGTTAAGCTGAATTCTCGAGTCAGGTGTTGGAAAGTTCATGTCATGATGTATTTTAAATGTAAAAGCAAAATTGTCAGGAGATGTGGTCTTAAAAATAAGTCCAGGGTCCATCCGGGTGGGCGTTTTCTTGTTTGCACCTGTGTGGAGACAATACCAGAACATTCTCGTACGTACGTTTCTTGTAAATTGTGGTTACAGAGCAGGAGAGAAGAGGGAAAACCCTAAGCTCTTACTAAAAAGTGAAAGGCCTGGTCATTGGTCCTGGCCAGTCACCTGAGAACAGCAGAGTTGAGAAAGTCTGTCTTCCCTTAGGCTGCAGGGGAGGAAGGATCTGGATTTGTAAATTACCGTAGAGGCTGTTAATGGACCTGCCTTCACTTAACGGAAGCGGGGCCAGTCCTGGACTGTGATTGACGCTCCCCACTCACGGTCAGGATTGGGTGTGGGGCGTTTCTGCTGCACGGGGCAGCTGCGTCCCCACCCAGACAGAGTCGAGTGTGCTTGCTGTCAGACCCAGTCGTCCTGGTTTTGTTGTAGTAATGAAATGCTTTCGTAAACTACGATGGCAGCTGATGAACCACGAGTGAACAGCGTAAGCCGAGTGCTTTGGGAAGAGTCAGTGTAAGGCGATTGAAAAAAAAAAAACTGGAAAAAAACACTTGCTAGTGAATTAGACTGGGGGAAAATTGGAGAATTCCAGAAGGGTTCTGGTCATCTTGCTTGTCCAGAGTCTTTACCACATGAAAGGATGTGGTCTGGACGAAAAAGGCCTTGGAGCTCGAGCTCGTGGGCCCTTTGCCTAAGAAAAGACCTTCGCCTACAGCGACAGAGCGGGCAGATGTGTATCTTATGCTCGTGGGTGTTCGGTGGCTCACTGCTCTAACCAAACTGCTCGGTTGACCGGCAGCTAACCGGTTCTGATGACAGGGAGCGAGGGTTTCTCGTGGCTTCCGTGGCTTACTCGTAGGGCGAGCGTGGGGCTTCGTGTGAGGAGCCCCTTGCTTTCGGGGGACGAGGGACAAAGGCAGCTCACACTGCGTAACGTGGGTGTCCTGTGCCTCCTGCTCCTCCCCCCTCCCCTTCTTCACCCAGGTCTTAGAAGGCCAGCGACACTAGGGAGGTAACATTTATAGCACAGGACAGTTATCAGAACCGTCAGCCCTACAATATTTCCTTATTATTGTCACCATTATCCACATAAGTCCAAGATGGAGGGAGATCTTGGGTTGTTTTCTCTGAATATTAGGAAGTAAATCTAAGAAAAAACAGCAGAACACCCTGGTGTATTGTGCCTGCCAGAAAACCGTCAGATCGCGTGTCCACGTCATTCTTCTCTGAGACGAGCCCCTTTGTTTTCGAGCCTGGTCCTTCGCATTTGTGTCAGGTCTCCTTAGTGAGTAACATCCCGACCTCAGAGCGAGCCAGCTCCCCACGGGGCCGTGGTTCAGGCTGCATCCTGCGTCCCGCTGCTGGCCACTCAGTGAGGGCAGCCAGTGTCACCTCAACGAGGATTTTGACACCTCCAATCAAAAATACCAATTCTTGCTAATCTGGTTCATCCCGTTTGCCGAGCGGGTTGTTTTGGCGGCGAATTTGAGGAACAGCCGGCGAGCCCCTTGCCGAGTGGGCTGTAGCCTTGGGCATGGTTTCGCACAGCCCACCAGGTCGTCATGTTTTGGAGCAGCTTCGTGATGTTCTACAGCGCTTCCACTGTATTTTTGTATATTCAGATTTTTAATTTTGTTAGCATGTTAAATAGTCCAGCTCTGCAACCTTAAATTTTTCATTAAAACTGACGGAACATGCTACCCTGAACAAGCCCGATCCCGTCTGATCTCGGAAGCTAAGCAGGATCAGGCCAAGTACTTGGACGGGAGACCACCTAGGAAGACCAGGTGCTGTAGGCGTAAAAAATAAAAAAATATAAGGGATTGTAAGCCAACAAGGTCCTTGCAATCTGTGAAGTCAACCAAGTTGCCTCGCCTGAAAAGAAAAAAAACTCAAGGAACATTTGGCTTGACCTGAGCCCCATTCGGCTGTTCGCAGCACGGCGCTGGGGTGTTGCCGGCTTGGGTCCAGGTGTCACCTGGAAGCCTGTGTTCAGCCAGAGGACAGCGGTGCAGTGCGTTCGTCACTGGGGAGGTCTTTTTGCTGAATGGAGATGAATTTTGGCTTTCTAATAGCCTTGAACATGAAAGCCCGCACTCAGATTGCATGTGACTTTGCTGAAATTCGCCCTGAGAGTAACTGGGGAGCCAGGTCAAGTGTAGCGCAGTAAAGGGAGACAGGATTAACCAGGCTGAATGCACGCCAGCTTTTCATCTGCGTGAGCCTGCTGAGTTTAAAGTCCTCATGCCACCTAAAGTTTTCTACTGGCGGAAAAGTACAAAAGCCAAGATTTGTTCCATTCTTCCTCTTTGTGTTTTAATAACTTCCAATTTAATTTTATCAGAAGAGGAAGGTATCACAATCAGAATGAATGTCCCACCTGAAGGAAAGGGCCAGGCCAGGTCGGGGCAGCGCTGTGCTTATGGGGCTGAGGCGTCTCGTTTCACCAGCGAGCCGGGCAGCTGTCCAACCGCTGGGGTTTGTCAGCCTCAGACCCCGCTAGAGTGTCCCCCACGGGCCCTGGACACATTGAGCATCAGAAAGGTCAGCGACTGCAACTGATTGAAACACATAAAAAGTAAAAACCCATTACTTAAACAGTGATGTCGCCCCAAAACCCTATCGGTCATTTTTCGAGGTTGCTTGAGCATCCACTCAATCTTCTGGAAGTTGGTGAAAGAGAGGAGGGGTGGGCGAAGTCAGGCATTTATCCTGCTTTTCCTGTGTAGACTTTCAGACACGCACACAGATGAGGCAGAAAGATCGTTATTATAGCATTCAAACCCACAGACGCAGAAGATAAAATTAAAGAATTATCGTTAACTTTAGTAAGTGTGATTAGGGCATTGCAGTTAGCAGTATAGTTTTTACCCATTAAAGACACATGGTAAAGTTTTTAAGGGTGAAGTGATATGGTGCTTGAGATTTGCTTTAAGATGCTTTTCTTTTCTAAAGTGTGGAGTGTAGACGCGGCGCAGGTGGGGACCGTCGCTGTCCGGTCACCTGCCAGCAGGACACACGGGTTCATTACACTTCTCACTTCCTTTTGCTTCATGTTGGAAAGTATCCTCTGTAAAAAGGGAAATAAATGAAGTTGAGATGATTATTGGAACTCGAAAACAGAGAAGATGACAGCAGACTAGATTCTGGGTAGTAATAGTAGCTACAGTAGCTTTTACGGCGTAATTCACGGCACAGTCGTGCAGAAAATACTTGGGGACAGAAAATCCTAGTCCTTAACATCATAGCTCTGGAGTCACTGGCACTTGTGACTTTGGTGATCTCTCAAACCTCCCTAAGACCATTTCCTCTTTCCTGAGCGAATGGGGACAAGTTTGTCTCACCCTCACTGGGAGGACGAAATGGAGACAACGCATGAACAGAACGAAGCTGGCAGATGCCACGCGTGCAGTAAGCGCTCAATAAATGCCTGCGAATCCTGCCGAGATGCGTGCGGCGCCCACGGGAGTGAAGCTCCCCGTCACCACCAGGGACTAGTCTTACCTGAGTCTTTACATGCACATCTGTTTGATTTCTTTCCCCTTTTTCCTTCTCGAGCCTTTTTCTTGAGGAGCAACTGCAGTCTGTGCTCAGGGCCGCCTGTCTGCAGCGCGGAGTGAGCGACGCCCCCGCGGGCTCACGGGGCCTGTCCTCGCGGACGGCCGTGAGGACGTGCTGTGTTCTGGCTGTTGTCTCCCCAGAGGGCTTCATGCATGTTCCGAGGATGGATGGTTGGCGGACGGATGCTCCTCTGTGTTGGAGCATGCTGTGGCTGTCACGAGCTATAGTTAAGGTCCCGAAGTTCGTGGCTTTTTAAAAGATGTGTGAATTCTAGCGGCTTCAGGACCATCACGACCGTGACGTTACTCTCCTGCTCTGGTGAGCTTTCCGAGGGGGGCGGGCTGAGTCGCTGACGACGGAGGGGCGTGGGAAGCCAGCCTACGCCCGGGTGTCTCCACGTGTGTGCCGTGGGTCTGATGTTCTCCGCAGTAAGGGGTACTTTCGCTTTAGGGCGTCACGGTCATAACTTAATTCTTTCTGTTACGTTTCACTTCCAAACCGTCACCACCCCTGTGGTGAAGTAGGGGAGCACAGTCTCCCAGTCAGCAGCTGGCTGATTGTAACAATAAGCATTGATCTTTGACGCTGCTGTCGAAAATCCGCGGTAAACACTTAAAGAAGCCGATCCTCACAACAGCTTAGCCAGACGTTAACAGCCGACAGTGGCCGAAGGCCGCAGCAGCCCCGATTTCTGCAGACGAGGCCGAGCAGGCGTCTGGCGGTGTGCCCGCGTCGGCCCGTGCGCCGCGCCGGTTCTGGGCGTCGGGAATGAATAAGGCACAGTTCTCTCGGGGTGGGCGTGAGCTCACGCGTCGCTTCAGTGCACTGGGAAAGCCGTTCTGGTCACATGGGTGAGGCTCTGGCAAGGCAGGGCCCTCGGCTGGGGTGCGGGCTTGACAGGTGGGTGATGAAGACTCTCCTTATAAAGAGACGCGGGTGCGGAGCCCCAGGGCGCGTGCAGGGCTGGCCACAGTCGTGCACTTCTCACCTCCAGGCCCAAGGGACGGAGCAGAGCGCAGAGAAGCAAGAGAGGGAGGGGCCTGGCCACCCATCGCGACCCCCATGGGGTGGGTCCCCAGAAAGCCCCCATTTCATTCTCCTCCCACCCTCAGTCCCACTGCTGAATCCAGCGAGGACCGGAAGAGACGGGGCCTGTTGAAGTGGTGGGCGTGGACCAGCCAGTTGTCCCCTGGGGCACAGAGAGGATGCAGACAGATGGAAGGTTCCAGCACTGCCTGGGGCTGCCCTGACATGACCACGGACGTTTATTCTCTCTCTGCTCTGGAGGGCAGGGGTCTGCGGTTGTGGCGTTCGGCTTCCTCCGGCGCCTGCCGCGTGCTCGGCTCGCGGCCCCCGCACTCCAGTCGCCGCCTTCGTCTTCGCTCCGTGTCTTGCTTTTCTCTGCGTGTCTGTTAAAAGGACACTTGTCATTGGATTCAGGGCCACTTGAGGGTCCTGGAAGATCTCGTCCCCAGACCCTTAACTCGATCACCTCCACAAAGACCGTTTTTCCGAACAAGGGGACATTCCCGGCTTCCAGGGATAAGCATGTGGACACGTCCTTTGGAGGCCACCATTCATCCCACTGTAAGCACCTGTCACTCCCGGGAGAGTTAAAACTCCGTCGTGACACGGGCGATTTAGTTTACTTTGTCTGCAGTCGTTGCATCCTCGGTGAGGTGGGACCACCTCGTTCACGTTCGTCCCCACTGCCGCTCTGTCAGAGCCAGCACCTGGTGCCTCAGAAAACCCTTTTTTTGGATGAATGAATAAACAAATGACTGAGAGACACAGCAGATGACACCACACATCGTGTAGCAGCAGGGGGGTGCTCTGGGGGCGCATGGAACACCGCGGGCTGAACACTCTAAATGGATGGCGTGCGTGACGCCTCAGGCAAGCCATGCCGAGCGCGTGAGCGAGACTGCGGGCTTTGCGTGGGCGGCGGGGCAGGCGG
>NW_006434829.1:4375032-4382114 GCF_000325575.1 Pteropus alecto
GGCAGGCCGGCGGCAGGCAGGTGGGCGGCGGGGCAGGTGGGCAGGTGCACCTGCACCTGCATCTTACGTACTGCAGCCCAGATTCTGAGAACCTTCTGGACTTTGAACGTTTAAAGGACTTCCAGCACGAGCAGGAATTTCAACTTATTTGTTGAAATTCACTAATTGCTCGATAACATCATTTCCTGGGTTGAGGGTTACATTGTAGTGCACGGGGGGAGGAAGGGACCTGAGTATTCTCCAGGGGAGGGTTTACCTTGGGCATGTGGACAGTTATGGCGAGGGACCCGGAGCAGCCAGCTCGGATCAGAATTTCACGTTGCAGGAGAATCCAGTTTGGAAAACCCCACTGCAAACCCACAGCTCCGACCCGGCCTCTCTTGGCCTGTCTCCGAGCGTCTCATTTGTAATCACTACGTGTCTTGCTCAGAGGGGAGTTTATATGTTTTTTTTTCCAACTTTATTTTCTACCATACTCCCCCAACCCAGGGAAGTCAAGAAATAATGACAAGTGCATTTGAGGGAGGGGCATTTTACGAGGACATCATGTATTGATGCAAGCACCCGAAGACATAAAGGGGTCTCCACATTTCCGCCTGGACAAGTGTGTAGAAAACACCGTTTCCTCTTCTGAAACAAGGCAGCTTAGAGCCTCTGCCTTCGGTCTCTACTACCAAACAGGCTTTTTTGTTGTTTTTTAATTAAAAAATGACTCTTTTCTGTAAATTTGTACGTGCTTGTTATGATGAGTCAAGCCATGCACACGTAGAGACGAAAGTAGGTCACACCGTCCCGAGGTGGCCGTCGTTGGCTCGGGTGGCCGTCCTTCCAGGCAGCGCCGCTCACGGACGGACAAATGGGCGGAAACCGCTGTACACGGGGGCCCGACCGTACATGCCGCTGCCGTGCGCCTCGTTTTTCTTTGATTATGAGCAGAAAGGGAAACTGAAGTGAAACTGAGCACGTGGAGAAAAATGTTTCCTTACCACAGAGAGATTATTTCCTGAAGAGATTTCTCTACGGTTAAGAAAAAGGATCGTGAGAGCCATCAAGGGACTGGTGACCCCATTTTTAGTTTCAAGTATCTGCCGGCTCTTGTGGCCACTGCGTTACGGTGGCCTCTGCACGCAGCCTCAGGTTCCCTGTAGAGATTTGTCACCAGCATTGAGGCTGGACTCGGTCTAAGGAGGGGGAGAGTCTGCAGCGTTGCCCGGAGTGGCTGCCTCCGGGGCCTTGCTGAGTGTGCTGTGCCTGTCCCCATGGAGAGGCCCCAGGCCCACCCCACCACCCACCTCTGCTGTGCAAATGACAGAACAGGGCTGGCTGTTTGGTCCCCCTTCTCCTCGCCTGGAACAGGCGGGGGTGGGGGCAGGGGCTACTTGCAGGAGAGTCTTTCTCTGCATCTAATGCGCGTCTGAGGGGTGCCCTGGGGCAGCGGGGGCGGAAGAGCTTTATCAGGTGCTTCCGAGGCTCCTCCCCACCTCAGCACCCCTGTCCCGGACGTTGTCCCGGGCCACTGTCCACCGGGAGAGTGCTCTGGCTGTGCCGAGTGGCCACTTAGAATTTACTGATTTATTTCAACGTGAAAACATCTTCCTGCCCAAAGGACATAAAAAATTACAGCCAGCTTAACGGTTGTCAGCTGGAGTTTTTTGGCCTCCGGCTGGCGGGAAACCTTGACTTGGCGTCTGTGTCCTGTGCAAACGGACGGCCTTCCGACTGCCACCCGCGCTTCCTCGTGTTGCCTCCCCTGGGACTTCCTCACATGCAGGAGCCTGACTTCGACTTCAGACGCTGTGACCGTGAGATTTATCTGTAGATGTGATTTCTTCGCGGTGAAACCATGAAGCAGTGACGCTTGGTGTACTGGGGAGGGCCTGGTACCCCGGAGAGCCGGGCTGCAGTGGGGTTGTCTGGGCTTTGGGATCTTCGTCGGTACCACCCTTCACGCGGTTCCAGCGTGGTCTGCCGTGCAGTGACACCTGGCAGCAGGCTGGGACTGCCTGTCACTGGGCGCCTCTGCACTGGTCACCTGGGGGGCCCACAGTGCTGCCTTTGCTTAAGACTTCGGGGGGAATCAGCTTCCGGAATTACCCCGAGATTCAGTGTGAGGCCCCTCCTCCCCCGGCTTGGCCTCAAAGGACTTTAATACGAGAGCTGCCGGTTGCGTCAGGACTTGGGGCGTTTATTGCTTGAGAAACACTTTTTCCCTCCACGTTTTGTTGCCCACCTTACTTGCCAGACTCGGCCTTTTTGGGGGTGGGTGGGGCTCTGACTCACTCAGCAGATCCTTACTGAGTGGCTGACGTGAGGGGTGCTTGGCCTGCCAGGGACGACGAGGGATCGCGTGTCGTTCGTAGTCCAGTGAGGGAGACAGCGCACAGGAAGACAAGTCGCACACTGATGGCCATCGGCTCAGGAGGGGAGCGGTGCTGGGACAGGGTGGCCGCTGGCTGACACTGGTCAGGGGCTCGGGGCCGAGGTGTGAGGCTGCGGCCCGTCCGTCAGACAGAGCCAGAGGCCTGTGGAGCGGGGAGCTCGGCTTGCTGTCAGGGCTGCCGGGGCGGGACCGTGGGGACCGGTCACCTGGGCCTCCGGTCAGGGCGTGCTGCCTCCACTCCCGCTGACGCCGAGTTTGAGGGTCACAGCGCTCCTGTCCCTCAGTTCGCAGCCTGACCGAGGGCCTGGCAGGCGATGGCTGCTCAGTAAATGTTTATTAAACAGAGGTGGAGTCGGCAGTGGCCGGGGCCGACTGTGGCCTTGAACACCTGCCCCCTGCTCAGCCATCGGATGAGACCGGAGAGAGGAAGAGCTCACCAGGGCATAGTTTGCAGTGAAACTTCACATGCCGAGACAGCCGCAGACCCACAAGCAGCCGTGAGAAGTGGCAGGCCCTGAGCGCCTTCTCCCAGTGTCCCTTGGAGGTGACATCCTGCAGAATTCACCGCAGGACAGTGACACTGCTAGGCTCAGGACAGGGGACAGCAAGACAGTGCGTCCCCAGGAGCATCCCTCACGTTGTCTGCTTAGAGCCGCGTCTCTGCCCCGACTGCTAAACCCGTCTCCATTTCTGTTATTGTCCCCTTGAGAACGTTGTGTACACGGAGTCAGAGAGCATGTGACCCTTCGCATTGCCTCTTTCCACTCGGCCTGCGTCCCTGGGGCTTCGTCCACGTTGCTGTGAGGGAACGGCGGGTCCTCTCTCACGGCTGAGTAGCGTCCCACGGCGCGGAGGTGGCCCGCTTCGTCCCAGCATCACCTGCTGCAGGACAGCGGGGTTGCTTCCCGCTTGGGCCATTCGGAGCCCTCACACGGGGTTTCCGGGAACGGCCTTCGTTCCTCTGGGACACGCGGCTGGGAGTGCAGCCCCTGGGCCTGTGTTTGCACGTTTAGCGTTAAGAGAGATGGCCGAGCTGTTTGCAGAGTGGCCGTGCGGTGGTTTGCTTCTGTCCATTCTTTGAAATGGCTTAGCAGTGGAAGAAAAGACACTTCTGCACAACTGGGGACACGGTGCGCAGGGTGGGCCTGCCGTCGGGGGCGCCCCCCACCCAGGCCTTTCCAGCCCCTGAATCTCCGTGCAGCTGCAGCATCAGCAAGAGACAGGTGTGTTCTCCTGCACCCGTTTCCTGGTGTTGAGCTAGACAGCGGTCCCCAAGCTTTGTGGCCCCAGGGACCGGTGCTCCTACGGGAATCTAATGTCTGGTGGTCTGAGGTGGGGCTGAGGCGGTGATGCTAGTGCTGGGGAGCAGCTGCAGATACCGTTGAAGCTTCGCTGCCCGCCCGCTCACCTGCCATGCAGCCCAGTTCCCAACAGGCCACAGACCGGTACCGGTCCGTGGCCCAGGGGTTGAGGACCCCTGAGCTAAAGGCTTCATTTTCTCTGTTAATCTAAATTCTCCATCTAAACACCGGTTTAAGCTGAGCTTGCTCTTCAGGTACCTGGGCCCAGCTCGTCTGTGGGAGATTGTGTGTCTGCTGGGCGTTGGGGCTTCATCTTTGTCCACTTCGCTATCCTACGTACGTGTGTGTGCGTGTGCATATGTGTGTGCGTGTGCACGCGTGCATTTGCATGTGCGTGTGCGCGTGTGCTGGGAGCTGGGCACGAGCCGCCGGCAGGTGTGGCTCTAGGGGGAGGGCTGCAGGGGAGGGAGGCAAGAATCTCTCCCCGGTCAGGAGGGAGGAAGTAGCAGCGAAAACAGACTGGGTGGGGTGGCGGAAGGTATTAGGGGGAGCACGAGATGACTGGCACGGGGTTGAAGAAGACAGGAGAAGCACAGATGGCTGAGCGTCGCATCTGGGCGGCGCGGTCGCCCCGGGCAGGCCGCGGTGGAGGAGGCCCGTCGGCCCCGAGTGGAAAGGGAACCGGAGCACGGCTGTGACGGTGTCTGTGTTTTCGCCTTTTTACTCAAGTGTTCTTCTGGCTGAGTTTTATTAGGTGTTCCTTAACTTTTTTCTCAGACTTTCCATTTCCTCCCTCACCCCTGAGATTCAGGTGGGTGGGCTTCTCGACCTTCCAAATAACCTGTCACTGCTGGAAAGATAGAGTGAAACCCCCGTGGGGCAGAGTCCCCTCCCCCAGCTTAGGCTCAGGCCCACGGACGTGGGGTGGCCGGGAGCTGGGCGGCCTCCCAGCAGACCAGGCAGAGCGGGGGCGGGCGTGGGAGAGAACAGGCTCCGTGTGCACGGACCGCAGAGCCCGTCTCCCAGGCTTTCGTGTTTGATCTCGAAGCCTGACTGTTGCGCCCGAGTTGATGTCACGCCAACTGGTCTCCGGCACAGGTGGCTCTTTAACTTTCCCTAGAGCAGCAGAAGCTCACTGTGAAAGGCTGTAGCCCCCAATCTTCACGGCTGTCACTCTTGCGAGCACAGTGGCAGCAGTAAGGAATTCCGGTCACAGCACAGCCACTGAAGCGAACGAGTCACAGACAAAGCCCGTCCTGCAGACGCGTTGGAAAGGAAGTGGCTTCGCTCTGTAAGAGCGCGAAGCAGTGTCCACACGTGAACTCGGGCCGGTGTCACGGCTGGGGGACTCAGCTGATAGAAGCCGATGGGTGGCCCCTGGGCGCGGGGGTCTCCGGGCACTTGCCCGGGCACCGGCACACTCAAGCTCTCGTTATCCTGTATGTTCCTTGCAGACACAGAATGTCCAGCTTAACAAAGAGATGACGCTCGCCAGCAACCGGAGCCTGGCAGAGGGGAACCTCCGGTACCAGCCGCAGCTGGACGCTCTGAAGGCGCGTCTGACCCAGAAGTACCAGGAGCTGCAGGTGCTCTTCGAAGCCTGTCAGCTAAAGACGACCAAATTAGGTAACGTTTTAGGGCCATCTTTCCAGAGTAAAGAGTGGAGGGAAGGACACACTGTAAAGTGTGTCACCAATTTAGAAGAGACTCAACCACTTTAAGTGAAATTCCACCTTCTCCAAACAGTATAGAAGAAAGGCAGTTTTCTGAATTGTGATATCCAACAAAGGGTGTATCCTGTGCGGTAAGGCCTTCAAAGTTAACAGAACATTTTAATGTCACACTGTAATTTGCAGCCATTATGAAGTAGGAGTGGAGCGTGGCTGAGTCCTGAGTGCTGTGGGTAGCTTTTGAGGAGACTTAGATGAAGAGGTTAAAAACCATCCCCTGCCCTGAGCTTCTCGGTGACATGGGACACCAAAACCCCCTCACTGCCTCCAGGACATCGGTGACAGTGTGCTAGAACACAGCCAGCCAGAATGCAGGAAGGGGAGCCCGTCCCCCCCGCCCCCGGCCCCGCTGGTGGAGGCCACAGTTAGGCCGCCCCGGGGAAGTGGTCTGGCAGCGCCTCCTGAAGTGACAAGCGTGCACGCCGGGGCACGTCCCAGGCAGCAGATAGGGACGTTCGTCGTCGCTTAGTTGTGACTTCTGAACTTGGCAGCAGTCTGAATGTCCCCTGTGGGCCGATGGGTACGGCGTGGCCCTTACACGGTGGCCTGCTGCACAGCAGTGAAGGACGCGGACCACTGGTGGGTGCCGCAGGGAGCATCGCCTCGTGGCTGACTGTGGCCTTCAGCGCCTGCAGGACCCTGGGGGGCGGGGGCAGGAGCCCTTTGCACAGCCCAGATGCTGACCTGGGCGTTTGGGATTCACGCTCTGTAAAAGGTCAGGTCCCACAGGTGTGCGCACTTTGTCAGTAACTCCTCAGATACGAAGGGACTACGAAGACGTGATTACGGTATTCCTGTCACATGTTCAGTCAGAGCTCCGGGGCAGATGGGGACACTGGTGCTCTGCGGCCTGTGTCCGCCCCCAGCACCTGTCACGCGTAGTGGTCCCTCTCCTGGGCTTCATGGTCTGGAAAGTGGGCTCTCAGTGGGTGTGAGTGATCCTATTGCCTTTGTAGTTAAAATGCTCTGAGGGGGAAATGGGGAGGCTTGGGGAGCATGTCCTTGTGGAGGGCAGGGCCCTGCGGGGCGCCCCTCCTCACGGCGCCCTTCCTCCTTCCAGATAAGCAGTCCAGCAACGCGTCCTTGGAGACCCTGTTAGCACTTCTTCAGGCAGAAGGAGCCAAGATTGAAGAAGACACAGAGGTAAAGCCAGCCAAGGCCCCAGGGCCTCCCGCGGCCGGGAAGTGGCGCCTCCTGGGTGTGCGGGCTGCACAGGAGCCGCAGGGAGCCTGGTCCACGCCGAGGGGTGCACGCTGCACTGTGAACACACTTCCTGCTCAGCTGCCGGCTGCTCAGAGTCGGCTGGTGGGGCGGAGCCTGTGGGACGCAGCCAGCCCAGCACGCGAGGCCTGAGCGTCCCCGGGCGATGGGGACATGAGCCAGGGTTGAGGGTGGTGCAGTGGTAGCCACTTGGCTGGCAGCAGGGGGTCTGATTTGACTCTGGTACTATGAATGTCGGGCCCGGGTGGGGGTCCGGGTGGGGGTCCGGGTGGGGGCCCGCTGACCCCGTGTCAGGGTGCAGCCGGTGGAAGGCTGGGAAGGCGGGCTCCCGCCGGCATGACGAGGGTGGAGCTGGGCACAGTGCCGCGGTGCCGCCCATCCTGCTGGGGCTTGCGGTTTGGGGGCGGTGGTGCAGATAGCAGCAGCCCGCCTCCCCCGGCCTCTCCTGGC
>NW_006434829.1:4382138-4392874 GCF_000325575.1 Pteropus alecto
TCAGCCGGGGCCGGGGTCGGCGGTGTGGCGCCGGTGGCGGGCGGAGAGGGGACGGGAGACGGAAGGAAGCTGGCTGAGGCCTCGCCGTGCTGGCCGTGAACGGGGCTTCTTTCCCCGGCCGACCTGTCCCGTAACCTGCTTGTTTCAGAACATGGCGGAGAAGTTTCTCGAGGGGCAGCTTCCGTTAGACTCCTTCATCGACGTGTATCAGAGCCAGCGGACACTGGCCCACATGCGAAGGGTCAAGATCGAGAAGCTGCAGGAGATGGTGCTGAAGGGGCAGAGACTCCCGCAGGCCCCAGGCCCGCTGCCGCCCAGGGTGGCCGAGCCGCTGCCCGCCGCCCCGCTGCCCTACCCCGCCCCAGAGGCCAGTGGGCCGCCCTCGGTCGCGCCTCGGCGCATCCCGCCTCCAGTGCCTGCAGGACGCTTAGCCACGCCGTTCACCTCCCCGTACCCGCGACCACCGTGCCCTCCGCTGCCGCCCCACGCGGGCCTCTCCCCCCAGCAGGGCTTCTCCGCGCAGTTGGTGTCGCCGTACCCGCCAGCCCTGCCCCAGAGGCCCCCGCCGCGGCTGCCTCACCAGCCCGGCTTCATCCTGCAGTGAGCCACCCTCGTCCGTGCTGGGACACTCCGTCTGCCTGCCACCAGCCGGGCTCACGTGGGCGCGGGACACCGCGAGGCCCAGGCGTGCCCACTGCTCGCGCTGTCAGCAGCGAGTAGGCGCAGGGCCCTGGCACCCCGTGCCGGCGTGCATCCTCCGTGTGGTTTCTGTCTTGTCATGTTGGTGACGCATGAGTTCGGGGGGAAAGCCTCGCCCATCCTCAGTCAGAGCGCAGTCCCCCCTCAGCCGTATTTAATGAGCATGGCTCGTTTCTTTCAAGACAGTTGTGTGTCCTGCCCGCTGTCCACCACAGCCCCTGGTAAGGGTCGCCGGTGGGCCAGCCCGAAGGTGCTTACCTAGTCCCATAGTCCCTTGCCCCTCCCCCAGACCTGGGTCCTTCGAAGCCACACGCAGGGTTTGCACTGGGCCCACTGCCACTCCCGGGGACCGGGCCCGCGGGCGGTGCGAGCTGGACTTTGCACAGCGACCACAGCCTGGCCTTCCTGTTTCTTGCCCCAGCAGCCTCGAGGGTTTCTATGAAGAAATACCCTGATATTTTTACTACGTAATTTTCCTGTTTTATATTGGGGAACAGAACTTTTTGACCTAAGCACATTCAGGGACCCTTTATAAACGCACATACATTTTGAGTGGATCGAAACGCAGCCGACGTGAACGCACCAGTGGTGCACAGACCCACCTGCAACCTGCAGGCCGTGTGTGCCTTAGCCTCGTCCGGTGCCGGCCAGGGCTCCCCTGCAGGCCCCCAGGCCATGGGACGGCCACCACCAGCTGCTGCTGCCCCAGCGTCTGTCCCATGTCCCGGACGGGCTTGTCTGTGCTCCTTGTGTTGCAGGTGCGAGAACAGCCCGCCCGCCGCAAACCGGGCCCCTCTTAGCTGATGCTCTGCCTCTGGCTGGGCCTTGGGGTCCGGGCGGTGGGACAGGGACTCCAGTAGTGGTTCAGCTAGGTTGGAGGGCGCTCGCCCCACGGGACTAGAGGGGACCAGCAAACCAGGATGTTCTTTCTGCCCTCTGGGTTCTTATCTACAGGTGCCGTGAGTACTAAAGTCCTGAGGGTGTCACCACCACCTGTTAACAAGGCCCGTGTGCTTGATTGTGGAGCACCTGGCCCGTTGCCATGGTGACGGAATCAGGGCAGGGCTCAACCTTTGTACTCAGTCCATACACTTCTCCTGGACTTGAATTCGACTGTCATGATCATTTTTAAAGAACACAAAGCTGTATAGGATGATTTACTGCCACGCCAATCAGGTGGGCCTGCCTATGAATCTTGGGAACAGTGCCACCCACGCCAATACCTCTGTCACCCACGTGGGCCGCAGCCAAACGTGTGAGCTCAGCGCTGAGTGAACAGGCTCCCAGGTGGCCTCACCATCTCTCCCGGGTTACGTCTGAGCTGTGGTTGTAAAGTTGTAGGACCCTTTTCAATAGATAGAATTATTAACAGTCTCGTCTTTCATTTATCTGGGGACATTGGTGATGTTCGGTTCTGGAGTATCAGTGAAGCTGACTGGTGTCCATTGATAAAAGCCACCCAAGAGGGCCGAAGAGCCTGCCTCGTCCAGGGTCCCTGTCCCTCAGAGCAGAGCCTTCTGTCCTGCTGTGGTCTGTCTCAAACATCAGGCGGGGGCACAAAGAAGCTCGCTCCTCACGTGTCGGGTCGAAGCTGCCTCATCGGCCTCAGTCCCTCCCTGGCTTCTGTCCACAAGGTCACCGCCCCATGCCGCACAGCTGATGGAAACTCCATTCTCTGCTTGTTTCAAACGATAGAATTCAGTGGTGGTCGCTCTGGGGACTTGCCCACAGGTGTGTCGGGGGACCCCTCAGGCTAGGAAGTGTCTAGTGCCCCTCGCCGTGGGACCCGCACTACCCACCCTGTGAGCTGGGCCTTGGGGCCATGATGCCAGGAGGGGCTTTACTCACTTGGGAACACAAGGAGCACGGAGCAGCCCTGAGCAAGCTCCCGTCACGCTAAATGGGCTGCCGCTCCCTGCACGTCCCTGTGCTGTGAGCGTGGGTGGGAGACAGTGCCGCAGTTTTCCTACGATAAGGCAGCTATTCCTGAGAAATCAGCTCGCTTATTTTTAAAAAAGAGACGCATCTGACAGTTCGTTTTCCCAGTGGCTATTAGGAAGCTCACAGCCAGGCCTGTAGTCTGACCCCATGGAGGGAACTTGTCTGGTCCCCTCTGCGCCCCTTTGCTCACGAGACAATCCAGGGAGGAACAGTACCTGACCCCAGGCTTCTCATTTGAGGTCTCAAAGGTTTGCCCACTGAGGACGTTAGGTCAGATGAAGCTCAGGGTGGCCAACGCACACCGCTGTCCACTGCTGCGTGTGTGCTGGAGACACACACACTTTACAATGTTTCCTGAAGCGAATTCCCTACTAATCGGGACAGACGGGGCTCCCTCTAAGCACCCTCCCACTCAGAGACCGGTGTGACCCCCTGTACCTCAGCCAGCTGCGGGGAGGCAGCCCCACTTCCTCCTCCCGGGAGCCTAGGCCACACAGTGGGAGTCCCACATGCTGCTGACCTGGGCGGGGGTGGCGCTCCTGGAGGAAGTGGGCGAGTGCACGCCAGCTGTGCTCTCGGACTGGGACACCTGTCAGGTGTTCTAATGAACATGACTCCGCGGGGCCCGGAGAGTGAAGTCCAGACCAGCCAGGAGGTGGGGTCACTGCCAACAAGCTCAGAAACAGGATTCTCGAGTCAATGGTCATTCCTTCCCAAGAAGGGGTGGGTCAGAACTGTGGGGGCCTGGGACTGAGGACTTTGGGGTGGTCTTGGGGCAGCAGAGAACAGCCCTAGGCCATAACTCACCACACAGACATCCCAGGGCTTTGTCACAAACCTCCCAGAGAAACGCGCCTGGATGACACTTGGCAGAACCAGAAGTGGCACTAGCAAGGTTTGCCAAGGCTCCACGTGCTCTTGTCACCTGCAGAAACCAAGTGGGTCCCAACCCGTCCTGGCCCCGGAGAAATGACCAGCCAAGTGTAGCCCTTTGGGCCACGGTAACAGTCAAAGCACATTTTATTGCCAGTCCAAGTCTTCAACAGGAGAAAACACTACACTCTAAGCAGCAGAGCTGGCCCACCCGGTCGGTGCCCCCGACGACCGCAGCCACTCCCGGGGGTGGGGGGTGGGCAGGAGTGCAGGTTCTTTCATGTCCTCCAGATGAGACAAGGCGGGCCAAGCTGGGCCCTGGGCTCTTTCTGGCTGAGCTAGAATCACCCCAAGACAGGAGGGGGAGGGAGGGGGCAGCAGCCAGAGCTGGACCCCCAGGTCAAGGGCAGCCAGACAGGTATGGAAAACAGGAAGTGGGCAGTCAACCGCTGACTTCACCTGGAACAGACTCCTGGAGCGAAGGCAGCACCTGTGCTTGGCAGGTGCCGGGCCCTCGGCCACAGCGTCCGCCCCGCCCGCCTCCCCCCAGACAAGGGCCGTGTCCTCCTCAGTGTGCCCATCACCAGTGCCACAGAGCAAGGCCCCAGGAGAACGAGAACACTCCAGCCCACCCTAGAACATCTTGCTTTGCCTAAAGCCACACCAGGTCCTGGGGCCAGGGCACCAGTGCCCCCGAAGACCACACACCCAGCGGCCAATTCACGCATGTCCCCGACAGCTCTGTTCGTCTCACCTCAGATCCCCACGTCCAAACGGCAGGGGAGGCCCTGGCCAAACACCCCCATGGCCCTGCTTCCCTGTGTGCCAAATACAAACTCACAAAGAAAAGCTCTGACGTGGAACATTACAAATGTGCCGTGTATTTTCTGAATTGTGGCGCAGGCCGCTGGATCCTGGCTGCTCTCGGAAGTTCCTTTTGCAGATAAACACATCCAGAACTGCCCCGTCAGTCCAGGTCCCGTGGGCTTAGCAAGGCCAGGCCTCGGGGACACTGATCCAAGCCATGGGGCAGGGGCCTGGGCACCTGGCATGGGGGCTGATGCCTTCTGCTGGGGACAGTGCCCCTCGGAGCCTCGGCCAAGTCAAGGTAGCCACGTGAGACCCAGTCCTGCCAACCAGCCTCCCGCTGGACCCTGCAGAGCCTAGGAGTTCACGAGCTGAGTCGGGCAGACACCATCCTTTTTGTCCAGCTGTAGGGGGTCAAAGGTGAGGGGCTCAGCACACATGACCAGGAGTGCATGACAGCCCAGCCAGGCCCCCTGCACCTTCCCCTGGAGCTGGAGCCGGCCGAGCCTCCCCCTGCGCTGCTAGGACGGCACGTGCGCTCCTGCCGTTCAGTAAGCTCTGACCTCCCCAAGGCCCTGTGCCCCAGACCTGGGAGAGAGACTGGGCCGAGCTCCCTGGGCCCCCATCCTAGCACCATGCCTGGCCCCTGATGGTCCTACCTGGTGGTCCTGCTTAGGGGCCAGGCTGGGCTTCTGGGCCAGAGGTGGCTTCTTGGAGGTCCCGCTTCGGAGGACAGCGCTGGGCTGGGCAGGCTCCTCCTGGCCGGGCGTCCCCACCACCCCAGCCAGCACATAGTGCTGCTTCCGCAGCTCCCCGAGACGCACACGCTCCGCCTCCAGGGTCTTCTCCAGCTCCAGGACTCGGACCTGCAGCCCCACACACCACTCAGCAGGCCCGGGGCCTCTCCCCAGGGAGCCCTCCCACCCTTGGAGCTCAGCCCCAGGAGGGACAGACACAGAGGCCACCGTGCACTGAGGGGGCCAGGGAGCAGTGTTGCGGGTGTGGGCACCTACCTGGGTCTCCATTTCCTGCTTCTTCAGCTTAATGAGGGACAGGCCGGAGAAGTCCATGGTGTCTGTAGCCAGAGAGGGGGTAAGTGTCTGGGCGCCTGCCCCACCCCCCAGCCACGACCAGGGCCCCGGCACTCACCTCTTTCTTCGATCTGCTCCTGGCCGGACTTCGTGGAGGCCACCACGTTGGCAGCCATCTCGTTGACCGTGCGGGAACACTCCTGCAGGCGGCTCAGGTTGGGGCTGTGCTTGTCGGCCTTCACCTGGGGGAGCGTGGGGGAGCGTCAGGGCGGGCCGGGATCGCCCCCATCCCTTGGTCCCCCAGCCACACGCAGCGTGTCCACCACAGCCAGGAGCTGAGGAGCCACAGGCGAGCCGAGCCGATCCCGGGGCCTCACCTTGGAGGCTGCCACCAGCTGGGCCGTGCTGGCTGCGATCTCGTGGGAGCAGACAATAAGCTCCTCGTACTTGCCTGTGTGAAGCACCACCTTGTCAGCCGACTCCCTGGGGACAGAGTTGGGCAGGGCCTGGGTCTCTAACCCCATGGAGAGCTGGGCCATCCCCGCACTCCCTCCCCAGACCCCGAGCATCACACTCCCTACTGCCCCTCCACCTGGGGTGACATACACCAGCTGCGTGGCTCCCCAGCCCACAGCCTTGGAGGCAGAGATGAGGCCTTCTGTCCAGCGTGAGTTCTTGGCGTAAAATTCCTTCTGCGTGGCTGCCCCCTAGTGGTGACAAGAGGAAAGGGCAGGGCCGGACAGTCAATGACATCACCTGCAGCAAGGGATGCTCTCGGGGCCCCTTCTCCCCTCTGCCTGATTCCCAGGCACACGGTGTGCACTGGGGGGGTCTCTCATCACTGGCACTTCAGGTGTCTCACGTCCAGCTTAAGCCACAGGGTGGAGCGGTCTGGGATGACGAGGACCCTGCAGTCATGTCCCCTCCAGGAACTGATCCTTGCTGCTGGCCCAGCTGTGTGGCCTGCCCGACAGGGAAGGACCCCACCTGGAGGCCCAGCTCACCCTGCCACTCTCCACGATCTCCTTCTGCAGGCTGGTGGATGTTGTCACCAGGAGCCGAATGGCCTGCCAAGACCGAGACATACGTCACTGTTGGGGTGGCCATCCCAGCTGCAGAGCCCGCCCGCCTCTGGGGCCCCAGCTGGCCGCTCACCTTCATCAGGTCTGTGCAGGAGTTGAGGATCCTGTGGGAGGGAGCAGGGGAAAGAGAGGAGTGTGCAGTGTGGCCCCGGAAGCCACAGGGATGGTCAGGGAGCGGCCTGGCCTCTGTGTGGACAACCATGGGGCCTGACACTGGGTGTTTGGCAATGTGGCCCCAAAAGGCAGATGCACTGCGCTCCCCATCCTTCCTGTACAGCTGAGCGGCCAGGAGGGCAGAAGCCCTGCACCTGCGAGGCCGGGGGAACCCGCCTCGTCCTGGGGGCAGAAGTGCGCTCACCTCTCGTTCACCTCCAGTTTCACCCCGGAGCTGGCGTGGCGGGCCTGGTTCATCATGTCCTGCAGCAGGGACAGAGCTGTGAGCGGGCTGGGGGGTGCCGGCGTGAGAGGAAGGGGGATGCCAGACCTCTAGGGACAGCTACTGAGCCAGGGAGGGGAGGCCTCGTCTGTCCTTTGCATGGAGGCCGAGTGCTGAGGTGGGGACAACCTGCACTCAGCCTGCCCAGCCCCCAGGGCTCCTTCAGGAGCTGGAGGGTCCCCCGTGCTGTCCTCACCTCGATCCTCCGTACAGCGTCCTCGATGGCTGCAGACGTGGCTGCCATCTCCTTGTCCACCATGGCGCCGAGCTCCTCCTGACGCACATCCAGACTCTTGGGCTTCAGTTCCTGGGAGAGGAAGGCATCCAGCAGTCAGACGGGGTACACATGACCCCCAACGACCCTGCAGGGAGCCTGGGAAAGAGGCTGGGGCAGCAGGGCTCTGGGGCCTGGGGGTGGGTGCCCTGTCCCGCCCCATATCCCACAGACGTCCCGCAGCAGAGACTGGCCCACGGTTGGTGCCACAGCTGCACAGCTCACCTGGCCCAGCTGAAGGATGCCCTGCAGTGGGGGCCGCACCAGGCCGGGCTGGGCCTGCAGCAGAGCCTGTGGATCCTGCAGTCGCCCCATGAGCTCCAGTGCCTGCGCCCCACACTCCCTGCAGGCGTTGACCAGGCCTGCGGGGAGAGGGCCGTGGGAGCCAGCGCCTGAGAGCCTGGAGGAAGCCCTGACACGCGCCCCAGCCCTGGGTTTGAGGCCAGGGCCTGTCTGCAGGCCCCCACCTTTTCCTGGTCCACCACGAGCACCCCGTGACACCAGCCCGGGGCCCACTTACGGTCAGCAGGGTCAGTGGGGGCCAGGTGGGAGGTGGCACCACCGTTGACGATGGTGTCCGCAGCCAGATGGGAGAAGTGTGTCAGGGCTGCCACCAGGGCAGAGGCGTCTGGGAGAGAGGAGAGCAAGGGGACTCTGACGCTGCCACCACGGGGTGAGTCCCGGTCGGTGCCTTTCGGCAGGCAGCATTTCCTGTGCCCAGCAAGCCCGAGGCAGGCACCCAGGGCCCCGTTCACGGATGAGGGGAGGACGGCTCAGGGGAGAAGGCGCTAGGCCAAGGTCATGAAGCTAGAAAGCAGCCGAGCAGGAATCAAACCCAGGTGTGGGACTCAGGTGGGCATGGGGGAGCACAAGGCAGGAGAAAGTCACAGCCAATGGAACCAGCACTCAACCACCAGTGGCCTCTGCCTGCCCAGTCCTGTCCCCCTGCACTCACCTGACCTGGAGGTCAGGTACTGGGCATGGCCCTTTTCCAAGGCACTCACAGCGTCCAGGGCCGCCTGGGCCCTGCTCACCAGGTAGTCTGCAAGCACAGGGGGAAGGGGTGAGGGGTGGAGTCTGGCTTCCCCAGGGCGGGGTGAGCACCACCCTGCCAGGCAGGGCAGGAAGGAGGTGGCCTGAGCACCGGCGAGGGCAGCCCTACCTGGGGAGCTGGTGCAGCGCAGGTGCAGGGGGTCGTCCAGCTTGCCCACGGCGTCCTGCAGGATGCGCTCAGCCTCGGCCGCGGTGCGCCGGAGCACGGCGAACTGCTCGTCCAGGAGCCTCTGCCGCAGCCCCTGCTCCTGAGACTCCTGAGAGGGGAGGAGCGGTTTAGGGACCCCGCCCGGGGCAGCCCCTTGGCGCCAGTCTGGACCCAGCTGGGGCCCTCGCTGGGTCGGAGGTCGAAGGACAGGCCCGCTCCACCCCAGGGATTGTGGCACCTTCAGGAGTAGAGCAGACAGCTGAACAAAGAGATAAAACCCCATTAAAATAAAAGGTAGCCAGAGGATCTGAACAGGCATTTCTCCCAAGATACACAAAAAACGATGGATGGACACGTAGGATGCTCAAGGTCATCAGCCATCAGGGATGGGTGCATAACAACCACGATGAGCATCCCCCACCAGGATGGCTAAGACAGCCAGCCAGCAAGAAGCGTTGGTGAGGGGGTGGGGAAACTGGAACCCCCTCCATTGCGGGGAAGGAAAAACCGAGCAGCTGCTTTGGAAAATGCCTCGGCCGCTCCTCCGAAAGTGAAACGGAACTAAACATCCAAGGGAAACAAAATCACGTCCACACACGATGTGCACGGAAAGTGGAACCACCCAAATGCTCATCAACCGAGGACAAGCAAAAGGCGGCCCGGAGGCCTGGAGCGCTGGGGACACGTGGGGGCCCGGAGCTCGGCCACAGGGGCGGACCTGGACGACACCCGCCGAGGGGAAGAGGCCAGCCACACACACGGTCCCGTCTATGAACCGTCCAAAGCAGGGACACCCACAGAGACGGGACGGGGGTCAGAGGCCGCAGGGGCTGGGGGAGGGGGGCACAGACAGACTGTTCATGGGGGCGGGGGTTTGTCTTCAGAGTGGTGAGAATGTTCTGGAACTACAAAATGGACGCACGGCCCTGTGAACACACTAAGACCCATGGGCTCGTGCAGTCTGAACGGACTGTCTGCAGCCCAGCTGTCGCATGGGGCAGGGGGACAGGGGCACTACCTTGTCCGCCAGCCGCCCCTGCAGCGCGTCCCTCTCCCGGGAGCTGCGCTGCTGCTCCTGGCTCAGCGCCGCCTCCTTCTCCCGCACCAGGCTCCGGGCCGCCTGCAGGTCGGCCTCCCGCTGCCGCACGGTGCTGCTCAGTGCGTCCTTCTCTGCTCTGAGCGAGTCCAGCCTCGAGCTCAGCTCTGAGCCGCTCTGTGAAGCCATGGGCGTGAGCAGGGCGTCCAGGGGCCCGCCTGCCCCTCATTCCCCCTTAGGGCCCGTCTTCACCAACCCCCTTAGACCCTGAGCTTCCCATTTCCTGCATGTCCCCTGCGTACTGGGTCAGAGCAGCCCCCCAGGAACCCCTGAACCAACCCAGTGGCATCTAGGCATGGCCCAGTTCCTGGGAAAGAGGACCCTAACTCCTGTCCCGTCCGATGCCAGGTGCCCCCACACCCACCTGCTCCGTGTGGCTCAGGGCCTCCCGCACGCGCACCAGCTCTCCAGCCTTGGCCTCCAGCTCCCTCCTGAGCTTGTCTAGCTGGTCGCTCTGCTCTTCCAGCTGGGGCAGGATGGACAGTGTCATGGGGACAGTATGTCATGGGGACGGTGTGTCACGGGGACCGTGTGTCATGGGGACCGTGTGTCACAGGAACGATGGGGCCGGGGGCACGGTGGGGCCAAGGGACTCTGGGGCCGGGGCCCTGTGCACACAGGGGACGCACCTTCATCTCCGACTCCCGTTTGGCCTGCTCCATCTGGAAGGCCAGCTGCTCCTTCACCCGCGACACCTCCTCCTGGCTCTGCTGCTTGGCCGTCAGCTGCCTGGCCGTGTCTGCGTTCTGCATAGGCAGACGAGGGCGCAGTCAGGCACTGCTGCTGAGGGGGCCCCGCCCACCAGCGCTGCCCCCTGGGGCGAGGCCCGACCTTCCTGAGCAGCTCGGCGTGCGTGGCCACGAGCTTGCTGTGCTGCTCCTTCAGCTTGCTGTAGCGAGCCTCCGTGGCACTGGCCTTCTCTGTGGGTGAGAGGTGGGGCCGTGACCCCCAAGCACAGTGGGGCACCCCACCAGGGGACCGGGCCCTCCTGCCGGGCCCGGCCCCCCCGCCGTCCCCCAAACGCACTCTCGGCCTCCGCCTCCCGCAGGCCCTGCTTCCGCTCGCCCTCCTGCTGGGCGGCCCGCAGCTGGGCCAGCTCGTGGCGGAGCTGCTCATTGTCCACCAGCGCCTTCTGCTTCTGCTTCCGCTGCTCCTCCAGCTCGGCCTCCAGCGAGTTCACCTGGCCCTTCAGCTGGGTGATGTACCGCTGGGCCTGTGGCGGCAGAAAGGACAGGGACGTGGGGACCCTGCACTGCCTGCGTGCGGGTGGGTGCGGCCCACCCCCCCCTCCCCCCG
>NW_006434829.1:4392913-4401796 GCF_000325575.1 Pteropus alecto
CCCCCCGCCGCCTGCGGCCCACCCCCCGCCCGCAGCCCCTCACCTCCAGCTTGATCTTCTCCAGCTCAGCACGCAGCGTCTCCACCTCTCTCTTCAAGGTCTCGATCTGTAGGTCCCTGGGGACAGAGGTCAGGCAGGGCTTTCTGAGGCCCGCACAGTCCTGGCACTCGAGTTCAGCCAACCAGGAAAATCAGAGGACCCAGCGCAGGAACCGACGGGCTCATCGGCAGCCTCTGGGACTTGGGTGCCTCGTGTTCGTGTCCCCCACCCGACCACAGCTCCGCGAAGGCCATTCCCAGCCCCGCTCCACGGTTGGCACCCTGGGCCCTCACCTGTCGTCCTTCATGGAGCCGTTGGGGGGTCCAAACGTCTGTTCAAAGAGGTCGGCCACCACCTGCCACAGTGAAACATGATGACCCCCGCTCCAGGCCAGGGGAGGGAGGGAGTCCAGCCAGCCCTGCCAGGGAGAGGGGCCGCTCACCGTTGGCTCCCCGGCGGGGGGGCCCGTGCCGATCTCGATGAGGTTTTCCGGCTCCTCGTCCTCGGCGGTCTCCTCAGGGATCACCACCACCGGCTTGATGTGCTCGGCCAGCGCTGAGGCCCGCAGGAAATTGGGAGGCCCCTGTGGAGGCCACAGTGGGAGCTGCTCAGCGGCCCCCCAAGGAGTCTTCCCTCTGCCGCCCTCAGAGTCCACCTGGGGACCTGCTAGGCAGCTGGGGGCGTCGAAGGGCACGGGGGCCAGAGGGGGAACCGGGGCTGCGGCCTGGCCGGTACCTCGGGCAGTCGGGGGATCTGGATGAGCCGCTTGAAGTAGAGCATATCCGAGGCTCGGCGGAAGAAGTTCCTGAGGCTGTGGGGACAAGTGCAGGACGTCACGAGGGAGCCAGGCCCACGGAGCCAGGCCCCTCCGGGCAGCCCCGCCCCACTGGTACCTGTGAAACTGCTCGTGGAACCGGTCCCTGTGGCCTTGCAGGGTGTCCGCCGGGAGACCTGGGGGCAGCACAGGCTTAACGCGCATCCCCTCTGCTCTCTGCTCGGTGGCTATGGGGACTTCACATTCTCTCCCTCCCGTCCCCTCCCACTCCTCCACCTTCTAGAAACTGTCACAGGTCAGAGATCGCTGCCACCTGGCCGGGTCCCCGCTGGGGGTGTGCTGAGCAAGGGAAGGAACCGTGAGCGGGACAGGCGGTCCCCTGACCACAGCAAACCCACGGGGCCTGGCCTGGGGCGCACTGTAAAGTCACGTTAGACCCGAGTTTGCCCTGCACTAACATTCGACAGCTCGTATGCCCTAGGCCAGCGGGTCTCAAAGTGGGGCCTGGGACGAGACCCTTCCTGAACACTCCGGAGACACAGTGCCCTTTCGCACGGGTCCCGGCCAGTGCGCGTGGCATGAGACACAGCATCAGGCTGGGTGCAGAGGCAGCGGGCGGCCCCGCTCCCAGGCCGGGCCTTCGAGAGATCGGCAAACACGTACAACTACAGCCCTCTTCTCCCTGAGTCTTTGTTCTAGAAAACTGACTTCGTAACGAGGATGTTATTTATGGTAATGGGTAATGAGCTTATCATGGTTACTTCCAACTAATTTCTTGATGTTACAGTACATGCTGGTCAATAAAAGCTGCATAAACACAGCCCGCTGGGGCTCTAGAGGGACCTTGGGGCAGGGGGTGGGGGTGGCCGGCGGTGGGAGGGCTGGGGACTCACAGGAGTGCAGCTTGAACATGAGCTTGACCGTGTAGTGGTAGAGGTGGCTGCAGTCCTGGATGACCTGGATTAGGGGCGCCAGGCGACACTGGCCTGAAGACATCTGGGACACAGCGATGGCTGTGTTGAGCTGCCGGAAAACTGCACAGGAGAGAGGCAGGAGGAGGGTTAGGAGCGTGGAGGGCCAGGAGACGCAGGCGCTGAGCCGGCCCTGGTGGCAGCCTGAGTGTGGAACACTGCTGAGCGCAGGCCCCAGGCCATCACCTCACGGCGTCATCACAGCACCCTGGGGTGACAGCATGGGTGGCCTGCTTCACCACCCCAGCCATGCAGTGGGGCTCGACCCCAGGTCCTCGAACACCAGCACGCTCCGTGGATGGGGGCCCCATGTGCTGTGGCTGCCCCGACCGAGGCCCAGTGCCCCCTCGAGCTAGAGTGACAGCAAAGTCAGGCAAAGTAACCCCGCCCGCTGGCCCAGCGTTTCCCGAGAGCCTCACGGGGCGGTTCTGGGACAAGTGGTGGCAGTAGCAGGGTCGAGAGTCAGGACTGGGCTCTGCAAACCCAGGCGACCTCAAACCTCACTGGACCCAGGGTCGATCACCCTGCCCCTAACGGTCAAGCCTCTGTCAGAGCAACCGAGGAGGAGGGAACGGGACACACGGGGCTGCCTCCCCCAGCGGGCCTCTCGTCTGTGCAGGGAACGGCGGCGATGGGCAGGCAGCACGCTGGGCCGGCAGAGCCGCCGGGGCACCCGCACGGGACACTGGTCCGGAACGGCGGGCCCCCAGCTCCGGGTCCTCCCCTCGCCTCGCCCGGCTGGGCCCATTTGCGAACCTCCACGGGAACCCAAGAATGCCCGGGACGGAAGGGGTGGCAAAGGAAGAACTAAGGGCCGTCCCTCATCTTCTTCAAACTTAATTTTAATTACGCATTGTGTCAAGCACATTTTCCTTGTAAAAAATCAAAATGCACATGAAGTACTATTTTGGTTTTTTTTGAGACAGCCATTTCTCCACTGAGGGGCGCTCAAGACATTCCCCCATCTTTGGCTGCTACAAACGGAGAGGCAGGAGCCTCCACACAGCAGGGAAACCGCACGGCCACCCATGGGCCCCTCCTCTGTGCTTCGTTAAGACGTCAGTGTCTCGGAGCTGGGGCACCGCCCCTGGGCCTTCTCCACCTTCCCTCATGGGGACCACTGCCCGCCCACACTCGGCCCCCACCCCACAAAGCAGCACAGGGGAGGACACTGTAGGACTCAGCTCCTGCCTGGTATAGACAGGCTGGCAGCCACACCCCTGGGCACCTGCCCGCTGCTCCCTGGTCAGGTCCGGGGCGGGTGTCCCCAGGCTGCCCACTGGACTGCCCAGCCTCAGAGTCCAGGCCCGGGAAAGCCAGGAGGCTGCCCAGATCCACTTCCTTCTCACTCCTAATTTTCCCTTAAAAAGGCATTTGCTTCTCAACCTCCCATGAAAAGTGTGAGTCACCCACAAGTTAT
Organism: Pteropus alecto; assembly: GCF_000325575.1. NCBI lineage: Eukaryota > Metazoa > Chordata > Mammalia > Chiroptera > Pteropodidae > Pteropus > Pteropus alecto. Next base: position 4,396,119 of record NW_006434829.1, read on the forward strand.
TCTGAAGCTGCCACCCAAAACAATCACCTCTGCAGCCCGGGAGGGGGAGCGCTGCGTGTCCCGGCCGGGGGCTGCCGGTTCCCGGGCTGGGAGGTCCCACATGACTCAGGGGCCTTTTACAGCAGAAAACGGGCAAGAGGATCCAAAGCTGCCCTTCCCGGGGGAGCCTGGGCCGGGACCCTGAAGAGGCATCTCCTGGTGTCCCCCAACTTCCCGCCTTGGCAGGAAAGGTGGATTCACTTAGGGGAAGGAACGGCAGAGACTGTTCCCAGCAGGGGCCTGCCATCCTCTCTCCCGTGTTTCGGGGGCACCTGGAGGCCCCCATACCTATTTCTGGTGGGGGCATGGACCCCCGGGGCAGGTGCCTTCGAGCAGGGAAGTTAGGCGAACAGGCAGCAGGTACCAACCCCACGCCCTGGGGAATGACACCCGGGCACCTCACCTGACTCAGAGAGCTTCAGCTCACAGTCCATGTAATCGAACATCTCCACGGTGAGCTGGAAGCTACGGCGGGAACAGGGACAGAAGGCTGAGCCACAGTGGTGGGGCGCACCCCAGCCAGACCCCCGGGGGGAGGAGGGAACCGTTTACCAACACGCCGCTGCACAGGACGACAGTCCTGCAGCTCAAAGTGCCTGATCCCAAGCAAACCCCCTTCAGCTTTCGTCTCGTCTCCCGGGAACATCGCCTTCAGCCCCAGAGCCCCCCACATTCGGGAACCCGGGCACGGAAGACGAGGGACCAACAGGGCAACTGAGGGGGGAGAAGGGAGACGGGCCGGGCCACTCCCCCGCCCCGAGGGCCTCACATGTTGTTGACGTCAGTCCCAGCTGCCTTCTCCAGCACCTCGTCTGTCACCTCTAGGCCCGCGGGAAACTGGGGGTGCTGTGGAGAGGACACCCCCACTCAACTGCAGCCCATGTTGGCTCTGGCCCAGAACCAGGTCTAGCTTTTAAGGGAGGAGACGAGGCCGGAGAAGCCCCCAGACTGTGGAGCTGCCGTCTGCCCTGGGTACCGGCCGAGGCAGGGTGCCAGTGCCCGGAGACCGGGGAGAGAGGACGCGACGTCCAGCAGGGCGGAGCCAAAGGCCAGGCCGAGCCCCGCGCCTGCGTCCCTGGGGATGCCTCAGGTGCCGACCTCCATGGCGACCCGGCATCCCTCCCTTCACCTTGGGTCAAGGTCAGGGCAGGACAGAACCCACCCTCCTCTATGGGAGTGGACGGATGAGCCCAGGATCTCCCCAGCCCCACGACGCCCCACCAAGGAGACTGACTACCTTGAGGTGGAAGGAGACCTTGGTCAGCAAGAGCTTGGTGTAAACGCTCACCAGCTGCCCGTACCGGTCGTGCAGGTGGCCCTGCGGAGGGAGGGGCCGGGGTCAGGGTCGCTGCCCGGGAGCGTCCCGAGAACCCCACAGGACCCGGCGTGCTGCAGCGCGGGCCAGGAAGCTGAGCTGACGAGCCGAGTGTCATCCCCCCACCCACCCACCCACCCACCCAGGCACTATTCCCGCAGCAGGCGCCGCTCCGCCCGCCAGAAGGCTGACTCCCTTCCCGAGGCCTCCGCCAATCCCCTCCAGCCTGCGGCTCTCCCTCCTGCTTGTTCAAATCGACTCCTTGTCATTCTCGCCAAGGAAACTCTTGTGGTGAGAGCTCCTCGTCCCGGGCCACGGGCCAGTTCTGGGTTGGGACACTTTATTAAAAGTGCTGGCGGCGGCCGGGGAGGCACATTCTGACAGTCGCATGTCCACATCCTCCCAGCCGCCTCCTCCGTGGGGAGCTGGCTGAAAATACAGGTTTCCAGTCCCGAGAACCCGAAGCGGCTGGTGTGGGGGCGCCGGGAGTCGGTACCCCTCACACAGCTCTTGCCGCCACCACGACGGCTGGACTCGGGTCTTACCACATTCCCCGACCCACAGAGACTTACGGGCTGCTGACTTGTGGAGCTGGGGGGCCCCCTAGTTCCGCGTTTGGAACGTCCTGTACCAGGCTTTATAAAGCAAGGCTGCGACCCGACTCACGAGGCTCCTTCCCCGCCCCCCGGCCTCCCCAAACAGCACTGCTCTAACTTCTGCTGGGAGAGAACGGGGTGCCGCCCTCGCTCGGCCCCGCGAGTGCCAGGGAACCCGAAGGCCAGGCTGGCCTCTGGACGGTGCCGCCTGCGAGGGGCCAGGGCGCTCGCCCCGCACCTACCCACAGATCTCCAACCTCCCGAATGTTGCTCCAATAGCGCTGGCAGTCGTGCAGCACCTGAGGCGCAGGGAGAACAGGGGAGCAAGATGAAGAACCCCAGGCCTTGCAGGAGGGGCCCCGACTCGTTTACTCCCTGTGAGCGGGGAGGGACAGGGTGGAGGCCAGCAGGTGAGGCGGGCCGGCCCACCGCTAAGCGGGATGGGCAGGACAGTCTTTCATTTCAAAGGGACACTGCTCTCCCGCCCCCTGGAGTGCCGGCCTGCTCAGGTGGCAGCAGATGAAGGGCCCAGGCTCCCCAGGCCTCCTCCTGTCCTGAGAAGCATGCGGTGGCTAGAACAGGGGACCTGGCCCCCTCAGGACCAGCAGGCAGCGGCTACTCACATTGGGGTGCCCATCTCGAAGGACCTTGTGGAGGACATGGCAGAACTTCCAGCTGAGGATGGAGCTGCTGGGAAGTGGCAGACCGATGGCATAGGACCAGAAAGTAAAGGCCCCTTTCTCGTGATGAGTGCCCAGAATGATGCCTACTAGGGTCAAGGCCAAGTGCAGGAAGCAGACTCAAGTGTGGGGAAAGTCAGGGGGGCACTCGGTGACCCAGACACTCACCCCACAGCTGCTGCATGCCTTCCCCCCATCCTTCCACATCCGCCCCAGGTCACCAGGAGCTACGGTTTTCAGCCAAGGGCAAGACAAAGGCAAGATCATGCCCCTTGAATTCAACTGGACCCATAGCCTAAGAAAACAGATGGCATTCCCGCGACAACTCAGAGTCTCAGAGGAGCCGAGTGAGGCAAGCCAGGCTGGCCCAGGGTCACCGGACACACCTCATTAGTCGAAGGGCAGACTTCACAAAGCCCCAGCGGTCAGCTGCAGCGCCACGCTGCCCCCTCCCAAACCACAGGCAGTGACCATGCAGGGCAGGTGCACGTCCTCCCCACCCGGCCCTGCCTCTCCCAGGGACCCAGAGGGGCAGAGGGCCCGCCGGGGGCAGCGAAGGATACGACGGGCATGCTTCTCCTTCACAGGGACCTCCTGGGTGTTGATGGCTTTGCTGATGCTGATGGCCTGGGAGGGAACAGAGGAAGCAGAGGTCAGAAGCCCACCAGGCAGCCTTCTTGGGGAACACCACCCCAGCGGGGCAAAGGGCAACACAGACAGGACCGGTTCTTCCCGCCAGACGTGGACACCAGCGGGGACAGGCGTTCTCTCAACCTACGCGAACCCCGCCTCTGAACTCACGTGCAGCTCAGAGCGCAGCTGGCGCCTGATCCACAAAGCCACCCGGAGCTCTCAGGGCTCTGGGAGACGAGGACGAAAGCTTGTGGAGGCAGAAGCCCCCCCTCCGGTCTACAATCTGCATGCACTCAGCTCTCCCCAGAAGGCGAGGCCCCCGGGCCCAGGGAAGCGGTCAGGCAGGGCGCCCGCGGCATGCTCTGGCCTGCCTCACCTCTGGAAGGAGCTGTCTGACCTGAGCCCTCACAACACTCCACGAACAGACACTAGTCATCCCCACCTTGCTGCGGCAGGGCCCGGAGAAATGACACAAACTCCCTCCTGGGTGCGGGCAAGTCGACTCAGCTCCCACACCCACCCCTCCCACCTATGCAGATGGCAACCTGGCCCCTCTCAGGTGGCGGGGGGGGGGGGTCCTGTAGTACACCTGCTGCTGTCACTTGAGTCCTGAGCAAGCAGCAATCGCATCCTTGATGAAGGTCCCCTCCCATCGCCACCTGCTGGAGTCTTGTCTCATTCCCCAGCTCAATGCCTTCTCTTCCGAGAAGGCTTCCTGGATGTGACTGCTCCCTCACCAGGGAGACTTCCTGTCGTTTACTGTCATCTCCTGCCCCCTCACCCAGGAACGACCTCAGGCCCTGGGCTGACTTGTGGATGTTTTATTTCTCTACTGGGCACAGGTCTTATGAGCCTCACCCACCCACCCAGCACGGAGCTGGGGACATCGGTGTTTGTGGGCTGAGAAGAGCTGCCCGTGAGTGACACAATGGGGCCCTGACAAATGCAGACGCCTCTCCAGGCCAGCTGATGCTCCCAGGTCTCCCACAATTCCTTAGCCAGGGCCCATGCTGCCCTTCCCCCGACAGCCGGCCAAGGAGCTGTGCCCAGCAGAGCAGGGGTTCAAGATGCTGCATGCCAGGACACGAGCCCTACCACCCTGCAAATCAACAGGAAATACTTGCACTCAGACAGAAGCAAGGCCCCAGCAGTCCCTGGGCAGGGACAGGGCCAGTGCTGGCACTTTATCTCAGAGGCCCCCAAGCTCCCCGCCTCTGCATCTGAACAACAGTAACTGCCCCGGCTGGCATGGAGGCCACCTCACTCATTTACGGTCTATTGTGACCTGACCTTGGGCCTGCTCGGACATTTCCTCTGTAAGAAAAGCGGCCCCATGGGAGCGAAGGCGGCCTTTCTGATCAGACCAGCAGACCTCGGAGCTGGTGGGGCTGGGGGCTGGGCCGGGGCAGCTTCTGGACCCCCGCCCCAGCAAGGCAGGCTGACCTCCTTTCACACACAGCTCCCATTGTGGCCCAATTCACAGGGCTGCGGGCCGTGCTAGGCGGCGGCCACCCACAGTGGGCCCCTTGGGGGCCGCCCTCCAGCGTCAAGGACAGGCGGGAGGCCTCACCGTACCGGGGTCCTGGGCGGACGCACACAGGCTCTGCCTTCTGATTCCCGAAGCCACACGCAGACGGCTCCCTTGCCACCTGCTCCGTGTTCACAGGTCCCCGGCCAGCACGGCCTCCCGGAGGCCACGGCGTCCGCCTTTGTTCACAAGCTCTGAGAGAAGCCGTGTCCCGCTCTGACGGCTCCCGCCCACGGGACAGTCCAGGCAGAACTGCGTGCCCGACGGGGGCAATGACAGGCCCTCGGCTTACCCTGTGCCAGGCACAAGCCACGTGCCTCCCAGCAACAACCCGAGAAGTGGTCACGAGCCCGTTTCCCTGACGGGAAGCCTGAGGCGCGGAGAGGTCGGCTGTCTCATCCGCACAGCGAGGGCACGGGCAGGCCCGGCTGCCTCCACGCTCCGAGCCCCGAAGGATCCTGCCATCCGCTCCCCAGGCACCTCCTCTCCACGCAGGGACAGGGCTGGGCAGAGGCCTCCCCCAGCAGCAAGCAGCTGCCGGCTCATAAGCCAGGAGTGTCCTGTGTCCGGGGTGTGTAACCCCATCCCCCAATCTGCCCTGACACCTGAGCTGGCTCTTCTGAGACTGCCGCCTGGTCCAGAAGATTCCAGGCAACAGCACAGCCGAAAGCCACACGTGCAGAGCAGGTGGCCCAGGAGGCGGCTAAGGAGCAGACACCTGACCCACAGTGCTCTCTGCTCCCCGCCTCCAAGCAGACCCCACGGAGGATGCGTGTGAACTCCTCTCCCTCCCCCAGGCCTGCAGCTGGAGAGCAGGAGTGGGTGGGCTGGGAGGTGGCAGAGGGGAGTGGGTAGTGGAGGGAGGGGGAGGGGAGGGGGTAGTGGAG
>NW_006434829.1:4402068-4405474 GCF_000325575.1 Pteropus alecto
TACCTGGGCCTGAGGTTGAGGTCAAGCTCCCCCACCTCCCAGTCTTCCCCTTAGGTCACTCTGCTTCATCATTGGTCAGAATGTGTACTGAGCACCCTCTCACTGCTGGACACTGGACCCCCAGGGAGAGCCCCCAACCTCCCCCCCACGCCTTCTGGGTCTCCGCTCACCTTGTCACCTTCCCACGCCACCCTGCTCAGATCTCCCCGATCCGCGCTTCTCCGCGGACTCTGCGCCCCCGACAAGGAAGTTCTCCTTATTGTCGTTATCCGTCACTCCTCACCCTGACAGCACCACGAGGGGGTGGTTCTCATGTCTGGTCCCTGCCGTGCCCCCAGCCCCTAACGGTGCCAGGCACACAGAAGACTTTCAAAAGCATGGCACCGTCTGTCAGGCCTCCGCCGCCCTCCGGTCCTGCCCGCTCTGGCGCCTGCTGCAGAAAACAGGGTCCCTCCCCGCGGGGACACCGCCGGTTGTGTCAGGGGCAGCTGTGCGGGCCGGAGGCTCACAAGGAGGCACAGTGCTCACACAGAGGGCGTCTGTGGCCACCGCACAGGGCCTCGCTTTTCCTACCAGCAGCAGCAGCCAAGCCCGGTCCCAGCAGGGGACATCAGGCCCCCGCACGCCCGTCCTGCTGGACTCCCCACCCCGCGGGCCACACAGGTGGGGAGAACACGGGCGTTCTCCCCAGCGCTGGACTCTGAGCTAGTGACGCTGACACGCTCAGCTTCTGGGGCGATGCTGAGGCAGCTCTGTCGGTGACCCCTGGTTCTGTCTACACAGCATGGCATCCTCACGCCAGCCCGAGGGGTGACTGGGAAACCCGAAGGATAAGGGGGAGCCCGGGACCATCGTGTGGGTTCTCTCGAGCCTGCCGGCCTGAAAAACACTTCTGTCCTTCCGCCCTGGTACAGCCACCGGCCAGCAGACCCAGCAGCTCTGACAGCCAAGCTTAGCCTCCCAGCTGGCGGGATCAATCACCATGGAGAGCAGCCTCCCGGGGGACACGAGCTGAGTGACACGGATTGATGAGGGCCCCCTGTCAGGATGGGAAACCCAGCGCTGGAGAGAAGGGTCCTGGGTGGGAGGGAGGACAGGTGGCAACCGCCCCGGGGATCCGTCTGCTTATCCGAGCCCTGGGGAGGAAGGGGAACAGCTCACACCCCACCTTTGAGTGGTGGGGGAGGGGAGTAGGGAACAGAGGCAGGACAGCAGCAGCAACGGTGGTGGCCGGGGGGCTCTGGGGAGGGAGCTGGAGGGTCTGCGGAGACAGCGCGGCGGGCAGAGACGCGCCTCCTACACCCACGAGGGCGGGCGGCTGAGCTTCACAGCCACTCAGGCCACACGGCTCCCCCGTGCTGGAAAAATCCGACACGGCTACACCCCGATCGCCCACATCCCTCCGAGATTCTGCACCTTGCTCCGCCCAGGTATTCTGAAGGGCAGAGTTGGGGAGAATCCCCACGTGGCCACAGGCCTAGGAACGAGGAGGCTCCAGCAAGCCCTGGACGCTGGCATCTCACAGCTTACAGGCCGCGTCCTTCACAGCAGAGGTCTGGATAACCTACTAACTCAGTGATCTTTATCGAGCTCAGCCAGGAGCCAGGCACCACGCTGGGCACGTCACAGGTGTTATCTCAGTTAACCTCCTGGGGAGCCTGGAAGCAGGCAGATAAGCGAATACGGAGGAAATCAAGGCCCACGGAAATCAGTTACTCGCTAGCCCAAGGTCAGAAGCAAAGGTCCTCTGGTGCCCACGCCCTGCCAGGAGCTGCTCTAAGCACTTTACACATGTTGACGTGACCCTCACACAATCCTCCCCCTCCAGTTCTGACGCAGAAACTGCAGCGCAGGCCACCTGGCTCTGGTGACTGTCCTCTGAGCCCCCACGCGGCCCTGGCTGCCTCTCCGGAAGGGGCAGGGGAAGGCAAAGGGAGCAAAGCATCGACACAGACACCCTCCTTTGTCCCACCACAGGGACCCAGCTCTGCTCCCAGAGGACCTGACCTGCCTCCTCAGGACGCTGGGTGGGTGACAGCAGCATCAGTGGCGCCACAGGGCCCATTCCTGCAGGCTGGGGCACTGGACCCCGGGCCTGGCCTTCACCCCGGCTCACCCCCAGCTGGCTTCTGCCTGCGGCCAGGGCGGGGACATCCCTGAAGGCCTCCTACAAGGGCCCCATTAGGTCTCGGGGAGCCGAGACCTCAGGACACACCTGCCCCTGCTTCCAGGAACAATCTGTCCCTGTTCGTCTAATAAAAACCCTATCTAGTGCCAGCAGAAGCCCTGGAGGTCGAGTTTCAGGAGACGATCCTAGGACCAGGCTGGACAGAGCTGCCAGTGGCATTTGCCGCTGGACAGGCCACTTGCAGAGTCACGCCAGGGAGCATCTCCGTAGGTGCTGGTTCAGAAGACGGCAGACCAGGTGAGGCGGCCGGGCCAGGGCAGGAGCCGCAGCAGTGATCCCCCCGGGACTCGGCAGGGATGTGGGAGTGGACAGTGTCAGTAAGCCAGAGGACCAAGCAGGAAGCTCCGGTCAGCTCACAGCAGCCTGGTCCCTGCCCCACCAGCTGTGACCTTCCCCCCAGGAAGTTTGAGAAGAGCCATACAGCCCAGGCGGGGCAGGGGGGGCAGGGGGCAGGGACAGTCACAGAGGATGGAGCAAGAGCGTAAGCATCTCATGAGGCCACGGCTCCTTGGCCCATCACACACCAACACTGTTCTGGAAACCCACGGCGGTCGGCAAGTGGTCAGGGCTGAGTGACCAGAGGCTGCAGCCCAGACACCCTCGAGTCCGTGGAGTGCTACGCACAGCAGGGAACAGACTTGGGAGACCCCTTCCCCGCAGGCCCGTGCACCTGGCAGCCCATGTGTCTGGGGACAAATACAGGTCTTCTCACCCAGTTCCACCACTGCCACCGCAGCCGCCCAGCCGCCCAGCCCTCAGACCCCGGTCCCACGCCCCCAACTCACTGAGGAGCCTTCGCTGCAGAAATCCCCATTCCCAGACCTCAGCTCCCTGTAAAAACCTCGCTGTCTAGTCGGGCAGCACACACGCAGCCTGTCTAAAGCATCCAAAGCTTCACCTGCATTCCAGCCACGGGGCCTCCCTTCCACTCCTCCCACAGGGCAAGCCAGGTCTCCCCGGCAGGCCAGCTGAAACGCCCCTTCCTGGAGGGTCTGTCCCACCCACTCGACCCTGAGCAGCCCCACCCCCACACGGGAGCATCCGCCTGCAGACTTTCACCCAGGACACTGACTATCTGAAACCATCTTGTCTGTTTACCATTTATTCTGTCTCTACCTCTGACCCCCGAACAGACACACAGGGCACGAGGGATTCCGTGCGTCTTGCTCTCTCTCCAGCACCCACACCCTGTCCCTGGCTGTCAATAAATCTTTATTG
>NW_006434829.1:4405489-4411359 GCF_000325575.1 Pteropus alecto
ACATTTATGAACAAAAGCTCTTTCAAATATAAGTGCTGGTTAAATTCAAGGCAGTGAGTGTCTCTTTCTCCAGCTAATAATTTAACCACTAGAGTTAAATACCAAAGGCGGCTATAAACAATTTCTACTTTAAAAATCAACCGTGAGATGCATCGGACTTAAGCCTCCTTGTACCGTTATCGGGACGCGTAGCGGCGGCGCTCGGCAGGGACAAAAACGCCCTTCAAAGAGCAGGGCACGGGGACTGGCAGGGAGGTGGGTCGCTCTGCGGCAGCGTTTCCAGAGCGTCTGAAGGACAGAGAGATCTCATTCAGATGCCACCTCAAAGGCCATTGATGAAAGCAAACACAGGATTTCTGTAGCCGAGGGGGCGGCTAGGATGTGGTCACATGCAAAGCAGCGAGGCGCCCGGGGCCTGACCGCGGGCGAAGGCAGGGGGACGACGCGGCCCCATCCCGAGCCCCGCTCCGTCCCTGCCTCTCACTGTTTCCACCGCTTACGAGACTGGAGGGCAGAGCTGGGGCGGCCGGCCTGCCAGCCTGCCTTTCTGGAGGACGGTGTGAGCCGGGAAGGGCCCTCCCACTCACCAGACAGTCCGGCCCACTGCCGCCTCTCCCCACGTTCGGCAGGTGACACATGAGGAGGGGGAAGACGTGTGCCCCGAGTCCCACTTCCAGAACGGACAGGGAGCCAGCCTGGGCGGTTGAGTTCCCTGGGCCCTGGTGATGTCACCCCACAGACCTGTCTGCCCCACAAGCCAGGAGCCTGAGTCACTCGCTGGCAGGCGGACTCACGGCAGTTTGAGGGCTGTGTGTGTCTCGGCAGAGAAGCAGCAGTCCCGCCTCACCTCAGCTCTTCTCCACGGGCTCGGCCCCTCCCTGCGGCTGCTGCCACGGCCTTGTAGGCCTCGCCGAGCGGGCATCGAAGAAGGGAGACTCGCCGGATCCACCGGCACCGAGTGTGTCCCCTGAGCCAGAGGCTCCTGGGTGGTGGGACAGAAGAGGAGCCGACACCACCCTGCCTGAGGATCCTGGGGTGCAGGGGGTAGTGTTTAGGGGACTCGGAGGAAAGGCGACGCAGTCCCTTCTCCCGTGAGCCCAGCACTACACGTGGGCAGCCCGACATCTGCCCGCTTCTGCGGCTCAGCGGCTGTGAACAGGGGACAGGGATATCGTGAGAACTGGGGGGGCACAGGAAGGCAGGCGACAACCTCACAGACCAGGTGATATTCAAGTCCACCCTTCAGTCAAGTGGACAAGGGGGAGGGCCTGGCCGACAGCACGGCCGGCTGGGTTTCCCTGTCCCTCAGCCAAGCAGGCCTCGCTCGACTCCAGAGTTTCCACTCCGAGCTGCTGGGGCCGAGTGCCCAGTCGGGTTTCATTCACAAACGCCCGGCCTGCCCAGGTGGGGAGCTGGACTGGGGCAAGGTCAGAAGTCACAAGCTGGCTGCCCCAACCTCCGCTGGGGCTTCTCCCTGGAGCACCTGCCCAGCAGACAGGACGAGGCCCCTGGAAGCAGGGCCTGCTGTCCCGGGGGTGGGGACCACGTCTGGAGCCCGCAGCAACCTGTTCCAAGCGCGGGCTGCCCACCCTCCCCGCGTCCGCCCCACTCCCGCTCAGATCTGCTTCTCTTCAAAACAGCCGGCTCCCCCTCCTCGTTTACAGATGGCCCAGGAGGGCCATTATCGCGATGTCTTCCTGTGCCTGTCCATGCACGACGGGACAGCTAACGCGCGGCGTTCGCCCCAGGAAGCCCTCTCTGCCACCACTGCCACTCTGCAGACGAGGGGACGCGGAGTGTCTTCACGGTTCTGCCGTAGCACAGCTGTCCGCCTGCCACCACCTCCACTGGCAACGCTTGGAGGGGACAAGAAGGACCCTTCTCAAACTGCGGCACACCCCAAGGCACCGGGAACAAGTCGACAGACACGGTAAATGGTCCTCACGAACTGAACACGTCATGGGACAACCGAGCATCAAAGATGAGAAGTGGGAGGGGAAGGACTAGCAGCTCCATCCCCCCCCACCCCCGGACCAAGAAGTCCCCCGATACCTGGGGGCAGAGGGGGTTTCTGGCAGCCCAGAGTCAGGAAGTCAGCTGCCTGACAAGCATGCATCTGATATGGCAGAACCAAGTGGGAGGGCACAGCTCACCACCCATGAGCCACCCCAGCTGGGGGACCTCAGCAGGAGAATAACTCAGCTCGTGTGAAACTGGGTGCGGTGTCCTCGGGTGCTTGACAGCCTGTCCCTCTCTCTCTTTTTCAGAAAGGAGTCTTGCCTTGTCTCTGGCTTCAGCCACTCAAGCGGTCTGTCCCAGGTGCCATGTGTGATGCAGCCCGCATGGGGACATGGCGGGGAGAAGACAGGTCTGCCCCTGCCCTCGGGGGGCTTACGGCCAGCCCAGCCCCCAGGACAGCAGTGGCACGGAGCTGGGGCGTTCCGGCTGTCGCCACATGGTTTAGATTTCTTCCCAAACTCAGGAGCTTTTTTGGTAAACATTTAAATGAGGCCCAGAAAGAGCTTAGTGGCAGAGTGTTACGATGCTACAGTGTTTATAAGGGATAATGAAGACACAGGGCTGGGTGCGGGTACGTCCGCCTCCCCACCAGAGGTGACTCCATGGGGGAGGAGGGGACAGTGGGCACACGAGGGAAGGCAGGGCCGAGGGACCAGCATGTGCAAACTCCGGGAATCCAAAAGGGTACTGCATATTTGGGAAGAGCTTTCAAACCAGAAACCTGGGTTGAGTTCCCAAATGACTTGTCTGTGTTCTGTGGTCTGCCTTTAATGAGATTCTGAACAATTCCCGGCTGAGAAGCTTTAAAAAGTAAAAAAAAAAAAAAAAAAACCAAAATAAACAAACGATGCCCTGGGCTCCAGCCCAGACCAAATCACGCCCCCTCTCAGGCACCCAGGCACTGCCCTGTTCAAAAAGCCCCACAGGTGAGACTATAGGGCCCTGCCGTCCAATGAGGCGGCCGCTGGCTACTGAGCACCCGAGTGTGTGAGCCCAAACCGATTGTGCTGCGTGTCCCACACACTTAGCAGGAGGAAGAGAACGTACGTAAACTGTCTCATTCGTAATTTGTAGAGTGATTACATGTTGAAATGGTTATATTTTGGAGACACTGGGCTAAAGAAAATATATGGTTTAAATGAATTTCACCTGTTTCTGTTTACATTTTAATGTGGCTACTAGGAAATCTAAAGTCACACACGTGGCTTGTACTGTTTCTATGGACGGTGCTGTCTGACGTGACCCGGGGCTGAGCAGTCCTGACTGCCCGTGAGGGCTAAGGTTTACGGGGTTTCGATTCCACAGAGGCGGCTGAAGGGACCTGTGAGGGCTTCTTCACCAGCTGCTCCCCCACCCTGCAGTTCCTTCCCCACCGGAAACCCCCAACACCTGGGCCGTCTCGCCTCTACCCGCTGGCCCCGGCCCACCGATGTGTGGCCCTGACCTGACGAGAAGCTTTTGGGCTCTATTTCCATATCCCACAAGGGAAACTGAGGCCGAGAGAAACAAAGGGCTCACAGACAAGGAAAAACAAAGACTGGAATTCAGCATCCCCGAGACTCCGATCTGCAGTCCTCATCCATGACAGGCCTCAGAGGTGGGTCTCCTCTCCTGAGGGAGGCCTGAAACGGTCCTCAGATTTTAAGCTTTTTGGGGGTGGGGAGGGAAGGGAGGAAGATGGCTAGCTGAGGATCTGCAGACCATGATACTACCTGTTTTGCATTTCGTGTGTATTAGTAACCTATGACCTCTATAACAAATCACCACAAACTCAGTGGCTTAAAACAACAGGAATTTATCATCCTATTGTTCTGGAGGTCAGAAGCCCAGAGTGGGCCTTACGGAGCTAAAGTCAAGGTGCCAGCAGGGCTGTGTCTCCTTCCCGAGGCGCTACGAGAGCATCCGTTTCCTTGTCTTCTCCAGCTTCTCGAGGACACCTGTGTCCTCCGCTAGCGGCCCGCCCCTTCCTCCGCCTTTCAGGCCAGCCATCGAATCTCCCCTGACTACTCGTCCCGCTGCCCTCTTCACCGTGTAAAGACCCCGTGATTACACTGGGCCCACCTGGCTGACCCAGGCTGCTATTTTAAGGTCAGCTGATGAGCATTTTCCTTCCAAGGACCATAACATATTCACATGCTGCAGGAATTAGGGCGGCCCACCACCCAGTATCCCTCTATACCTTAAAACAGCCCTAGGAGGTAGATGGAATCATCTCTTTTTACAGACGAGGAAACAGCTTCAGGAGCACAGGCCAGCCCTCGGCTCTACCTGCCTACAAGTGTTTTCCACCACACCACACCATCTTTTGAATGGTATAGGTCATGTTCAAGTTCAGAGTGAGGGAGTACTGTATTCCGTATTCGGAACACCACAGCAAAAAGCCAACACTATTCTGTCACCTCCATTTTGAAAAGCGGTTTTATCACCCAAGGGACTAAACTCATGGGGAAGAAAAGACCAGCTTTCTGGACACTCCTCCTAGGACTACACACACACACACACACACACACACACACGCACACACTCACACACTCACACACTCACACCACGCAACAATCACCAGTACCAGCTACCCTCCCTGAACACTCCTGACTGGGGAGGGAAGGGACCTTTGCAAAATAGGGTGTGTGGCAAGAAAACTAACATGTAAGCATTCTCCCCGCTCCCCACCCGGAGCCCACGAGGAAAGGCGAGGCTGGCGGATCCTGAGGACTTAGGAGACATGTGAGCAGCATCCTCAGCTCTCTGGGTCCTTTCCGCCAATGGGGCCTGGCTGGCAGCTCACTGGATATTTCTGGGAGTGATCTAATTAAATATTAACCGTGCACAAAACCGTATTCCTACATCCCTAAGTCACTCTGAAGACAAGCAAACCCAGGCACTGAACCCAAACTCCATCTTTCTAGAAAAAAGGGCCCTGGGATGGGTTAATGCTATGAGACTGACCTATCAGAAAGTTATTCATTATAAGTAACCTTCAACCTCTGAGAAAAAAGCAACATGCAAAAACAAAACGCCTTCCTGTTTACCAAACCAACCACCAGAATGCATGGACCTGTATCAGAGACTCTTTCTCTTGGCCGCTAAAAGCTTCTCTCGATTTATAACTCCAGTAAGATCAAAGAACTAGGCCCTTTAAATTTCCTCTTAGTAGCATTCAGACCTCCTTACACCTCTTCACAAACAAGGAGAAAAAAATCTAAAAGTCTATGAATGAATAAAGCTTCTGACAACACCCAGATTCTCTCTGCCAACTAAATTTTCTCCCCATCCTTCTGCAAGTTCCTGGCACAATCGATTGTGTATTAATGACCTTAAAATAAATGCCACATTTGTGTTTATGAGGGGCTATTTGGGTGGAAAAAACACCATAGGCCAGATGATGATGATGATGATGATGATCACAAAGAAATTAATTCATGGCCAAGTTGGTTCTAGCACTTGGCTTTCATAAAGCCTTGCTATCCCAAGGTTTTACTATCGTTTTCACAGTTAAACACAGCGCAAAGGTTGCAGGTCAGTCCCCTTGAATTCTTATTTCAAAACGGTGGCCGTTTTAAACAGTGTGTACTAACTTGTTTTGAAAGCAACCGCAAAAGACACTGCTGTCTTCAGGGAGGGCTGGGAAGGAACCTGCTAATGGCAGCCACAAATGTCACCATCCAGCCTCAGACGGGCGGGAGGGGTCCTTTTGGCTTCCTTCATTTCGAAAGTAAAATTTTTCGGCTATTTCAGTCTTGGCTGGTTTATTTCGGCAAAAAAACAAGCATGCTCTCCTCTCCCCGGGGCATAAGAACACCTCAGTGTTTGTAAAAGAATAAGGAACGGAAAACCAGAAGCACAGCAACACC
>NW_006434829.1:4411372-4411852 GCF_000325575.1 Pteropus alecto
CAGGAACACATGTCCAAATACACACCCGCGCCATTGTTTCATGTTTAAAATAACCTTCCCAGGATAGGCCATCCTCTGCAAGAGATGCGGGCGCGTGGGAAGTGCAGAAAGGGGGCCGAGGAAGTTTCTGTCTGTCGGGCGCCTGTATTTAATAAAGGGGTGTGAACCTATTTATGTGTGGGGCAGCGCTCGAGCAAACAAGTCTGGCTACATACGTGAAACTTTTCTCCCAGCAGGTAATAGGATATTGCACGGCCCTGGAAAACAGCTCAGGAGAAAAGGAAACAGGGAGTTTCCTTGAAGGAAATGCATTGCTTCCCTGAGGTGGAGGCCTTTTCGTAAGGCGTGGAAGGAGGGGACAGGTGCCCGTCTGCAGCAGCCGGGGAGGGGGCACGGCCAGGGCAGAGAAACCCAGCTGGGCCGCGCCGGTACGCGCACCTGGGCCCCGCGCACACCTTGACCCCACCTGGCCCCCGCCCC
>NW_006434829.1:4412494-4417702 GCF_000325575.1 Pteropus alecto
CGACCGAGGAGGGCCCCCACACATCTCCACCCCAGCGTGGGGCCGCCCCCCCCTTTCCTCCTGGGTAGGGGCGCAGGCCAATTCCCTTCCCCCACACGGTCATCCACCCCGGGCTCCCTAAGTCCTGTCCGCACCAGGCCCGGGTCTGGCTCATTGGAGTAAACTTAGCCTCAATGATTCAGACCAATGAAAGCACAACTAGACTTTGGTTTTAGTCTTATATTAATGTATGTCTAAAAATGCAGACAATCGAGCGTCCCCCTCTTTGTGCATCGCTAACGTAACTGCAGCTGTTAACCACGCGGGGCTGTGGGGTGCGTTCTCATGCTCAGCATGCCGACTTCTTGCCAGAGCCCAAGCACAGTAAGGGGACTGGAAAGGCAGGGCTGGGATGGCCTGCGACGGATCCGAACAAAACACAGTCTTGGGCCATATCATATCGAAAAGATGCCACTGGAGGTGGTGTGGGTCATTGTTTTTACTGGTTTTTAAATTACCCGTTAAGGCTAAAGTAAAAAAATATATATCACAGTTCTCCCAAGTATATGCTCTTAGATGGTTATTTTGTTATCCTCAGCTTTCTTTCGGAGTACAGGTGTGAAATCACCCAGTACATATACTAATGACTCCCCTTAAAGAAGGAAAGTGATGCTTCCATCCCCCTGACTGTGGTCCCCCACCCTTTCCCGTAACCTTGCTGATTCATCACGGCCTAGGCCTAGAGCTGACACTGCGTACCTGAAAATTGTATTTGACAATGAATGTTCCCCTCTCAGTCCACTACAGAGAAATTAACCAGGCTTTATCTAATTCCAACCACTGAAAAGCTTCTTCACCAGAATAACAATAAAATGACAATTATTGAATGCTTGTCTGCTAGGCACTGAGCTAAACCCTTTACATGTGTCATCTCATTTTTAAGGCTCTGCACCTGTCGATAGCTATGGTGAAATAAAGACTATTATGCAGGGGCTGCCGGCCCCGCACCAGCTGTCTCTCCGACTCCTTTTCCGTATCAAACAAAAGCAGTTCTCCCGTGAACTTCACATTTAACGCAGCATCTTCTTTTCAACCAGGTAACAACCCCTCTGGGTCTAGAACGTCTGCCATAGTGACTTAACATGAGCAACTACCGCTCTTTTTAACAATAAAGTTTATTGCTGTGTCAGGCACTGCGCTCAGCGTTTGTCGAGGTCCCAGAACACTTTGCTGAGACATCTCTAATGAATTCTAAGTTATCTGCTTGTACTTAAGATTCTGAACTGTTATAAAGGCAAAGCATTTGGGATATTAATTAGGCCTTGTTTCCAGGAAAACCTAAGGAGATAAACAGTAGAGCTGACCTCTTTGGACTTACTAAAATGACAGCACTGTAACCCCCACATCACCTCATTGACATGTGTGTGTGACCTGGCACCAGCCTGTCTGGCTTCACCTTGCGCCACCCTGGTCCATCATGTCTGAAATTACATCATGCTCCTTCCACCCCTGAGCCTATCTGGAATGCTCTTCCTCTCGTCTACTCATCTTCCAGCTCTTAGCACAGATGTCACTTCCTCAGGGAAGCCTTCTCTGAAGCCCCCGGCCTTGCCCAATGCCTGTTATGTGCTATCACAGTGCTCAGAGCTTTGTTTCAAAGCACTTACCAGTTTTTCAATCCTAAACAAGGATTGAATCTGCTTTGGTCACTGTTGTGTCTCCGGTGGCCAGCAAAGCGGTACTTATTGTGTATTCAAGTTATTTTGTTCTTTGTTTGATCTCCTAAGCATGCATCTGGCTGAGAACCCAGAAATCATCCTTACGGGACTGATTTTCAGGCCCTCTTCATCTGATAAACTCCTCTCGAAGACCATTCCGCTTCTTAACCTACCTGGTCGGCTGTGGTCCTGATTAACGTGTCTGGTTTCTTTATCTGACTTTATTCGCTCTGTTCTCTATCTCATTTGAAATGGTTCCGAAGGTTATTCTGTTTAGGGCCTAGAATGATGAACCTTTCTACATGGCCCTATCAAAATCCTGGAATGGCTCAAAAGAAACAAAGACGCTCTGCTTCAAAACAACTACATAGCTACAGGTATCTCACCAGAAGAAAAGAAATCTCAGGACAAGGCTGCAGAGAAAAACTCCAGGATCAAGTAGCCACGGGCACACACAAGGTTGCAACCCTCATCCACGTTCCTGAATTGAACCAACCTTACCCCAGAGAGCCTCTCAATTTCATGCATTCTATGAACACTTTTTAGGTAAAGCTGTTTTTAGTGTTTACGCGTTATCTTGTTTCAGAATTTCTTTCTTTTGGGGTATTTCTATTTGTTGAAAAGATCTGTTCGCAAATTCTAAAAGTACCGTTGTATCATTTTCTCCTGATGGCTGAGGTAATTTCTGGAAGGCATATTATCGTACTATTGAGTTGCCTTCTCTGAAGGTGAAAGCACGTCAACGACAAAATGTAAATGCTGAAATCTAGTTTTATCTTGCAACTTTTTCAAACATGCTGAGGCTGCCTCGCTTTAACAGAAATTGCTCACATATTTAAATAACTTAGGTTGGGACAGATAAATTGATAACGGCAAGAGTTCCCATTTTTGAACTGCATGTGCTATAATTCACAACGTGGTGGGGTAAGACTAGGTGTTGTAGATATTTAGCCACAAACTGACTTCTTTCAAATCCTTTCGTTCCTGAAATTTTCTTCTTTAGCACCAAATCAGTGTGCTCTTTTCACTAGGTAAGTTGACATGCAGCCACAAACCTCTAATAAAGAGGAGAATTTTAATATTTTGATTCTCAGATTGGAAGTCGGCTTCTGCAGGGACATTTTACGTTTCTCACTTGGAGGCGAGGGTTCAGAATCAACGCCACCTCTCAGACTGGCTCTGTACAAAGCGGCCTGGCCCGAGGGAAAAGGCAAGCATTTACACAGAGCGCAGCCAAACCTCACCCAATTTCTCTTTTCAGCACCCTAATTAAAAAGGCTAAATGGGGTGGCTCCTCCACTCTCATGAAAATCATCTCTGAAGCGGCACTGAAACCTTTTAACAAAGGGGCATTTATACAGCACAATGGAACTTTGATATCTAAAATGCTTTAAAAAGAACTCCATTCCCATTCCTGAGGAAATTAGCTTGCCAGGTTTGGTTTCGGGCGACTAACCTTCCTTATTTTACTCCTGTATAAATAAAAAGAAACCAAAGAAATTTATTATTAAAAATATCTTTTTATTGACTGAAGCTGATCAATTCTCTTAGCAGGACAGTGAGGCACATAGCATATTCTTTAAAAAATTAAATTATAAGTTAAAACATAAATGTTTTAGTCTTGAATAATTTTTAAAAATGCATATAAAACTTCATCTCCCAGCTGTTGTTTACATAAGTAGATGGGATGACTACAGACCCAAACAAGATGGGGCTCTGCTCAGCTTTGGGACAGAAGGGCCTCGACTGTCACTCACAGAGGAGATAACTTCTGGTTAAAAATATTTTGTGTCAGATCATTTTATGTATATGTACACAGCAAAGTCCAGAGCTAAAACCACAAGAGAATACTATTTCTTATATATTTGGAGCTGACTCTGATAAGCTACTGTTTATAATGAAATGTATGCACAGGTTTAAAAACATCAGACAGCTAAAATGGCATTTTATATGCGGGGATTCTCTGTGATGTTCATACGCTTAAGCGCTTCTCCAGGATTTCACCACTGTCCACGCATCTTCGCAGGGACGTCCTTCTTCTCTCTTGGCATAATTCCAAGTTTGGATATATACACGATAGAGAATATTTTACACGTGAAAAATATTTCTTGCGCGTGTAAATGATTAACTTTAAAACAAAATATAGATGTTTAAAAATTAACTTTCAGTTTTTGCTCCCCTTTAGTAGTAAACATTTGCTTACGAAGGATTCCGATCTTCTTTTTGTGTTCCAGGTGAAGTATTAGGTATTGATGTCTGCTTCCTGCCTTCTGCATAGAAGGGAAATGGGCTTCTCTGCAGAATGAAAACAGTTAATAAAATCAATCAGTGAGTGCTGGAGAGTGTGCCATGAGCTCCCGGTCTCTAAATAATTAGCTATATCCTGACTTTCCTTAAAATAAGGTCATGCAAAATAAAAACTTCTCAGCAAAGAGAAAGGGAAAAGAGGGAGAAAGGAAGGTTACTGAAGCTTACTTACCGCTTTCACCGTTTTTAAAAGGTTCTTATGCTTACAATGAAAACGACTAAAATGCTTATACCTTTTAAACTGGATTCTAAAGAAACTGCGTATATGAGATGAAGGTTTGACAGGACGAAACTCAGATCAAGAAAGTGCTTACTGGGTCAATAAACCTTTTTACAGAACCTGAAACCCCACGAAGAGACTTATTTTTAGACAGACATTTAGACGACATGTTAATTTAGATTCCGATTTTAAAAGCTGTATGTATTTACTCCTTAGATTTAAAATTCTAGGAGTACTGAAATAAGAATCGTTTGATCTGCATTTCATACAAGTAATTGACATTTCACTCTGATTAAATTTAGAATGTATGTAGAAATAGGTCACACAAAAGAGAAAGCATTACAGGTCAAACAACCCATGGCCTTAACTCTACATTATCAGTGTTCCCGAGTTACTTATTAAATATCCACTGAGCTATAAGATGAGACTAGCAAAGGTGACTTACCCGTGAATACTGAACACTGAAGCTGACTTTTGCTTTCTTCAGTCATTGAGAGAGGTATTTTTTTGAGCTGACTCTTCCGAGACTTCTAAGTTCTACAAAACAACTGCTGAATTAGTACCCAGGAAAACTAGAAAATACGTAAGACAGTACACAAATACAGCAGAAATGCCTTTAAGAGACCTTATAGAATGAATGGAACTCAATGAAGGAATTTCACAGAACTACCATCCACGCACCAATGAAGATGTATTCGTTCCCTATTTGCACGTGGGGCCCTTTGTCCGTCATCGTGGAGCAGAATGCTCTGCTTGCTTTGCCATCTATGTTCTGGCTAAACTTTGGCCACCAGCTAGTGCCCAGATATACCTGGCGTTTTGTCAGCCCTGATACAGGCCGACTACGTGGTGAGCCCTTAATGAACATCCACGGTCACCAATCTGAATCTACAACCCTAAGTGTGGTAATTCACCAAAGTGCCCACTAGGGCTTTAGTAAGCATTGTCGGGCGTTTGGGGAAATACATTTAAAAAGAAGGAAAA